>NC_041002.1:26295478-26604666 GCF_004193775.1 Glycine soja | reverse complement strand
TTTTTGGGGTTGTCCTCTTTCCGAACATTGACGGTTTGGTAGACTTAGCCGCCATTGATGCTTTCCTCGCATATCACCATAGCAAGGAAAGTCCAGTGGTGGCTATCTTGGCAGATTTGTTTGACAACTTTGACCGGAGGTGTGAGAAAAACAGTGCATGGATTGTCTGTTGTTTACCCGCTCTCTGTGTGTGGTTGATTTCACACCTATTCCAACAAGACACGAGACACCCGTGTCCGCTTCAAAGCTATTGCTCATGCTCCGAAAAAGGAAGAGTCGATTGGGACCAACATTTGGCTGGGATAGGGGGCAGCGCGATCAATTGGTTTCCTCGTTGGAAGGAAGGCAAGGAAGGAGTTCTTTTCTCGTGTGGGGACTACCCTAATGTTCCACTGATAGGGACTAGGGGTTGTATTAATTATAACCCCGCACTCGCCATAAGACAACTAGGGTATCCCATGAGGGGAACGCCAACTGAAGAAAGTCTCTCGCCTTTCCTTGTGAGGGATCTAGGCGCGCAAGGTCTCAAGGTTATACAAAGAATCCACAAGGCGTGGAGGAGTCCGTTGAGGAAAGACAAGGAGCTTAGAGGCATCCGAAATGGCGTCATCGGAGGTTATCATGGATGGCTAAGAATTCATATGCGAGGGTTAGATTGGCTCTCCAAATTGAAAGTTATCGATGAGGAGAACTTCGAAGCTCCGGAGGAAGATGAAGAAGTCCGAGCTCTAAAATTAGAGCTAGGGAAGGCGAGACTCGCCAAGGAGAAGTTCAAATCAGCTGCTACACACATCCGGAAAGAATGTACCGAGTTACAAGAGGAAAACGCGGTCACTGTAAGAGCCCTTGAACAAGAAACCAAAAGGGCCCGCAAGGAGGAATATGGCCGAGAGAAATTCCGAGGAGCATTGTGGGGTAGCAACAATGAGCTCAAGCTCCGAAGAAAGGAGAGAGATCGGTCACGGGTGCATGGCATGATCTTAAAAGAAGAGTTAATTGTTTGCGCGAGGTCCAAAAGAAGTTTGGCTCAACACTTGGAAGCCACGGAGCAAAGCATGCTAGCTATCATAGGGCAATACAAGGAAGAGTTGAACCAGTCTGTCGCCCATGAACAAAAGCTAGTGGAGGATTTTGCACAAGTGTATGCCGAAAAGGAAGCAAGGGGGAGGGTGATTGATGCACTGCATCAAGAAGCGACTATGTGGATGGATAGGTTCGCCTTGACCTTGAATGGAAGCCAAGACCTCCCGCGTCTATTAGCCAAAGCAAAATCCATGGCCGAAGTGTGTACTGCTCCTGAGGAGATTCATGGGCTAATCAATTACTGTCAACACATGATAGATTTGATGGCCCATATAATTAGGAATCGTTAGGTTCTCTTGTAGCACCTTTTGTATAATCTTGGCTAGATGAAAGCTTTGTTCTTTTTATAAAATGAGGAGTTCTGAACTCATCATGTTATCTAAAAAACCTTGGGGTGGATCCAAGTGCTCCGATCATCCATTTGCATACTCATGTTTTGGTGGCATACTCACCGTTGTTTATTTCTTTAGGAATATCATCATAACTAAGAAAACGCCAAGGCACCCCTATAACACTCGATCCAGAAAAATGGATAATGAAGAGGGCGTGCAGGAACAGATGAAGGCTGATCTATCGGCCTTAAAAGATCAAATGGCTTCCATCTCGGAGGTCATGTTAAAACTCCAGAAAACCATAGAGGATAAAGCCACGGCAACCGCCTCCAGTACAGTTAGGGAAGCGGAGCCGGTGCTGCAGCCCGCCTTGAATCCGGGCCTAGACAGAAACACGGCCGTGTTCGGTCGAAGGTATAGTCCGCAAGCTTATCCTTATGGCCTGCCTCCAGACTTCACCCCCCGTGCCACCCCGGAAGATTTAAGCCAAGCCCCTACTTTCGAGGGGCAACTCCCACCTTATGAAGACTATCCCGGGCAAGACGATGGGGAAGGAGATACCCATCTTGGCCCCCTGCTCCACCTCAAAGATCCGTCCCCACATGAACTACCCCAACCGAACATAGACCGCCATATCCCGGCCTCACCCACACCTGTAAAAGAATCTGTTCCCTTCGCGGAAGATAAGGGAAAGATTGAGGCGCTTGAAGAGAGGTTAAGAGCAGTCGAGGGCCTTGGCAATTACCCGTTCTCGGATTTGGCGGATTTATGTCTTGTGCCCAACATCGTCATTCCTCCCAAGTTCAAAGTACCGGACTTTGATAAATACAAAGGGACGACATGTCCAAAGGGGCATCTTCGGATGTATTACCGAAAGATGGGGGCGTATTCCGCGGATGAAAAGTTGTTGGTCCATTTCTTTCAAGACAGCTTGGCCGGAGCAGCAGTAGCATGGTATACCAATCTGGAAGCTTCCCAGATCCGATCATGGAAGGACTTGGCAACTGCTTTCATTAGGCAATACCAGTACAATACGGACATGGCTCCCGATCGGAACCAGCTTTAGGGTATGACTAAACGAGAGCATGAGTCCATTAAGGAATATGCCCAAAGATGGAGAGATCTCACAGCCCAAGTCGTACCGCCCATGACAGAGAGGGAGATGATCACAATTATGGTAGATATGTTACCCACGTTCTACTAAGAAAAGCTAATAGGCTACATGCCAGCTAACTTTGCGGATCTCGTCTTCGCCGGAGAAGTGATTGAATCCGGACTACGAAAAGGCAAGTTCAAATATGCTGCCAAGATGGCCCCCAACAACCACAGAAGAGCCCCAGTAGTGGGCGCGAGGAAAAAGGAAGGAGATGCCCACGCGGTTACCACCGCCCCGACATGGATGAAAGCACCCCAAAATATCCAAAGCTCATACCAGCCCAATCCCCCAAATTTTTTAATTCGAGCCAGGAATTCCCTCCCGACTCAAGTAAAAGGACCACCCGCAGCAGAAAGAGCGCCGGCCCAACGCACAGCTCCAGCCGCACCCCGGCCAGTTAATAATACAGCCCCCGGCGCGACCTATAAGTACGCACAGCACCTGCCCCCGAAAGACAACTTCCCTCCTATTCCCATGGCATACTCCGAGTTATGGCCTTCATTATTAGAGAATCATTTGGTGGTGGCCATACCCGGGAAGGTTTTCCAGCCACCCTACCCCAAGTGGTATGACCCGGGTGCCAAGTGTGTATACCATAGTGGAGTTCTCGGACACAATATTGACTCCTGCATCCCGTTCAAGTATAAGGTGCAGCACCTGATTAGTGCCGGCTGGCTATCGTTTCAGGAGGAAGGCCCAAATGTTAAAACCAACCCGCTAGCTAGTCATGGAGGGGCTAGCGTGAACGTCGTCAAAGAGGATGGGCCATCGCGGGCAAAGAGATTAGGAGACGTAGCTACTTCTAGACGCTTCATCTATCAATCACTGCAAGCGACATGCATGGTCTCCCGTGGTGGAGGCGAAAGGGACGAATGTTTATTTCACCTCGGGGAGTCGCATGACATGGAAACCTGTCCCGCGGTAGAAGAATTGCTTCAGCGGCTCATGGACTGGGGGCAGCTTGAAGTGTCCATATGAGGGAGGGAAGAACCACAAATTTGCATGCAGTCAGAAGAGAAGAAGGTTCCTCTAACCCCCAAGGCCCTAGTGATATGTTTTACTAGGAAAGGGACCGGTTCCACACCCATATACCCCCGAACGGCGCCCAAGCCAACGCCATTTGCATATCAAAGTAATAAGGTCGTTCCGTGGAAGTATACCCCTCCCGCGTCCAGCGAAAGAGTTGCAACCGAAGTTGACTCCCTATCAGCTAAAGTAACCAACATCACCGGCTTCAGTGGCGTAACCCGCAGTGGTCGGGTGGTCGCTTCCCCTCACCCGGTGAAATTGCCCTCCAAAGGGAAAGCGCCTATGGTCCAAGAGCCCACAGACATAGCCACCCCCTCGAAAGAAGTAGATCCTCCAGTGGCAAGAGGAGCTGAAAAGAAAGAAGGTCTTCAAGGAAAAACAGTGACTTTGGAAGAGGCCCATGAGTTCCTCCGCCTCATCCAACAAAGCGAGTTTAAGGTAGTCGAGCAACTGAATAAAACTCCAGCAAGGATCTCTTTGCTTGAACTACTCATAAACTCCGAGCCTCATCGTGCGCTGTTGATAAAGGTCCTTAATGATGCCCATGTAGCACATGACATCTCAGTGGAGGGGTTCGAAGGCATCGTTAATCATATAACCACCAACAACTACATCGCGTTTGCGGAAGAAGAGATTCCCGTTGAGGGGAGAGGACACAACAAGGCTCTACATGTGTCGGTGAGATGTATGGACCACGTTGTCGCAAAGGTACTCATCGACAATGGATCGAGTTTAAATGTAATGCCGAAGACCACTTTGGAAAAGCTTCCTTTTAGTGCGTCATGTTTAAAATCGAGCTCGATGGTGGTGCGAGCCTTTGATGGTACTCGGCGGGAAGTAATGGGGGAAATCGACATTCCCATTCAGATAGGCCCCCACACTTGCAATGTGGTGTTTCAAGTAATGGATATAAATCCCGCCTATAGCTGCCTCTTGGGAAGACCGTGGATTCATGCCCTGGGAGTGGTCCCTTCAACGCTTCACCAGAAATTGAAGTTCGCAGTGGGTGGACTTTTAGTGATAGTGTCGGGTGAAGAGGACATGTTAGTGAGCTGCCCCTCCTCCGCACCATACGTAGAAGCAGCGGAAGAATCATTGGAAACGGCTTACCAATCCTTTGAGGTGGTGAGCTGCGCCTCTGTGGAACCAAGTCCGTCGCTACCTTCTCTCTCCAAAGCGGCCATAATGGTGGTGCGTGTTATGCTCAGGAACGGATTTGAGCCCGGAATGGGTCTAGGCAAAGACTGCCTCGGGAATGCCAACGTGGTCGATATCAAAGGAAATCCATACAAGTATGGATTAGGGTATGAACCTGGGATGCCGGGGAGGAGGAACGTGCCGTCAAGATTTCGGGCGGATAGGGTATGGCCCGGCTATATTAGCTAGTGTTTCACCAGTGCTGGAATGGTGTCCGAGGAGGAGGTGGCCGCAATAGAAGAGGAGTTCCCTCAAGACCCACCAAGTTTTGTGCAACCATGCCACCCCGATTCCCAAGTGGGAACTGGCGCGTGATAAGCCAGTCAGAAGTCTATACCGCTGATTCAATATAATTATAGCCTATAGATTTCCGTTCTCTTTTGTTTTGTGAAACCTACCTTATTAAATAAACAAAGAGATCTTGTTTCATCTGTTCTTGCAGTACCAACCTTTCTCATATCATTTTGCATGTTTTTTGTTTCTTTTGTCTTGTTTGGTATAGATATGAGGGTCGATTCTTTGAGGATCCTAACAACGAGGGTTTGACAATCGATTTCGATCGAGATATAAGCCAAACGATAAACGAGGAAGAGGAAGAGGACGTCCTGTCACCAGAGTTGGAGAGGTTGGTCGCTCAGGAAGAACGTGAAATGAAGCCTCACCAAGAAGAAACCGAATTGGTAAACTTGGGGACCACGGAGGAAAAGAAAGAAGTAAAGGTAGGAACCGGTATGACTGCGCCTATCCGTCAAGGCTTGATAACCCTTCTTCAAGAGTATCAAGATGTCTTTGCATGGTCATATCAAGACATGCCCGGTCTCGATTCCGACATTGTGCAGCATAAGTTGCCTTGGAATCCTGGGTCTTCTCCGGTTAAGCAAAAGTTACGAAGAATGAAACCCGAGATGTCTTTAAAAATTAAAGAAGAAGTAAGGAAGCAGTTTGATGCAGGATTCTTAGCTGTGGCGCGGTACCCGGAGTGGGTGGCCAACATTGTCCCAGTCCCGAAAAAGGACGGCAAGGTTTGAATGGGTGTAGACTACCGGGACTTGAACTGGGTCAGTCCAAAAGACAATTTTTCCCTGCCACACATTGACATATTGGTAGATAATACAGCCAAATTCGCCCTTTTCTCATTTATGGATGGTTTCTCGGGGTATAATCAAATAAAGATGGCACCCGAAGATGTAGAGAAGACCACTTTCGTCACCCTATGGGGGACATTCTGCTATAAAGTGATGGCCTTCGGGTTGAAAAATGCTGGGGCAACCTATCAGCGTGCCATGGTGGCATTGTTCCATGATATGATGCATAAGGAAATAGAGGTCTACGTAGATGACATGATTGTCAAGTCTCGAACTGAGGACGAACACCTTGTCAATCTGCGTAAGCTGTTTGGAAGGTTGCGGAAATACCAATTAAAACTAAACCCAACCAAATGCACCTTTGGGGTGAAGTTGGGGAAGCTGCTAGGATTTATCGTAAGTTAGAAAGGGATAGAGATAGATCCCGAGAAAGTAAAGGCCATCCTTGAAATGCCAGAACCACACACGGAGAAGCAGGTTCGGGGGTTTTTAGGCAGGTTGAATTATATCGCGAGATTTATCTCGCAACTCACCCCTACCTGTGAGCCCATTTTTAAGCTATTACGTAAGAACCAGGCGGTCCTATGGAACAGTGACTGCCAAGAGGCCTTCGAGAAGATCAAGCAGAGTCTCGCGAATCCCCCGGTGCTCATGCCACCTGTAACAGGAAGACCTCTTTTCCTGTACATGACCGTGTTGGACGAGTCTATGGGGTGCGTGTTGGGTCAGCATGATGATTCTGGAAAAAAGGAGCAAGCCATCTACTATCTGAGCAAGAAGTTTACCGCATGTGAGATGAATTACTCAATGCTGGAAAGGACGTGTTGTGCTCTGGTATGGGCATCGCATCGGCTTAGGCAGTACATGCTCAGCCATACCACGTGGCTTATTTCCAAAATGGATCCCGTGAAATACATCTTTGGAAAACCGGCCCTCACGGGACGAATCGCTAGGTGGCAGGTACTATTATCTGAATTCGATATCGTTTACGTCACCCAAAAAGCGGTAAAGGGAAGTGCCTTAGCAGATTATTTGGCCCAGCAACCCCTCCAGGATTATCGGCCGATGCACCCCGAGTTCCCAGATGAAGATATCATGGCCCTGTTTGAAGAGAAGCGAACGCACGAGGACAAAGACAAATGGATTGTTTACTTCGATGGGGCATCTAATGCTTTGGGCCACGGAGTAGGGGCAGTCCTTGTATCCCTGGATGATCAGTGTATTCCTTTCACGGCTAGGCTAGGTTTTGATTGTACCAACAATATGGCCGAGTACGAAGCATGCGCCCTCGGGGTTCAGGCGGCCATTGATTTTGATGTAAAACTACTCAAGGTGTATGAAGACTCAGCTTTGGTGATACGCCAGTTGAAAGGAGAATGGGAAACTAGGGATTCGAAGTTGATACCCTATCAAACTCACATCTTGAGGTTAGCCAAGTACTTTGACGACATTTCCTTCCACCACATACCTCGAGAAGAGAATCAAATGGTTGATGCACTAGCCACCCTGGCATCCATGTTTCAACTTGCCCCACACGAGGATCTGCCGTACATCGAATTCAAATCTCAAGGCAGGCCGGCATATTGTTATGCAATAGAGGAAGAGCGGGATGGGAAACCATGGTATTTCGACATCAAGCAGTATGTCGAGAACAAAGAATACCCACCAGGGATTTCTGACAATGACAAAAGGACGTTGAGGAGATTGGCTACTGGTTTCTTTGTAAGTGGTACTATCTTATACAAACGAAACCACGACATGACCCTCCTACGATGTGTAGATGCCAAAGAGGCGAACTTCATGATTGAGGAGATCCACAAGGGTTCCTTTGGGACACATGCCAATGGGCTTGCTATGGCCAGAAAAATCCTTAGGGCCGGTTATTATTGGCTCACCATGGAAAGCGATTGTTGCGCTCATGTCAGGAAATGTCATAAATGTCAGGCATACGCGGACAATGTCAATGTTCCGCCACATCCTCTGAATGTTATGTCCGCCCCTTGGCCTTTTTCTATGTGGGGAATAGATGTCATTGGGGCCATCGAACCCAAAGCGTCGAATGGTCACCGCTTCATTCTTGTGGCGATAGATTACTTCACCAAATGGGTCGAAGCAGCTTCTTATACTAATGTCACAAGGAATGTGGTAGTTAGATTCATAAAGAAGGAGTTGATTTGTCGATACGGACTCCCCAGGAAAATCATTACTGACAATGGCACCAATCTGAACAATAAGATGATGCAGGAGATGTGCGAAGGCTTCAAGATCCAGCATCACAACTCTACCCCTTATCGGCCAAAGATGAATGGGGCTGTAGAGGCTGCGAATAAGAATATTAAGAAGATTGTTCAAAAGATGACAGTGTCATACAAAGATTGGCATGAGATGTTGCCTTTCGCCCTACACGGATACAGAACCTCGGTGCGAACTTCTACTGGGGCAATGCCATATTCCTTGGTTTATGGGATGGAGGCAGTACTCCCATTTGAGGTAGAAGTTCCTTCTCAGAGGATAATAGCAGAATCCGGCCTAGAAGAGTCAGAATGGGCTCAAGCACGCTACGACCAACTCAACCTTATCGAAGGTAAGCGTCTGGTCGCCATGAGCCATGGGCGTTTGTATCAACGAAGGATAAAGAACGCATTCGACAAGAAGGTATGCCCGCGCAAGTTCAACGAGGGGGACCTCGTGCTGAAGAAGATGTCCCACGCTGTTAAAGATAATCGAGGCAAGTGGGCCCCGAATTATGACGGACCTTTCATGGTGAAAAACGCTTTCTCTGGGGGTGCTCTGATACTCACCCACATGGATGGCGAGGAGTTGCCCTCGCCCGTGAACTCCGATGTAGTTGAACGATATTACGCTTGAAGTCTGGGGCAATCGAGAGGACCGTTGCATGTTTTTTATTTCTGAGTTTTTCTCGTTCTTTTTGGTTTCCTCCAGGGATTCCCTTCCTCTGTATTTATCTCGTTCCTTTAAAAGAAAAAGAAAAATGGGCGAGGTTTCAGTCCTCCCTTTGTTTTCAAACCTTGTGTTTTAGATTTGTTATAACTTGAGCCCTCTTCGCTTGGTGTATGGGGTTCCCCAAACGCTTATTTAAAATTGAATCTAACCAGCCCTCACTAAAAGAAATCCATCGCATTAGGAACATTCATACATGCATATACACATGCATATTTTGTGGTAACAGGGGCAGGGCCTTCTTGGGTCACAGTTAGAAGTCGAGACAAGTTGACTGCGGAAATCAACCAAGGTGAGACGATGTCCGGACACAATTGGCCACAGATTTTTTGTTTCCTACTTGCAGGTACATAGGGACGGATGCAAGTGGGGATGGGGTCACGACCAACCGATCGTTGGCCCTTCCCGGCGCTAAACAAGCGGAGAACATCGCTGCAAGGTAGCCCAGTATCCTTTGCATTTGCAGTTTCTTTTACTATTGTTTGTTTTAAATAAGTAATCGACACCTAATTCTAATTTAAGTAGGTTCAAGTGGGCCAACGCTAACCTATGAGGAAGGAGGGGACATGGTTAATGTTCCCCTCAAAAAAAAAAATAGCAGGTTAGCTCGCCTGGGCGAGCAACCCCTGCATTCAAAATATAAAAACGAGGGAGGGGAACGTTTTTGCATCCAAAAACTCCCCCCCCCCCCCCCTCCTCATTCAAAAGAGAGAACACGAAGGCTTGCGGTTCTTGCTCCCTCAAGCCACTTTTGGTTGCCTTTTACTTTCATTTTTGGTGTTATAATTCACTCCAACAAGTAAGTATTCAATCCTTGGTGTTTTTAGCTTCCCATTGATATATTTTCTTCATCTTTTGGTGCTCCAAATTGTGAGAATGTGCTTGTATTTGTGGGGTAGTTTTGGTTTGTTTTTATGCTTGTTTTCTTGAATTGAGGATTTGAATGAGAAGGCCTTAGGCCTATGCTGTATTCTGAAGCAATGGGGCATGCCACATTGTCCCCATCCTCTTGCAATTTATGTCCAAACGTGCGCTCACCAAGTGCTCGGTGAAACGCCCCAATGATGTATGAATATGATTTTGTAAAATTGGGAGAGTGGGACTGTTTCTTATATGTAGAGACAGCATAGGAAAGTCAAAATAGATGCCCAAATGCAATCCCAAGCTTAGGAACCCAAACTTGTAGCTCCAATGCAAGGAAACATGCTTATGGCTAGGAATCCAAAATTTGGTTTTAGAATTAGAAAAACATGAAAATTAGGACTTGCTTGCGAGAGTTTTTGCTCAAGTTTGGGCTGCCCCATGTTTAATACTTTACATAGAGGTAGCGTGGAAAAAGCCTTGCAATAGTGTGTATACATAGGTAAATATAAAGAGCATGAAATTCCTAGTAAAGTGTGAATGATTGTCTTCCTAAATGAATGTATGATAGCACAGAATTCCCTTTTGAATACAAGTGTGTGCATAATGTAAATAGCTTGCCAATATGAATAAATGTGAATGAAACAATAAAAATTTTTGATATATATTTCAAACATATGAAGGTAGTTTGTAAATAGTAAATGTCTAGGATATAAATTAGGTGTAAAGTTTGACGCAACACTTTAAGCATGAAAGTGTGTTTTCTTTTCAGAATGTATATAGGTGTATGGCAGTTAGAATATGTTGGATGTTCTTGCATGTTGACATGAGTAATAGGATATTTTCTACACATACACGTGTGCATAAATGGATTACATGGGTTTGGTCTAAATCAGAGGGGCTAGCACGACATATTTGCGTTAATATAAGCATTATCTTGTAAAACTAACTTCCAAATGTTCGTTCTTGCAGGAGATGGCCCCGAGGAAACTTGCCTCAAAGAGATCCAAGAAGGATAAAGCGGCCGAAGGAACCAGTTCCGCTCCCGAGTATGACAGTCATCGCTTTAGGAGCGCTGAACACCAGCAGCGCTTCGAGGCCATCAAGGGATGGTCATTTCTCCAGGAGCGACGCGTCCAGCTCAGGGACGATGAGTATACCGATTTCCAGGAAGAGATAGTTCGTCGGCGGTGGGCATCACTAGTCACCCCCATGGCCAAGTTCGATCCAGACATAGTCCTCGAATTTTATGCCAATGCTTGGCCTACGGAGGAAGGCGTGCGAGATATGAGGTCTTGGGTAAGGGGTCAGTGGATCCCGTTTGATGTAGATGCTATCGACCAGCTCCTGGGATATCCTTTAGTGCTGGAAGAGGGCCAGGAGTGCGAGTATTGCCAGAGGAGGAACTGGTCCGATGGGTTCGACGAGGAGGCCATCGCCCAGTTGCTATGTATACCGGGGCAGGATTTTGCCCGGACTGCTGCCGGGAGACGGGTGCGGATCATGCGCATCAACATGACCACCCTGACTCAGATCTGGATGACTTTGCTGCTCAGCAACATCAAGCCCAGCGATCATAATTCCGATCTCCCCCTGCCGAAGTGTCAGCTGGTGTACGCCATCCTGACACGGATGAGCATTCACGTGGCTCAGTTAATCGCTGATGCCATCTATATATTTGCAGGTATGGCGCCTACCAGGCACCCTCTGGACCCGGATAAGTCCAACAGGGCCCTGGGTTTTCCCGCCTTGATCACAGGACTCTGCCAGTCGTTCGGAGTCCCTGTCGCACCTAGCAAGGTGATTCGGCCGTCCATCACCCGAGCTTTTATTGAGAAGTATTGCACGCAGAGACAGGCCCAGGGGGATGCTCCGCAGGCCGTAGACGCGCCGCCACCTCATCAGGCCGGTCCAGCTGGATCGTTTGATACGGAGCAGTATTTGCGGCATTTGGTTCGCCAGCAGGCGGCCAACCACCGGGCACATGTACAGACCCATGATTGTCTTTATCAGATGAGTCTCAGCCTGCAGAGCCAAGGCTTTACTTCTTTTCCGTGCCCTACTCCGGACTAGTTCAGGGCAGAGGTCACATGGCCTGGAGATTGGCCTGAGGCCCAGGCAGGAGAGGCACCAACAGAGGCTCCCGACGAGGCAGATGAGGCCCACGAGGACGAGGAGATGACCGATTTACTTGATTTCTTAGGAGGAAGCGGGGCCACATGATTGGGAGATCCCTTGATCCATGTTTCTTTTTGTTTCCATTTGTTTTTTTCTGTTACATATCATCTTATTTTTTGTTTGACTAAGGGACTAACGTTTGTTTCATGTTTTGACTTTTGTTTTGTACATACATATCATTTGAGTTGTTACGTCGGTACTTGTTTCATTGTTGTCAATAGTGTTTGTTGAAATTTCGGAACCGTGTAGAGTTTTTCATTTAGGAATGTCGTCCTAAAAAATAAAATGAACCAAAAATCCTAATAAAAAGAAAGAAGCGTTGTGAATAAAAGTCATGTTCATAAAGAAAAGAAAAAGGTTTTTATCTATACATGTTTGTAAAAGGAAAATGTGTATAGAAGGTCTTTGTGTGTAAATGATGCGTGGAAAGGAATTCTTGTGTGTGTGAGCAACGAGTGTATATGAAGAGACTTTTGTGTGAACTATAAGTGTGTGTTGGGAAAAATGAAAAATCTTTAAATGTAAATAGGGTTTGTATATAGACCGTGTGATGTAAAGAGAAGAGTTCTAATGCGTGTACAGAAAAGGTTTGTCATGTGTAAGAATATAGATGTACAAAGAAAAATTTTCCTCATAAAGGACCACAGGTGTATATTTTTGTGAATATATAAAAATGAAACAAAAAGGAAAAAGAAAGAATGACCGCGAAGATCGACATGTTATAGTTAAGAAGTATAAATCATTCGTAAAGAGCAAACGTATCTTCTGGAAACAAGGGACTGATGCTAAGAGTTTATTTTCCGAAATGAACCAAGATAAGGATGGATGAATTCATTGAACTGATGAAAGAACATAACTTGGAAACGTTGGGTCTGTCTGTGTAAATTCCCAACCGTAGTATCACAATGCCATAAAAGGGATGCTTGAGTGCCCACCTGGCTGTAGCCATGACTAATTTTGCACGTTGTTTTCAAATCATCATTGTCACGCGTGCCTTATGGAATAATGTGGAAGTTCGGCCCAAGACCGACACCTTGACACCCAAATTTGTTTTGCCCCAGATATCAAGATTGGGTTCCCACGATAAAAGACCCCATTGAAAAAAAACCTTGGACTTTTTTGAACCTTGGCCTATCAAAAGAATCCTCCTCCTTTCCCCCGAAGCAAAGGACAGCGAAATCTCCTCAAGGGAGAGCGAATAGAATGCTAAAACCCGATTTCCCAAAGAAAGGGATGGGGAAGGAAAAGTGAAGAGAAAGAAAAGGAAGAAATGGAAAGAAAGAAAAAAGGAAAAAAGAGATGAAAATAAAGAAAAGAACAGAAGAAAGGAAAGAAGGATTCCCGATCAAAGATAAAAAAGAAGTGAAAAGGGAAAAGAAGCAATTCTCGATCAATGAAAGAAAGAGGACAGAAATTCTTCAAGCCAGATTGCCACTCAGAATCATTCTCGACTGGCAATATCCCACCCCACATAAACAAAGAGGAAAAGACCGAAACACCCAGCTTCCTCTCCAAAAAAGCCACCCTCGAGAAAATCCTATTGGTCCGTGATCGTACGTTTGATCTTTGATTCGATAGGAAGTCGTGTGCAAAATAATGTCATGGTGCAGTTATGGTTTGGGAATAGGATAAAACACTTGCCTTCTGAGTTTTATACACTATGAGTGATTTATTTTCAGCTTAGCCCGATGTTTCCCCTGCATGTTCATTTGAAAGCTAAAAGTTGACGTCCTGCCCTTCATTCTCGGTTACAAGGAAAATTACCCATGGCACAAGTATATTGTTTCTCTAAGATATGGTGCTCTCGCGAATGATTTATTTTTCTTTACAAAAAGCATGTTTGCCTTTCAGGTGGAAAAACCCGGTGGACCGTTCGGTCCCGCCAACCACCCTTTTTCGGAGCCCCATGAATGTTATTGCCTAGCGCTGTTCATGTGTCCTCCACTTTCAAGTTTGGAGCTGTGTTTCATGATTGCCTAAGTGAGGACCCTCAAGGCAATCCTCCATTCTCACCCTTTTTCGGAGCCCCATGAATGTTATTGCCTAGGGCTGTTCATGTGTCCTCCATTTTCGAGTTTGGAGTTATGTTTCATGATTGCCTAAGTGAGGACCCTCAAGGCAATCCTCCATTCTCACCCTTTTTCGGAGCCCCATGAATGTTATTGCCTAGCGCTGTTCATGTGTCCTCCATTTTCGAGTTTGGAGCTGTGTTTCATGATTGCCTAAGTGAGGACCCTCAAGGCAATCCTCCATTCTCACCCTTTTTCGGAGCCCCACGAATGTTATTGCCTAGCGCTGTTCATGTGTCGTCCATTTTCGAGTTTGGAGCTGTGTTTCATGATTGCCTAAGTGAGGACCCTCAAGGCAATCCTCCATTCTCACCCTTTTTCGGAGCCCCATGAATGTTATTGCCTAGGGCTGTTCATGTGTCCTCCATTTTCGAGTTTGGAGCTGTGTTTCATGATTGCCTAAGTGAGGACCCTCAAGGCAATCCTCCATTCTCACCCTTTTTCGGAGCCCCATGAATGTTATTGCCTAGCGCTGTTCATGTGTCGTCCATTTTCGAGTTTGGAGTTGTGTTTCATGATTGCCTAAGTGAGGACCCTCAAGGCAATCCTCCATTCTCACCCTTTTTCGGAGCCCCATGAATGTTATTGCGTTTTCGTTCATGTGTCCTCCACTTTCGAGTTTGGAGTTGTGTTTCATGATTGCCTAAGTGCGGACCCTCAAGGCAATCCTCCATTCTCCATCTTTTTCGGAGCCCCATGAATGTCATTGCCTAGCGCTGTTCATGTGCCCTCCATTATCAAGCGCGGAGTCTCTGGTGACTGGGAAACACGTTATTCTGTTGTTTTCCGGATCGGTTCCTTCGCCAAATATGTGTATATGTGTATATGTATATTATATTCGTCGTTCTTGTTGTTGTTTGTATTTTGTTTTGTGCAAAAGAAAAAAGAAGCAGTAGAGATGAGAGTCGTCATCACAGAAAGGGCAGGACGGACGAAATCTATGTCCTATCTTTGCTTTCCTCTTATCTCCGATAAGAGGTAAGTAAAGAGGGGCAATTGTCATACCCTAATTTTGTCCGGGGATTATTACTTGATGACATGCAACCTTTGGTTAGCCGCTTTGAGATACTTGGCGTCCTTTGTTGCACAATAAATGAAGTCCCGAGACATGCCGAAAATCAAAAGGTAGCAGGCTTACGCAATCCGTGAAAATTCCGTGATGTGACGGAAATCGAAAGGAGGTATTTTTCGCAATCCGTGAGTTTTCGTAACTTCTTCGAAAGCAAAAAAAGAGTAAATACATAATCTGTAAGGACTCGTAACCTTGCGGAAGGAAAATAAGTATCGTTATGAAATTCGTAAAGTTTCGTAACGTTACGGAAAAAAGAATTACAAAAAAATAGAAGGGGGTGCATTTAGTAAAAAGGGGGGTACAAATAGCAATCTGGCCCACTTGGGCCTTCCAAATCCTTCCTCCAGAAGGCTGTTGCTTCTGGAGGAAGCAACATTGCTCACCTGGGCGAGCTGAGCTCGCCTGGGCGAGCTGGGTGACAAGCTTCTCCCCTATTTTGCTATAAATAGGGGGAGAAGTGAAGAAGAAAAGGGTTCAGCCTTCTTGGCATTTCTCCCTTGCTCGAAATTACTGAGGAAAATTATTTCCGTGAAGAAAATCCAAGCCGAAGCGCTTCCGTAACGTTTCCGTGAGCAATTACGCGAAGATTCTCGATCGTTCTTCAACATTCATCGTTCGTTCTTCGTTTTCTTCAGTCTTCAACGGGTAAGTAACTCAAACCGAGCTTTTCAATTCATTCTATGTACCCGTGGTGGTCCACATTTTGTTTCATGTATTTTTATTCTCATTTTCATTTGCTTTTTATACCCCCTTTTGACGTGCTTAAGCCATTTATTTAAGTCATTTCTCGCTCAATCTAAAAATAAAATAAATTTCCACCGATCGTTTGAATTGTATCATCCGTTAATTTCGATTAAAATGAATTCCGACCGTTCGGTCGTGCCGTAACCACGTTGGAAATCAAAAAAGGGGTAAAATAATAATATAATAATAAAAAAAATACCTTTTAGTAAAGTAAAGCGTAAAATCAATCGGACGTTTTCTCTTTGGGATTTCTCATTCTTAATTGAATTGACTAATAACTAAAGTGAAACTAAGGCTAAAATCAAACTCGCCTAGTCAAGCTCGTCTACAAAAATAGGTTTTTGAAAGTTTATCATTTCAGTTTCTTACCAAGTAAAAAGGATCATTTTTAAGGTCCAACGCCTTAAAATGATCACCCTTCAAGTAAAAAGAATCACTTGATTCACGTATAAGAAAGAACTACGTAGGTCTGATTTCCTCTTCGATGGAGGGTACGTAGGAGCAAAAGCCCCGCTATTGTCGACCTCAAAAAATAAAAAGAAATAAAAGTTAAGGTAACACAATTTCCACAATTCTAAAAAATAGGTTGTTGTCCTTTGAGACAAACGTGAGAGGTGCTAATACCTTCCTCAAGCGTAAATACAACTCCCGAACTTAGAATTTTTATTTTGACCGGTTTCCTTCGGTTTTTCCGACATTTTCCACAAATAAACGTTGGTGGCGACTCCGCGCATCTTTCCTCCTTTGGGAAGCGCACCCGTGAGCCTCGCCCTCGCTCGCCCGCGAAGGGCACGTTGCGACAACCGTCGATACTCAATGCAAATACTTTTTATTTTGCTTTGATTGACAGGAAAACACTCAACGAGCTTGGAGCCATCGTCTCCATAGAACATCTAAAGATGAAGTTCTCCACCTTGATGGGAGAGATCATGACTGTCAAGGCAGATCAAAAGCACGCACAACAGTGCTACGCGGAAAGCTTGAAAGTGGCACTCTATCCTCCCACCAGGGAGCCTGCCAAGCTTTACCCCACAGCAGATGGTACCACTCAAATCATGAGTGTGGACGAAGGGTCTCCAGTCTGAGCCCTGACAGTCTACCAAGAAAGCCTAGACAACATATTCAATGTAGATTCGTGCAACGACACTTCTGATAGAGGCCCAAAGCCTACTGAAGAACTCGTCAAGCTACAACTCGGACCCAAACTCGGGTAGTGCATGTAGCTCAACAGGGACCTCACCAGCCATGAGCACAGACGCATAGTTGATGTCTTACATAGGAACACAGACCTATTTGCTTGACAACCATCTAACATGCCGGGAATCCACCCTAGCATTATCTGCCACAAGCTTGCCATTTGTCCCTAGGCGAAACCAGTATCACAAAAGAAAAAGAAGATGGGAGAAGAATGACGCAAAGCGATCAAAGAAGAAGTGGACAAGCTCCTCAAAGCCAACTTCATCAGAGAAGTCAGGTACTCTACCTAGCTCACCAACATCGTCATGGTCGAAAAGGCTAATGGCAAATGGAAAATATGCACCGACTACACCGATCTGAATAGGGCATGCCCCAAGAATGCATACCCTTTGCCCAACATTGGCAAGCTAGTCAATGGAGCGTTTGAGTTCCAAGTACTAAGCTTCCTGGATGCCTACTCTAGATACAACCAGATTCAGATGCACGCTCCAGATGAGGAGAAAATGGCATTCATCACTAAATATGCCAACTTTTGCTACAAGGTCATGCCCTTTGGCCTAAAAAATGCAGACGCTACATACCAGAGATTGATGGATCAGATTTTAAAATTGCACATCGGACAAAACATACCAAACATGGTTGTCAAGTCTCAAAGCATAGCCTAACACATTGCAGACCTAAAGAAGTCTTCAGAGAACTCCACAAATACGACATGCACCTCAACCCAAAAAAATGCACTTTCAGGGTCGACGGAGGTAAGTTCCTGGGATTCATGATCATGCATCGGGGAATAGAAACCAACCCTGACAAATGCACAACCATATTGGAGATGCACAACCCTACCAACGTCCAAGAAGTCCAAAAGTTGAACAGTAGACTAGCATCCCTGTCCAAGTTTCTCCCAAAGCTTGCCGAGAAGGCGAAGCCATTCTACAAACTGCTCAAGAAAACTTAGGCATTCATATGGGACGAGACCTGCGAACAAGCCTTCCTGAATTTCAAGAAGACCATTGCCACAAACCAGTCCTGAGTCGACCCAGTCTAGGAGTACCCTTACTCCTATATCTCTCAATAGCTGACGAAGCTGTTAGCTTTGCCATCGCATAAGAGGAAGAGAAACACCAACTTCCCATTTACTTCACCAGCTGCATACTCCATGACGCTAAGAAGCGCTACCAAATGATGAAGAAGGTGGTGCTAGTACTCATCACCTCGGCCCAACATCGCAAGCCATACTTTCAGTGTCACCAGGTGGCAGTCAAGACGAACTACCCCACCAAACAAGTATTGCGAAAGCCTAAACTGGCAAAGAAGAGGTGACATGGTCTGTAGAACTTTCAGAGTTTGATCTCCAGTACAAACACTGTGGCCCCATCAAGACACAGTTCGTGGCAGACCTCTTGGCAGAATTCATTGGGAACGACCAAACCACCCCAGACTAGTGGAGCCTTTACATTGATGGTGTGTCCAACGTGAAGGGGAGTGGGGCGGGAATCATCCTCGAAGGCCCTCACAATGTCACTCTAGAGCAAGCCCTCAAGCTCAATTTCAAGGCCTCATACAATTAGGTTGAGTACGAGGCACTTATTGTGGGTCTAAAACTAGTAAAATAAATTTGGTTTAAGAAGCTACGATGCTACACAAGCTCATAGCTTGTCCAAGGACTTATTGCCAATAGATACCAGACCAAAGAAATAGAGCTACTTAAGTACTACCATATTGCCAAGAATCTCATTGACAATTTCAAATGCTTCGAGATGTACTACATACCCAGGGAGAGCAACACTAAAGCAGACCTGCTCTCCAAGTTGGCTAGCACCAAAAAGATCGGACACCTCAAGACTATCATCCAGGAGAAACTCCAAACTCCTACCATAGACATTGAAGAAGTTATGGTCGGAGAAGAGGAGGAACCATACTGGATGACTCCCTACAAGAATTTTTTAATTTGGGGGGTGTTGCCACGAGACGAGAATGAAGCCCGACACATTAAACGGAAGGCCAACTTCTACGTCATCCTTGATGGTGAGTTATTCAGAAGAAGGTTGACATCACCCTTGTTAAAGTGCCTGAACAGCCAACAAGCAGACTATGTCATGAGAGAACTTCATGAAGGCATCTGCGACCTTTACACCAGGGGACACTCCCTTGACACCAAAGTGGTGCGCATCAGTTACTATTGGCCGACACTCAGGGTTGACACCCTCGACTTCACCAAGAGATGAAACCGACGCCAAAAGTTTGCAAACGTGCCACGTACCTCTCCTAACAATCTGCACAGCCTGAGCTCCCTTTGGCCCTTCTCCATCTGGGGAATGGACATACTGGGACCACTCTCAAAAGCTCTAGAAGCAGTCAAATACTTACTAGTCGCTATCGACTACTTCACCAAGTGGATCAAGGAAAGACCACTACAAGAAATCACAGCCAACGAGGTAGAGAAGTTCACCTGGAAACACCTCATATGCAGGTATGGCCTCCTTTACGTCATTGTCACTGACAATGACACCTAATTCAAAGCTCAGACTTATTAAGACTTCCTGACGAGGCTAGGCATCAAGCACCTCGTCACCTCTATCAAGCATTGCCAGACCAATAGATAGGCAGAGGCAGCCAACAGAGTTATCCTCAAGGCCCTGCGTACTAGACTCAACAAGTCTAAGGGTCTATGGAAAGAGGAACTCCCCAGTATACTCTAGGCCTACCATTGTTCACCCTAGACAACCACTAATTAAACTCTTTATCGACTCACATATGGCATAGACGCCATGATCCTCGTTGAAGTTAGGGAACCACTAATGAAACTCTTTATCGACTCACATATGGCATAGACGCCATGATCCTCGTTGAAGTTAGGGAACCGTTGATAAAGAGGTTGTTTTTCCAAGAACAACAGAATGAAGAAAAAAGGGAACCAAAGGCTTGTCAAACCAAGGTCCGCCCTTGGTGAGCCTGGACAAAACCTGGGATGAACACATCACTGGTCCAAAGCTCAACAAACCTAAGGTTTACCGTTGGTGAGCCTTTCCATCACCAAGTTTCGCTTTTGCAAAAATCTAAGGTACACAAGGTCTACCCTTGACAAGCTCTTCCATTCCTAAACTTTATCTTTGTAAGAATACAAGTTTACTGGAACACAAAGGCCCAAGGTCCACCCTTCGCAAGCAAAAATCCAGGACGGACACGTGCCTAGTCGCACCTCCACAGGCTCAGCAAACCTAAGGTCCGCCCTTGGTGATTCTCGCTTCTCCAAAGGGTCGTAAAACCCAAGGTACACCCTTGGAGAGTCTCTCCAAAACCCAGGACGGACGCGTCATTGATCAGTCCAAAGGCTCGCAAAACCCAAGGTCCGCCCTTAGTGAGTCTCTCCAAAACCCAGGATGGATAATTCCCTGGTTGGTTCTCCAAAGGCTCACAAAACCTAAGATCTGCCCTTGGTGAGTTTCTCTAAAACCCAGGACGAACAATTCCTTGGTTGGTTCTCCAAAGGCTCACAAAACCCAAGGTCCGCCCTTGGTGAGTCTCGTTTCTCCAAAGGCTCATCAAACCCAAGATCCGCCCTTGGTGAGTCTCGCTTCTCCAAAGGCTTGTCAAGCCCAAGGTCAGTCCTTGGTGAGTCTCAATTCTCCAAAGGCTCGCAAAACCCAAGGTCCACCCTTGGTGAGTCTCTCCAAAACCTAAGATGGACAATTCCCTGGTTGGTTGTCCAAAGGCTCCCAAAACCTAAGGTCCACCCTTCATGAGTCTCGCTTCTCCAAAGGCTCGTAAAACCCAAGGTGCGCCCTTTGTGAGTCTTGCTTCTCCAAAGGCTCGTCAAACCCAAGGTCTACCCTTGGTGAGTCTCTATTCTCCAAAGGCTCGCAAAACCCAAGGCTTGCCTTTGGTTAGTCTTGCCAAAATCCAGGACGAACGCATCGCTGATCGTTTCTCTAAAGGCTCATCAAACTCAAGGTCTGCCCTTGGTGAATCTCTTTTCTCTAAAGGCTTGTCAAACCCAAGGTCCACCCTTGGTGAGCCTCTCTTTTGCTAAGTTTCGTCTCCACATGAACTGAAGGTATGCAAGGACTACCCTTGGCAATCTTTTCTATTCCTAACTTTTATCTATGTAAGAATACAAGTCTGTAGGAACATCAAAATCCCAAGGTCCGCCCTTGGTACAAAAACCCAAGGTTCACCATTGGTACACACTCTTACAAAACCCAAGGCACCCCTTTGGTCAGCTCACTCCTTAAGGACCACGACGACCACAGTCAAAGGTCTAGGTTCCACAAGGAAAACTACCATTAGACTAGTCGGCAAGTCCTTCAACCAGGTGGAAGTCATACTAACTCCTTACAACCATCAGGGGAAAAGCTCCGCAAAGGACAAGGAAACACCACTAGATGAGTGATAAGACCTTCAATTAAATTGAAATCAAACCTAAGATGATTTCATGTCATCTACTTCTCTACTTCATTTCTTACATCACCAAGGTCTTACTTCCTATGCTATCAAAGATTTCACTCTCACCATGACGACTTACTCATACTACTATAAGTAACAGAGCATTGCATAGACAAAGGCAACATACATAACATACACACAGTGCAAAATTCGTCAACAAAGGAAAGGATAGGCATTATCAAGGAAAAATAAGAATTTTCATAATTACAAAGCCTTTGCGGCCAAAATCCAAATACAGAAGAAAAACAAAGAAAAGGTTGCCTAAACATTGGCATCATCGCCTTGCTCCTCAGCATCCTGCTCCTCATCAGCCTCCTCCTCAGCAGCCACATCTTCCTCGTCAAGCAGAACATCGTCTATCACGTCCTTGAAAGGGTCAAAGAAACCCAAGTCAAGGTTCTTGGCAAAGAACTCGGCCCGTCTGACGGCCTTGTTAAAGCCCTTTTCATGTTGCTCCACAACCTCCTTCTTGTACATTAGCAGCTTCTCTTCAAGTTCCTTGTTGGCCTCCATCTCCCTAGCCGCCCACAGCTTGGACTCTGACTCCTTGAGTCAGACCTCGAGGTCTACGACCACCTTGGCAAGCTCGTCCTTCTTCGCCGTAATGCTTTCCACCTTGCTAGCCAAGTCATCTTTCTCTTTCTGCAAGTCCTTGTAAGGCTTAAACAACTCATCACTGTTCAACCTAGTGAGCAAACACTTGGCCAAAACTCTGCCAACCTTGGAAGACAATTGGTGGTTTGACTTCACAGCTTCAGCAAAGACGACAGTGGCATTGGCTACCTTAGGGCAGTCCACTCTCCAGGCCATGTGAGTAGTAGCCCTTCATTTGACGACCTCCACCTCCAAGGAGGCCATTTTGCTTAGTGCCTCTTTGTGCCTTAGCCCATTTTCTTCAAGGATTTCCAAACTCCATTGAAGAAAGACCTTGGTTGAATCCATAGCATTATGGAACCCAACTGATCGGATGAAATTTTTGTCAAAGGCCGACACAAAGCCAACTTGGGTCTTCTGTTCAGGCTTGTACCCCATGCCCCACAGGGAATCAACATCGTTGGAGGTGTAGATATAGTCTAAGCGCTCGTGGTCTCCACACCAGCACTCAATAAGGGTACATCGACAGTGTACTAAGGAGCCACAACAGAATCGGCCAAAGCAGCTGGTGCATTAACTTCAGTAGCAGGAGTGACCTCCTGAACAGGCATAGCAGAATGAGTATGAGTACCAGTAATAGCAGCAGGAGCAAGATCCTTGACGGCCAATGACACCGAAGGTAGGCAAACCTTACAAACTCGAAGGATGACCCAAATCAGGCATAAACCATGTAGCCTACCTCAGGGCTCACAGTCTAAAAAGAGCCTTTGAATTTTTGCGGCCCGACGCCCCAGCAACGTCACCTTGCTTCCCCTTAGCTAAAATAGAGGAAGGAGCCCCAGGGCGACATCAGCAACACTAGAGCAAGGCTAACCTCAACAGCAAGTTGACCCCCTTCTCCAGCAACAAAAGCAACAACAAATGATGGCACAATCCCACCAGCAGGTTTGACCTTCTTCACAAGTGGCCTCCAAGGGAAGTCGCCCATAATACTTGCAAGACAAGTAACAACAACACTAGCAAGTGTTAGTTCAGACTAACACCTACCTTAGATACAAAAAAGGACAAGGTAAGACACTTTAGCGTCCAAGGCAATGAGGGGATCGCTTGCTGAGGGAAGAGACAGAATGGCCCGCGTGCCCAGCGAGTCTGGCAGTTGCTCCAAGATAGCCTTGTTGACCCTCTCCACAAAGGTTAACAGATCCTCGTCGAAAGACTTGAACCTGGTGGGGTCATACTGCCAGTAGAACAGGAAGCGAGGCTCCCCATCCCTATTGAACATCAGTGGCAAACAATCAGCCACGACATCAGTAGCCAGAACCCTGGAGAAATGGTCCTTGAAACGAAAAAAGATGTTCAAGTCAAACTCGAATAGCTTCTTGGACACGTTATTCAAGGAGACCTAACCAATCTTTCCCGTTAGCTTCATCTGGAAGAAACACAAGAACACCGACACACTAAGCCTAATGTTAAAGAAAGGACATAAGACCTCAAAGGCCCTCACCATGGCCCAACAACTATTGGGGTGAAGTTGAGAATGGGCCATGTTCAAGTGCTCAAGCAGAGCATACTAGAATGTGGTCAAGGGGAGAACTAGACCCAAGACCCCAAACAGACACCTATACATGAAAAAGAAGGGCGGACTACCCGACCCTGCCCTCAAGAAAAGGAAGTCATCACTCCCACAAGCTCAAACGACTATCTTGCATAAGCCCTAGGGCTTGCCAATTTTACTTGACGTTGTAGTGTAGCAACACTCGCTTCAGAGGTGATGAACGACTTGTTCTTCAAAACATTTTCCTTCACCCATTCAAAGCCAACAATGGCAAGGGAGACGATGTGACATCCCATTTTTCGTGAATTAAATTAAAAAGATTTTTCATTTAATATAAATAGAGTTTTAGAAAAAAAATGATGAGGCTTTTGTAACTAAATAAATAAGGAGAAATAACTTTATTAAAATAATGATTTGAAGGAAAATAAAAATGATATTTGATTTATTTATTTGATGGGAAATAAAATAAAGTATTTGTTTATAAAATAATAAAAAAAATAGAGTAAATAATAGACTAAGAGTACCTAGCTATAAATAGAGACATGCTAGGTCATTTTTCAGACTGACAGTAGTCTTTGCAGTTTCTCTTCCTCTCAGTTTCGTTTTCCCTTCTCGTCCTCCCAAAACCCTCTCTTTTTCCCGCAGACACTCAAACCTATCTCAGTAAAATGAAGATCTCAGAATCATTAACCGTTCGATTATTGTGAAATTTGATCACCAAGTTCACAACTCAGTTACGAATATTCAGACCGTTGGAATATACGAAAAAATGTCGGATCTGAGATAAAATCCCTTTGTGTTGTAGCTTTCTCTTTTCCCGCAGAGATCCAAAACATGTTCCTGTAAAAACACGATTTTGGACTTGTTAACCGTTGGATCATTGTTAAATTTCGATACCAGGTTCAAAATTCATTTCCGCATATCTTCACCGTTGGGATTTTCAAAATGATGTCTAGGAAGGGACAAAAACTCATTGCATGTAGACATGGAATGAAGGCTTCAATCTCTTCTCCTTCTCTCTAACTTTTGGAAACCTTATCAGAGCAACCAGAGAAAAAGCTTAAGGAATCTCAGAAAACTGTTAGAGATGTCGCTATCACTGTCAGAATACACACGTGAGCCCACTTAGAGGTAAGGGATGAGTTATTCACAATTGGGGAGTAGTAAAAACATGTGTATGGATCCTTAGAGTATCAATTGGAATGAGTTTTTGGGTTGTTTCTGTAAATTTTGATTCTATCTTTACAATTATAAATGTGAATTATATAATTATATATGTTTGATGAACCAATTGATGTTCCAATGAGAAATTGTTATGAAATTGATGTGTTCTTGTGTTGAGTGTAAACCTTAAAAATTGAGTTCTTTTTATTAACATGAATTATACTCTAAATATTATTCTTTTTAATGACTTATTTTATACAAATTATTTTCTTGTTCTGTATTTTCCAACGATGATGATCAACATGTTGTGTGTGTGTGTGTGTGTGTGTGTTGTAATACTAAAATAATAAATTAAAGAAAGTTGTAAGGTTAATGTCTAGTAGTAATTTCTTTTGATGTAATCTTAAATTTATTGTTGTAGAAACTCTTTTTGATTGAAAATAATGTAGTTTGATTTACTATATATATATATATATATATATGTTTTGTGTCATGCAATTATTATTACTATGTGATGTGTATATGAGTTATGAGACGTGATAAATTATTATAATGAGATTATAATATTGTTGTTGAGATCAAGTATAAGTGTAAAGTTAGACATGTGTTAATTTGTGAAATACACATGAACATGTGATGATGGATTGTGATATTATGAGATGTTAAATTGTGGTCATTAGATTTGGTTGTGAATAAGTGTGTGTTTAACACTTGATGTAATAGTACTTGTGTTGTGATCTATGAATTATATAATAACCCGACCAGTGTTTACCTTGAAAAAAATGTTTATGTGCAGTGTTAAAGGGAAAGTGTAGGTTTCCTAGTTAGGAACCAGTGTTAAATTGTAACACAATGTGATAAACACTTTTGAAACACGAGTGTTAGGTCATGAGTATTATATAATTCATGAGCAGTGTCTGCGTGCAAAAATTATTTTAGGGGTTGGACCTGAATCAGGAAGGTGAGACCCTAATGGATTCTTCGGAGTTTAGGCCTTGGGGTAAAGACACTCGGTTTGAGTGCTCCTTTAAGCCTATGTTGATCCCATATGGTTGGAGCATTCTCGCAAAATGGAGTTAACCTGACTGGTCATCTTATGATTTTACTTAGTGAGAGTGACCTGACATACCCATTGTGTGGTGTGACTTGTTATGTACTCCTAAGTGCCCCGGGGTGGTTTTTCACTGACATGGTATCACATTGCATATAGGCTTGAGTCTTAGTGTATCTGCTGCATAACGCTTGTGTATTTATTGATATTGATTGATTTAGTGATATTGTGTTTTGATCTTTGATTACGTGAATGATGTGAAAATGAATGAGACGTGTTGTGTTGTGATGTGATGTGATGTTACGTGACAAAGTGGTGGAATTAAGTGAGCAATGTTTAAGTAAGTTGTATCTCATTTACATGATATGTATATCTAGTTGTCTCGTTTCTCTCTATTAGTTAGGAATGTGATAACTCACTCCCCATGTGCTATTTGTGTTTGGATCTTGTTCGACGGCCGGCAAGTGCATCGGATCGCGCAAGTAGTATAAAACGGTAAGTGAATACCGAGTATCGAACTCTCGAGGAACTTGTTTTACTTGGTAAAGCTGTGGTTCAATAAATAAGTGTCTTGGGATGAAAGTTTGGTGTGTGGTATGGACACATATGTAAACTAAATTATTCAAAAGCAAATCACGTGAGTCGTGGTGTGTGAAGACAGATAGACAACGTGTTGGTCTTCCTACTGGGTGTCTGATGTTATTAAGGATGTTCTCTACCTAACAATGTTCATGTGTTCTATGTTGTCTCCTGGACTACTAAACCCCGATGTCTCATGCATGTTTAGTCTAATCCTAATCAAGCTTTGTCCTCAGATGTCTCTTGTTGGACTAAACTTAACTAGAACCGCATTAAGACATAACATAACAAAAACTAGGTTACCGTACCCCGATGTCTCGTGAAAATACAATAAGCTAGCCTTGTCCTATCAGGTTCTAAGGATCAAACCATTTCCCAATGTTGAGTGACCCTAACTAAGCATGCAGTTGCATGATCAAGGCAAAGACACACTAGAATTAAGTACTGATAGCACAGTGAACACATAAAACATCATTAGATAGATAAGAAAGTATTTACATCAAGTATCCCATAGGAAGAACCAACTGAGGATTTAGCTCTCCATAGCAGGGAAGCTTCCATTACAACAATGAGAAAAGAAGATGAAAGATAGAAGAAATACAAGTAGTAGGGATGTCTCCTCCACCTCTAGAAACCTCACAATGTTTCAAAATCTCATCCAAAGCTTTGTAAAATGGCTTTCTCGTCAAGCTCAGCTCTCTCTCAGTCTCTCCACAGCCAAAAACTCTCAAAAAACTCAACAACCCTTCCAAAATCGAGATTTCAACTTTAAATAGGCAATCCTGTTGGTGGGTGCGCGCTTGGCGGAAGATGAGCTCGCTTAGCGCGCGTAAGTGACTTTTGGCTTAGCACCAGTCTTCTTGCTTAGCCTAAGGGTTAAAGGCGGTGCGCTTAGCGAGTTCACACTCGCTCAGCGCCTCTGTACAGCTTATCCTTCTTCCAGATTCTTCTGTGCGCTTAGCCGGAGGATAGTGCGCTTAGCGAATGGCTCGCCCAACGCGTGGCGTGGCTCAACGAGTTCATAAATTCTTCACTTCACCAATCTTGCCCATTTTGCCTAAAATTGAAAAGGAATGATCATT
The DNA here is from genome assembly GCF_004193775.1 of Glycine soja. NCBI lineage: Eukaryota > Viridiplantae > Streptophyta > Magnoliopsida > Fabales > Fabaceae > Glycine > Glycine soja. The sequence goes on along the minus strand of NC_041002.1, from coordinate 26,577,234 downwards.
AAATACACAAAATTGGGATATTGAGTACCTATTACTTAAATTAATAAAAAGTAATTACAATACTACCAAAAACAACTATAAATGGGAGGAGTCATATACAATTTACAACAATTTCTTACACAAAAGTTAGTCGTATTGACCAACTAACAAATCTTATGATGATCTCGAACTTTGTGTTCATGGGAGCAGATGGTTAGGTGAATGGCTATGAAGAACCTCATGCTAGAGGACACGGGAACACAATGCTTTGATAGGATATGACATTGGGATATAAGTTTCTATATTAATTGCATAAAGTCTTAGACGACCTTGTTTGAGCTTAGATGATTTTATTATTTATTTGGACAAGTTTTATTATGATGAGAAAAAAATGAATGTGAGCCTTTTACCCTTTTGAAAGGATTTTATTTAAATGTGGTTTAAGAAATTTTAATTAATTATAATTTCTTTTCCTTTTATTATTAGTACATATATGTATGGGGTAAAGGGTGTCTCAAACGATGTCGACCAAGCACTATGGCTATGCCACACACGGGGGGACATCCTAACATCCCCGCCACCATTGTTCCTTGGTCCCCTTGAAGTAGAAGGGGGAGAATCATAGTAATCGGAACAGACTCCCCGGTCGGGGAAGCAACAGAAGGTTGCACCCTCCCATAGAGGCAAGAAGCTCCTCCACCAACACGACACGAAACCCTCAACCTCTCTGAGGAAGAGGATTCACTGTCAGAAGCACCGTGGTGAGTGTCCTCCTAGGAGGAACCGCCGATGGATATCACCTCCCAATCCACCAAGGGTTGCTGAATCGAACCCCTAGAGTCACTTCCACCCATGCCAATGGTGGATTCAAAAAGAAATGAATACATTGTCAGAAAAAGAATGCCTTGAAGATTGAAGAGGATGAACGAACAGGAAATCACAAAATCGCGAGTACAAGAACAAAGAAGATTTAGAAGGGAAAGGCAAAAATTCAAAGTGACAGTGGTCATGAATCAAACGTCTATTCCATTTAAAGAGGAGGTGGACTCGTCAATAATGACGCAACCCCACTCACCCATGCACCACGTCTCTAGTATATGTCGACTCCATGAGTGACATGTATGCAAGAGTATTGCACGTGCACTGCACACGTTTGCAGCAAAAGACAAAACATAATGTTTTTCTTCAATGTACTCTCCAAAAGTCAAAAAGGGTAGAGTTGCCAAATACACAGACTTCCCTCACCTGACACGTCAGACCTCGCCTGCAAAACCAAAAGCATGTCCACCTCGGACAACTTGACAGAAGCAGCCCAAACAACACTTGTCCAGGCCTAGGGCTTGACAAGCATGATAGACCTGCAATTTTCACAACTGTCGAGGATACCACTCTCGACACTAGACAACATTTGTCCATGCTTAGGGGCTCGACAAATTCGTCACCCTTCTACTTGTTAATGTTAAGGCTACTACCCCGGACATCAGACAATTTCCTTTGACACTGGACAACCTCTTTTGCCCACAAGCTGGCTCAGAGCTTGAGGGGATTATGTACTGTCCAGGGTACTCAAAATGCATGTGGCATCCTACATGGCTATTCAAGATACACGTCAACCCTCCATGTCAGCCCTGGCATAGGAGCACAGACATTCAACCCTCAGTAGTCGGGCTCTCAACTAACAGTTTATCTCTAACCTCTTGATTATTTGAATATATTGTCAATTATCTACAAGCTACACATTATCTGTAAGGTACAATTATCTACTAGCAATTATCTCTAAGCTACATGTTATCTGTAACATTATCTATAAGTCACATTTATTTATTGACTATTATCTACAAACTAGTAATTATCTACAAGGGTTGTTACATCACCATAACAGCCCCTATCAACAAGGACCTATAGCTCTTTGTCCTTACTATAAGTATCAGGTTCCCTCGTATTCTCTCCATAAACACATACACACCTGCTCATATATGCATACATACTCACTCATTCATACTCTCCTAACTCACGTACTTACATGAGCGTCTGAGTCATTTGTTTTGCAAGTCCCTCTTTTTGTCCTCCTAACAAAGGTCACTCTCAGTTCATTGTGCGAAGTCCAGGAGCCCATCTAAGTCATGTCCACCCTAACGTGTGTCAACTTCTGATTGGTAAGTACACATTCTATAACAAACCTCTCTACCACCTATTGCTACACCAACATCATTAGGATATCAAAATTAAACATAGCAAAGAGATTGTTATAGATGCCAGCACGGGCCACAAATTGCGCTAGGAGAAGACAATTGTGGTTGCAACGAAGACTTTGAAAGAAGGGGGCAGAACTTGCCGTCATAGTTATAATAAACGATGAAGGTGAGGACGAGGTAGCGGGAGAGGGGAAAGAGGGGATGGTGTGGAAATTCTTCTTCCCCGAGGAGATTGAGGAGTATTCTCATATGCACAATGAAAATGCAACGATTCTGACACATTCATGGTGCTGCCAACGCTGAAGTAGCGGTCAAAGAGCTAGGTGGTATCAAACTCGTTTGTGGTGGTGTTAGTACTTCCACAATCAATGTGCAATGATAGATTTAGTTTTGGTAGAAAAGCATTGTAATATAGGATAACATATAAGATTCATGAAAAACCGATTCCCAGAACACCTAGAAAATTGAAAATAAGTTTAGAAGCAGAAATTTGTAAAATTGGATAGTAGTGTAATTTTAGACAAGATGACTTATCATAGGAATTTTTGCCTCTGTATATGGTTATCTTAGGATTATTTATTCTAAAACTATTGATTAATTTGATATATTATTGTTGAGATAGATTGCAAAACCTAATGATTTTTGTATGTTCTAAATTGTGGTATAATATATATATATATATATATATATATATATATATATATATATATATATATATATATATATATATATATATATATATATGTATATAATTGTTATTGTTGAATGACGAAACTGATAGAGTGTGAACTCCTGCAAATTATATTTGTGGTATGTGAATTTACATTCTGTTATATATATGAATATTGTTATTCTATCTATACGCACAGGGGTTTGGGTCCGGGGGTATCCGACCCTTGACAAATTGTTCGTTATGATCGTTAGATGGTTGTAATTACAACCATTATGCTGCCGGATATTTTGTGTGACAAGTGGTTTCTACCGCTTAAAAGGCCACAATTGGTTCCCTAAGAGTAGCACGTAGGCTTGAATCTTGTCTCTCTCTCTCTCTCTCTTGTTTGTTTAGATGTATGAGATTGTTGATGTACGTGGCATGAGGGCTAGACACGCGATGCAATGGCAAAAGTCAAGAGGATTGAATAGAGAGTAAGGAACCAATGGTTCTATTCCATCTACAAGAAGGTGAGATTATGTTGAGAAAGTGGATGATGGAAAGAGATACACTAGGATATAGTGGGAAGAGAGGTTCGAAGAACCTAGGGGAATTAACAAGTGATGACTACCCGACATTTTGTACACTCATTTGGCACGAGAAAATCAAAGGCTTCACTTTACTACTCCTGACAAGCTCTAAGACTATGCTTTTTAAGTTGGGAGCTTGGGGATTGGTGTACGTTGTATCCATATGTGGCGATCACTCCCGATTGTCATCCACATAAACATAAATGTAAAAGATCATCAAGACCTAGGAGGCTTTGCGGCAAAGGTAGGGCCCTACTATGTGACAAGTGTACTAGTTATGCACTTAGGATGTCAAAATTGTTGTTTTCTTAGAAATACCACACACAGTGTTTAAGTAGGTTTGTTTGATTGTTTGTTTGTAGTGTTTTAAGGAGCAGAGGACTCATCCCTACAACCAACAACTTTCAGGTATTGATGATGTTGAGGATGTCGATGCCCTTACGAGCTTAGTGTAGTTCATAGTAGGAGTGGGTATGGCCATGTGATGTAACACGTACTACATGTTATACATGTCATACCCTAGTACATTTTGTGCCAATAGAGTATTTGGATGTGACGCCCACTACTATAGACTACACTTTATCTTGCTATATTCTGTGGGGATTCACATCTCGTTCAAAGTTCCACTATTATGAAGATGTTTGCCTGTACTTGGACTGGAGGAACCTCGTCATGACTTGGAGTTCAAGTTGACTTCGGTGGGGTATGATAGACAAGGCAACGCTTTCAGCTACCATGTGGAGCCAGTGAGCATAATTGAAGTAACCGAGGATAGAGGAGACCATTCGGATAAGACGTTCGAGGAGATTAAGGAGAACAAAGAACTTTTGCGGCAACTAGAGCCTTTGTCTGAGGAGCAGTGTGACGATCCTCCTAGGACATCTCTTAGATAGTTCAGTACTTCTAGTATGGTAGTGGTCTGCTCTGGTCTTAGGTTTCTTTTACTGATTTTGATGTATTTTGAGGGATGGTTTCTTTGAGCGTATATATTTGGTTGTAGCAATCATGTGTAATTTATTTCGCTTACTTTCATACACTTATAGGATGTATTTGTATTTATTCTCCTACGACACTACTTATGTTACTTTGTTTATGTATGGGGACTAAGTTATTTTACATCCGCACTTATTTAATTTGATGTAAAGATTTATAGCTTTTCCAATGACACATTTATAAAAAAAAAAATATTTTACCAAGCTGAAAGTAGAAATTAAAATTAGTGACACATATTTTGAAAATAAATAAAATAAAAAGGGTTTTTCAAGAAATACCTTTGGACTAGAATTTGAGGTGTTACAATATTTCATGTTATTTATTAAAATTGTAAAAAGCTCCAATAATGGGAATATGAAATAACGATGCCACATCATCTAGTGTTATTGTTAGCTCTCCGATGGGCAAATGAAAGGTGTTCATCTCTGTGCAATCTCTCTACAAAAGCATGCATGAGTCCCTTGTCTATTGTTAGATAACTACATGTAGTCAACAAAAATAACCCAGATCCCTTGACCATATCTTGTTGCTGGTCATGTAGGGCAATTTTTAACTTCATAATATCTTTCTCGCATGTGATACTAACTTTAGGTCACCATGTTCGTACAAGTACATAAATAATTACTAAATAAGTTCCAATATAAAAATAAATCATTCAATAGTCGAAGAAATTTTAAATATTGAAACAAACTTAGTAGTTTACCATGTCATTCCATACTTCACAAGCCACATGATCGACATATGAGGTCAATAGTAATGTGTCCTCAGGGGCACCAGGAAACAGAACGGGTGGTTGTGGCTCCTGGTGCTCCGCATGCTACGCATGACCAACATTCTCTACAGGCTCCACTTGCGCAACAGGATCCAAAGGCTCTATCACTTGAGCTTCTACATGTCACCTTTGATTAGACATTTCTGTGTTATGTTGTTATGGTGTAGCTTTCTCCTAATTATGAACAAAAAAAAAATTATAGTCATCATAGGAAAAAAGCTTAACAACATAACTAACCACACAAAATCAAATTACGAAAAAAACTTAACTAATCTACTAAGAGCAAAGGGAAAAAAATAATAATATTGATGTTCAGGAAAGCCTATTATGGAATAGATTTGTGAATCAATTCACATTTTTGGAACCACTATTTTAGAACAGGTATTCCAAAATACTTGTTCCAAAATAGATGTTATGGATAGCTTTGCCACACTAGAAACCCATCACCACACCACAAACCAGAAAAACGAAATGAAAGGAGAAAACTTACATTCAGTGGTGTCGTGCAAAGGAAGAGGGGGAAAAAGGTGGCATGAAGGTGGAGAAGGAGGTCATTTAGGAGGTGGTTGTCGTTGTGCTTCTAGGGTGAAGGAGGTGTTAGAATGGGATGCACACAAATGAGATTGAAGGAGGTGCTAGGGTTGGGGAAGGGAGGTGCTCACTCACATAACTCATTAAGGGTACTTTGCTCTTTTCAAAATTTTTGGGAGGTGCAGATCACAATATGGATAATGTAGGAAACAAATGTCTTACCCGCTTTGTCCCTTTTTGACGGTTCCAACGCCCATTTCTCACCCCCTTAGGAAAGTTGAAACATTCGATTTGGATAAAAATGCCCCACATCCCTAACACCACTTTTTAGATTCCTTCCTCCCTTTCTCTTCTTCGTCCGGCGACGCCACTTACCTCTTCACTGCCACCAACCCCAACAAGGTCGGGATCAGGTACGAGCCAGTCCAACTTCACCATCATGTACCGCGAGTCCGCGACATCACAGAGAAAACCACACCTCACACAATGCTGAAATCGCTTCACCCCATTTCACAACGCTAAAATCACAATCGATGGTAATCACTAATCAGAGGTGCTCGTGGCTCGATCAAAATTTGGCGTCATGGCATTTCAAGCTTCTAGCTCTCAAGTCTCAAAAATCAAGAACCTCGAAGCCCTTTCACTGAAACTGAGGTGAAACCCAAATGTTAACTAGCTGCAATTTCACTGGAATTTCTCTTTTTCAATAACCCTTTGAACTCTTATGCAATTTGATATTACTCTCAGATGAGTGTCTCTGCAGCGTCACTGAATAGCATTGTGTCCTGTTTCTTTAGTGGCTCCTGCTGTTTTATTAAGCACACAGCAATGACCTACAAAATGTGTATCAATCGGCACAAAATAAGAGATATATTTTATTTTCGAAAGCAGATAAGAATTTCTGAAAACATACATGGAAATGCTTTAAAGTTTGATTCTGTCAAGTTTGATGCTAATAAAACTTACTATTTGTGTATCTTTTTTACTACATCATTTTGGTCAACATTATAGCATCTTTAACCATAAAATGGTTCATCCTATTGCTTCTTAGTTTGACACCTACTTTTCTAAACAGGATGATAGCTCAGCAGATCAAAGATTATCCCAGGAAAATGGGACTTTGAGTAAAGTAGATTCTCAACCTCCCTTTGCAGATCTCTTTGGTGATATCTTGGGTCCATTGGCTATTGAAGGCCCTCCCTGTAGCAGTGTCCACCCTCAGCCAAGCTCAAATTCAGGATTGGAAGGAACTGTAATTGAAGCCACAGCCATAGTACCTGCTGGAGAACTGGCCAATTCTGTGCAGGTACTACACATTGGTTTAATTTAAGTACCCAAATAAGTAATGAAGTCTTTTTCTTAACCTGATGTGCTAAGTGCTAATTGAATGCCACTGCAAAATTCCGTTTGAATATTGTTTTTTCTTATATTTCATACATCTTATATTTTGTTTACACACGATTATTATTGATGATGAACCACATTAGGAGTTTATGTGGCTGCTCTATTTGTTGAAATTCCTACCTTTGTGTTCCATGGTAAAAGCTGAAGAAAATTAAAACTATTTTTCTGAAAAATGTGGATATGGTTTTTAAAAAAATCCAAACGGTTTTTCTAAAAAATATGGATATGGATGTTATCACAAACCGAATATATTACAAAACAATGACATTCTGCAGAAAGCAAAATTGCAAACCGGCTCCAACACCAATAAGAAAGTTCCTGATGTTTTCACTAAGATTGTGCCGTCCTCCTCATTTCATAACTCCAACTGAGGTTTCTTTTTTTTTTTTTTTTTAACAAAGTGCATATTGTCTCTCCTAAAAATTCTCAAACTACACCTATCTAATTTGTTTTTCTCAAAGTACACTACTTTTACATGCCTAATGCCTAGTGGGAAGACGGATTTAGTGACCCCGACTTTCGTGCTTGAACTTTAAAAAAAATTAAAATATTATATTATATAATTATTTTTAATTGGTTTTAAAATTATTTATTTATTAAATTAATTTTTTAAGGGTTGATTAAATTAATTTTTTATTAAGAAAATGATATTATTAAATATAATTATTTTTGTTATATTATTTACTTAAGATACGTTTTGGTGAATATTTTTTTTTAAATCTGAATTTTGTGTAATAATATATTTATTTTATTAAAAAATTTAAATTTTTTAATATAATTAGTTTGTTTATGTCATAAGATTTAATTAAAAATAATAATATTTTTTGTTTAACAATTTATTTATAAAAGAACATTATACTGTATTATCAATAAAATACTTAAACAATCATATTTGATTAAGAAAAAACTTAAAATGAAAATATGTTAGGACAATTATTTCTGTTATGACTAAGTTGTCTGCAAATTTCATATTTTTTTTTTACTTTTCCGTTCATTTTCGTCTTTGTCTATCTCAGTAGAAATTACGAGTTGAAAGGGGACGACCCTTTGTAGTCCTCTTTCTCCTTGGATCAAGATCCCATTGATCTCCTTTATATTCTTGTCACATTGATTTGTGTGGCAGTAAACCGTGAGAACACAACAAATGTTTAACCTCATATTCACCACAATCACACTTTTGAGATTGTAACATTACTCTAAACCTTCCAGGTGGTCTGGGTGTTTGAAGTGGGGATTGGGTATCTGTTATAATAAAAGTGTGATTGTATCTGTCGAATTCATTTACAATGTGTGTATTAGATTCTTGTTGACCGTTATTCATTGCATCAGAGACGACTTCAGAATACTATGAGCCAGAGTTGATCATTGTCTGAGTTTGTCGACCTCTAATAGCAAAAAGTTGCGTGGTCTTGAAATATGTCTCCTCAACCAACGATGACACCGACAAATGTTGTGTTTTTGAACATGGAATTAACAGACTTAGACAAATTGGTAGTCATATGTCCCCAACGTTTCCCTTCATCGAAACATTGTACCCAATTTTGTTTGGGTAATTGATCTAATCATTCAGCTGTTGGCTTATTCACACGGATATCTCCAAGACGTCGCCAGTGCATTTTTTCCGTGTATGCATAACCTGTAAATATTAAATCAATCTATTACGTTATAAAATTTGATTGAAAGTAAAGTTTAACGAATAAATAAAATAGATTCTCACCAGTCAGCATGAGTGGTTTCTTTAAATGTTTGCAATTTGAGTTACCGCAAAGAAAATTTTGTGCAATCTGGTGCAGGCAAAAAAATGGGATGTGTCTTGAACCCATAAGTTACTTGGGTTGTTGTAGGCACTTATAATTGAGGGGTGTCTGTCTGAAATGAAAAAAAATGTTAATTTGCGAAGTAACATGTCTTCTTAAATTCTTTAGAAAAAAACCTCAAGCTGAAGTTGTCTCCCCTTCTACAATGGCGTAAGCAATCAGGAAGATATAGTTAGCTTCATCTTGTGTGGTAGCTATCAGCAGTGTGCTAGTATACTTTCTCTAAAGTCATGTATCATCTACTTGTACTATGAGTTTGCAATATACAAAGTCATTAATGCATGGACCAAATGACCAAAAGACACGTTTAAACATTTTTTTGCCCAGTACGATTTCTCCTTTCTCATACACTGATTTTGTTTTAGCAGTCCCGGGAACACAAGATTGGAAAGCTCCCAAAAGTTTTGGCAGGTTGGCATATGATTCTTTCTAGTTTTCATGAATCATCTCCAATGTTCTTTGCTTTGCTAACCTGTCTTCTTGTAGGATGGGGTATAATTCATGAACGTTTTGATCTCTGCAATCAACGTCTTGATGGAGAGGGTGGAGTTTGTTTTGACAATTGATTGGATGATCTGTGCTATGACATGTTTGTCGAGTTGCCGATGATCTTGTATGAGCATTGGCGCGAGACAAGTGTGATGATCTCTGATACTATTGATAATTAATTTGTTATGCCTCTTTGAATTGCATGCGCCTAAGCTCCATGTACAACCATTTTCATATAATTTACACACAAAGTTTAGCCTTCTCTAGTTAGAGTAAATTATTCTGCAATCAAAATGATTTTTGATGTTGTATTCTTTGACTGCTCGAAAATATTGTGCTTTTTCATCGAAGGTCATGTCAACCTCAAGTGCACCGGTTGGTGGTTGTACATTATGTTGTTGCTAAACAAAATGGTGTCGATCAATGTAGTGTGGTAGGTGGTAAAAGTTTAAGTCTATTGGACACCTAGGTTGGTGATATTGCAACGGATGTGACAGAGGTGTTGTTGGTCTGCCAAGACCCTCATCATCGCTTTGGTCATCGCTTTGGTGATTGATGTGATCAAAGGTCTGTTGATTCTCATCCTCACTAAAATCATCCATGTTTTCGTCATGAAATCGTATAATGGGATCTTCATTAGTGATGGGATGTTTATTTCGGTTTGATGTTTGTGTTTGTGGTTGGTGTGAAGGTGGCGTAAAGGGGGATGAATGATGATTTTGTTAGTCAAAGGAGGTTTATTGGAAATCAAAAAAAGAATCATTTTCAGATAATAGTTGTGTATATGAAATATAAATGTCAAAGGGGTCTTGTGTTTCAAGGTTGTTGTATGAAGATACTGGATTTTTGAGGTTTATGTTGTTGTATGATAATTGTTGTGGAGACAGTAGTTGTAGTTGTGGACATGAGAGTTGTGAAGACGATGGTTGTTGTTGAGGAATAAGGTCAGTAATAGCATAGAATTTGGCAGAATTCAATTGTGAATTGAGGAGAATTGTTTCCATCGCGCCTTTGAGATCGTCATTGTCGAGTAGTTGTGTTGAAATATAACGTGTTTGACCCTGATGAAATGAAATAGGGATACGAAATAACAATTGAGCAAATTTTTCAGTTGCTCGAGTAAGGAGACAGTTGTTAATTTTTTGAATGAATTGTGTAAACGTAATAGAACGACTGACGTAAATAAATATTGGGTTCGCACATGTGTAAACCGATCCATGAATTGGGTCGTTTGCAATGTGACCATTGTGGTAAATGATGGTCGTAAATTTTTTAGGTGGAGCCATGGTGGTGCTTGTCAAATGACATCAAACAAACCGGGTCAAGCTACAGTTTGGACTACAACAAGATATCCCTGTAGATCCCATGTCAATTTGGTGAAGTCGATCAAGATTCAGAGATGTCAATTTGGTCTGCATGTACTACAATTATTTGTTTCTCGTATAGTTGTTGCATGATTTGAAGTTGTTATTTTCAATTTACTTCAGTAATAATAGTCTACACATGCATAATTTCAAAGATGCGGAGCAATGTCGAACCTAACCCTCATATGCATCGACAACCCCATTAATGTGTGGTGTTGCACACTGTTCACTCACATGTGTACGTTTACCTCATTAACATGGTTCTGAACAATCAGCGTGACCTAAACATGCGATGTTGAACACTGCGGTCAACACTCATGATTCAATGGACAGTCTGTCATGTACATCAATGTGTGGGGTTGCAGACTATTCACTCACATGTGTACACTGTTCCGCAGTTGCACAGTATTCACTCACATGCACTGAATATCCTACCCATATATTATATCACCATTTGACAACATATCACACACAATAACTTTCTCATAAAACAAAACTCGATTTGTAACTCTCATAGGATTTCCACTTATATTAGACTTGAACTTTGACCACCTACCACACTACATTGATCGACACCATTTTGTTCAGCAACAACATAATGTACAACCACCAACGGGTGCACTTGAGGTTGGCATGACCTTCAATGAAAAAACACAATGTATTCGAGCAGTCAAAAAGTATAACATCAAACATTATTTTGATTGTAGAACAATTTACTCTAACCAGAGAAGGCTAAACTTCGTGTGTAAATTACATGAAAATGGTTGTACATGGAGCTTAGGCGCATGCAATTCAAATAGACATAACAAATGGATTATCAAGAGTATTAGAGGTCATCACACTTGTCTCGTGCCAATGCTCAGACAAGATCATCCGCAACTCGACAAACATGTCATAGCACAGATCATCCAACCAATTGTCAAAACAAACCCAACCGTCTCCATCAAGACGTTGATTGCAGAGATCAAAACGTTCATGAATTATATCCCATCCTACAAGAAGACATAGTTAGCAAAGCAAAGAGCATTGAAAATGATTCATGGAAACTAGAAAAAATCATATGTCAACCTGCCAAAACTTTTGGGAGCTTTGCAATCTTGTGTTCCCGGGACTATGGTCGTTGCTCAAACAGAATCCGTGTATGAGGGAGGAGAAATCGTATCGGGCAAAAGAATGTTTAAACGTATCTTTTGATCATTTGGTCCATGCATTAATGGCTTTGCATATTGCAAACCCATAGTATAGGTAGATGGTACATGACTTTACGGAAAGTATACTAGCACACTATTGATAGCTACCACACAAGATGAAACTGACCATATCTTCCTGATTGCCTACGCCATTGTAGAAGGGGAGACAACTTCAGCTTGGGGTTTTTTTTCTAAAGAATTTAAGAAGACATGTTACTCCGCAAATTAACATTTCTTTCGTTTCAGACAGACACCCCTCAATTATAAGTGCCTACAACAACCCAAGTAACTTATGGGTTCAGGACACATCCCATTTCTTTTGTCTGCGACACATTGCACAAAACTTTCTTCGCGGTAACTCAAACTGCAAACATTTAAAGAAACACTTTTATTATAACAGAGACTTAATCCCCACTTCAAACACCCAGGCCACCTGGAAGGTTTAGAGTAATGTTACAATCCCAAAAGTGTGATTGTGGTGAATATCAGGTTAAACACTTGTTGTGTTCTCACGTCATGGTTGTTTGTAAATCTGTCAATGTTGATTTCATGAACTATGTGTTGACATTATTCACTTTGCAACACATTTTGCACGTCTACGATAACTCCTTTGGTTTACTGCCACACGAATCAATGTGACAAGAATATGAAGGAGATCAGTGGGGTTTTGATCCAAGGAGAAAGAGGACTGCAAAGGGTCGTCCCGTTTCAACTCGCATTCCTACTGAGATGGACGAAGACGAAAATGAACGGAAAAGTAGAAAAAAATGTGGAATTTACCGACAACTTGGTCATAACAGAAACAATTGTCTTAACATATCTTCATCTTAAGTTTTTTCCTTAGTCAAATGTGATTGTTTAAGTATTTTATTAATAATGCGGTATAATGTTCTTCTATAAATAAATTGTTAAACAAAAAAATATTATCATTTTTAATTAAATCTTATGACATAAATAAACTAATTATATTAAAAAAATTACTAAAATAAATATATTATTATACAAAATTTAGATTTTAAAAAAAATATTCACCCAAAAAATATCTTAAGTAAATTAAATAATATAACAAAAATAATTATATTTAATAATATTATTTTCATAATAAAAAAAATAATTTAATCAACCCTTAAAAAATTAATTTAATAAATAAATAATTTTAAAATTAATTAAAAATAATTTTATATAATATAATATTTATATTTCATAATATTTTAATTTTTTTTTTTTTAAAAAGGTTAAGCATGGTAGTCGAGGTGACTAAACCCAACTTCCTAAAGGACACATAAAAGTAGTGTACTTTGGGTAAAACAAATCAAATAGGTGTAGTTTTAGAATTTTTATGAGAGAGAATGCACACTTTGATTAAAAAAAAAAAAACCTATAATGTGCCCTGTAACTTGGCCAAGTAATGAAAATCTTCTAGTTGGTTTAATAACCAAAGTCCTCTTTTTCAAAAAAACATGTGACTGAAAATACTTAAGGGCACCAAAGCATGCAGGATTTTTGTCCAAAGAGATCTATGTTTTTGATCTAATGAGACCAGTGTTTGTTGGATGGCTATAGAGATCTATTGCCAAGTCAATTCTTAGTCTCCTAAGAATATTTTCAGTGCTCGTTACTTAACGAGTTGTTTATATTTAAACATCCTTCTTAAATTTTTCTTACCAATAGAAGTAATCTATGTGTCATATTGTTGTTTAAAATTAAGTTTTGATTGCTTATGAGTAAAAAATATTTTTTTATCATTGAAACAAAATATATGAGTTGTTTAACTATGATGTAACACTGTAAGAATTAATTAATATAAGAGAAAAAAAAACTTAAAATGGATTAGGTAAATTACACCATTAAAAATGCTCTAAGTACGTAGGGACGACGTTTTGAATGCCATTTTCCTCATTCAAAACAGTTTTGAAAGCCAGTAAAGAACGATAAAAAAATTTGTTATGTTCTTTTTTCTAATTCCTCTTTACTGTAGATTGTAGTGGAGTATAATTTTGACTTCAATATCCTTTTTCTTTTGCATGGATTTCGGTGAGAATAATCATTCATCATTGTTTGCATGTCTACTTCGGATGGTAAGTGTAAGTTATCTTTTAGAGAATATCCAAAATAGTACTATTAGCATGTTAACACTCAATTTTTATTCAAACAAATTATTTCATATCTTTAAAGGAAAAAAATAGAAAGCATGTTAAAATCTAATATTCTACAATCTTCACAGTTAATATTGTCTCGGGGAAACTTTATAATATTAGAAATTCAAATCTGTAAAGTGCCACTCTAAAATTACTTTAAACCGTCTCCAATGGTGATTTTGTTAGAAGTTTTTACAAATAAGAACTTGTTCGGTTTTCATGATTAAAGTTAGCATACTGCCTCTCAAGTGTAGAACTAGTTAAGAATTAAGTTCTTAACTTTAAAAAGAATATCAAAATTAACCATAAGATTCCTTTTAAATTTTTGAAAATTCTACTATTAGAATAAAAGTTTGTTAGAATTCTTAAACCTTATACGAAAATGTAACTTAAAATAAAAGGTCTCTATATTGAAATAAAAATTGGTATTATTTCTCCTACTTTAACTTTAATCAATGTATGAACTTTAGAAAAAACAGAAGTTTCCATCTTTCATCATAGATGATTTTTAGCACGAGGAGAGACACTGCTTTTTATAAAATTTAATAACGAAATTGATCAAAATTAAAGTTCAAAAACTAAAATCAAATTTAACAGATAATACAGAACCTAAAAATATATTTTATCTTAAAACAAATTAAAAACCCATAAATAAGTTCTCAACTGCTCTTACTTAACCATTGCTGGTGGCCCAAGAATAGTCTCACCCAACGACTAACTATTCAATCATGTGTGGGAATCTCTGCTAAACATTAAGAGAGAGAAAAAATACAAAAACTGTAACCAGAAAATATGGTGACACCAGATTGAAGGGAATTTATCCTCTTAGAAGATCATGAGAATTCAGATTGTGGTAGGGGAGTCCAACAAAGGAGATGAGAAGCATTAAATTTTCCACCGCTAGTGGAGCAGTTGTACGTTGTTTAATGCCCTGTGAACAAATGAATAAACCAATCTTGAACAAAGAGAGCCCAGAATCCAGATAATGTGGCAGAGCCTTAGAGATGGACCCAATAGTCACCCAACCCCATCATTGTCCGCTTTAAACACCACAAAGGTTCATTAATAAAAGCACTGTACCATTGCTACCAGCCTACCCATTTCATCATCAAGAACACATGAATCCCTACCACACCTACATAGGCTTCATAGGCTACCTTCACATTTCACTTTCACCCAATTAAAGTCATAAATAAATATGTCTTTGCCTCGGAAATCAAAAGGTAGAAATGCCAAAGCCTCATTCCGGATTTTGTCTCCTAATTCCTCCAAACTTGCCAATTGCAAATGTTCACTAAATAATGTGTATAACGTACTAGTGTCCATGAGACACAACAGACACGAAGCCAGCAACGGGACAGAAAAAAGAAAAGGATAAATTAGTCTCTCACGTATGAGACGATAAATTGGTATCTAATTTATCTAAAAGATAAAAAAAAAAATTTATCTTTAGATATATGAGATGATGATAAAATGGCTCATAAATTTAATAATAAAATCAATTTATCATATTTTTTTCACATTTAATTACTAAATTTAAATTTTATATCTTTTAATAATTAATTTATCAATAGCACACAGTAAAATGAATATTTATAAAAAAAAAAACACAAGAAAAAAGAAGAAAAATTGTAACATTTGTAGTTGATTCCTCTTGTTAGTTTTTAGGGGTGTTAACTAGACACTATTTTTATCTCAACTCAATCTAGAAGGATCAATTATTTGAACGCAATCTAATTAAAATCCAATAATATATTAAATAAAATGATTTATTATGTATAACTAAATTGGAGAAATAAAAAGTATAAAACTAAAATTAAGGCGTATTTTACAATGCTAACAACAATAAAAGCAGTATGCCTCTTTTAGTTTATATGTTTTGTTTCCAATTTTGCCGTTGAGCAACCACATTTGCAAGATGTAACCCACACGACTCTTGACATCCGTTCTCTAATATCTCCACTTTAAGAACAAAAAAAATTGTAACTCCTATTGCAATTTTTATTTTTATATAGGAAACTGCTTTTGCATATAACCTCTATTTTATTTCAACTATTTCAATTCTCGACTCACACAATAGTTTATTGGTAAAAAAAAGAAAAGGATTAATTATATATACAACAAATTCAATTTCAGAAAAATAAAACATGCGGGTTAAGACCGAAAGTACATATTTGTCCTTGTCTTTCCGCTAGTTAATATAAATGTAATATTGTGACATACAAAATACAAAATATTATCCATTAAATCAAGAATACTTATTATTCAGACATAATTAGTGGACCAAAATATTTTCTTAATGAATAAAGAATTTCACGCAAATTGCAACATCCCAAAATATAATATAAATTCATCTACAAGTATACTAGATATAATTTCTGAAACTTAAATTTATCAAAATTCAAAATTAACTTGAGTAAAGTTAGTAGGACAGGGTATGAAGAACACCATGGCCGGTAGTGAATAGCCTACTTCTTGACTAGGTTCCTTTCAAAATTCAACTGGTTGCTTTCAAAAATGTGTGAAGCCAATTCCAACACACATTTTTACTATTAACAAAAAATATTGTACCCGGAGCACAAATTAAATCAAAAGGGATACAAAATTAAACAATTCTTACATGATCGCAATATTTATATGCCCATAATAATTAAAATTTATGCTGAAATTTTTGGACCATCTAAAGCTTGCTCGTGCAAAATTTATAACCAATTGGATTAACCAAGTCCGCATGGTTAGTTACTACTAACTCTTAAAATGTGACTATTGTTAGCGCACAAATACAAATAGTGAAATCCAATGATAGGTTCAATTATTTGTACGATAAAATAAGTGTGTACCAACATACACTGGTAAGTTCTCGGCCCTTAACAATCACCTGTACAACTGTAAAGTGTTATGACTTCGAGACTTTGGCATTACTGTTTTGTATTCCATTTGTAGAGCGACCCCCCCAAGGTTTATTGTTTGAACATTGGGTATGCACGTATTCAGGTACTACTACTAGTGGTGACAAATTGAGAATAAAAGATTTGAGGCACCCTTAATGAAATTGTAAATGAATAACGGTTACTCGGAACAAGGGCATAAATTTGAATTTTACTACAGATGTGAAGAACTTGATGACAGATAATATCATATTTATAAGTGTTGTTTAAATCTTAAAACTTATCATAATTCTAATGAGCTATCAAGATTCAATTTATCTGAACTTTTGTTAAGAAAATGTGTACAAACATTAAATAGACAAATTAAACTAGCCGATGGTAAGATCATGCCAGCTAGCAAGTTGAAAAAAAACGGTTAACTTATGTCATAACAAAGTACAATAAAGGTTGTTGTAATTAATAACCCTAATAAAAAAGTAAAAGCCAAAGTTGAACTACTCTTGATTAAAGACCTAAATAAGATATTAAAAAAAATAGAAAAATCCACCAGAAGGAATTAGGAGTATGGCTCAAAGAGGCTATGGAATGGAAAGTCCTCTTCACATCCCCATCAGTTGTATTAGATTTTAGCAATTTGATCTCTTGCTGGCATGGTTTTACCCCATATGGAACATGACTTGTTGATATTACTCCAAGAGGGTAGCAAAGGCTAGGGTTGTTCCAGGCCCCAAAACGTGTTCTCATTTTTCCATAAAACTCCACAGAGAATTTAAGCTCTCCTGTCAAATTGTTGCCACTAACATATAGTGCATTGAGACAAGGAAGAGTAGATAGATTTGGTGAAAGGTTGCCTGTGAGGTTGTTGTCACTAAGGCCTAAAAACCTCAACCTCTTTAATTCCGATATAGACTCAGGAATTTCCCCTTTCAACCCCATGTTAGAGAGATCCAAAATGATCAAGTTGTGAAGGTTTTCCCACTTAAGGGTCCTGATATCCCCACCTATTGCATTGTTGGACAGAACCATTTCCTCTAAAGAATACATCTCTTGAATACTCAATGTCAACCCTCCAGAGAATCTGTTATTCCTAAGGTCCATAAGGGTCAAATTCTTAAGATAAGCAAATTCTTTCAGCAGATTCCCCTCCAAATGGTTATGGCTCACATCAAGCTTCAAAAGGGAAGTTAAGCTTCCAAGTGTCAAAGGTAAAGTCCCAGATAGTGAATTTCTACTTAAATCAAGAATTAATAACTCGCCTAATGCACTAAAAATATCTGGAATGTGTCCACTAAAATGGTTTCCAGCAAGAACAAGCCTCTTCAACTTGTTCAGTTTACCAATATCTGGTGGAATTTTACCTGTTAAACCATTTTCTAATAGTACTAGTGACTGAAGGTTCTTGAGGGCACCAAAACTTGAAGGAATTTTTCCAATGAGACCTCTGTTTGATCTAAACTCAAGTGATTCTAAGCTGCCAGCAAGCTTTTCCCAGTTTGCATTGGGGATGGTAACTTGATGCCTGTGTTGTGATTCAAAGCATTTGAATAGGGATAGAGCTTTAAGGTGCTTCAGCTCAAACAACTGTGGTCTGAATTCCAAAATTTTGGCACAACTTAGAGAATTATCGTGGATTGGTCCAATGTTCAAGACAGTAACATACCAAAATCCATTAAACAGATCACAAGAGACCCCCTGCAGCAGAAAACAATAATAAGTATTAAACAACATTTTAAGACCATACTGTTTTGGAAAATTTATAACTTCTTGGTTGAATTGTAAAGAATTTTGATTTTGATTAGATGGCTTAATAGGCAACAAATATAATGGCTACTTAATGCATGCAACATTTTACTAGGACCTGCTTAACTTATGGGGGAAAAAAGACAAATAATTGATATTCATACTTTGGAAAGTTTCATCATTGTGTAAAAGAAGCTTTAAAGAAGAATTTTGAACTGGAAAAATTAAGCCAAGTGATTTTCTTTTCTTTTGGCATGCTGCTGCTGAATGCACAAAAGCTGAATTTCATCACACTATTCATTTATTAAATTTTCAAGGCCTCATTTACTTCCATAATAATGATTAATTGATTATCCTGAAATCTTTAAGGCAAAAAATAATAATAATTTGAAATGTTCTCATGCAAGGATGGTTTCATAACTTTAACCAGAAATAATTTAAAATGTCCAACCATTATCCATAGCACAGTAAAAAGGTAGTTGCTTGGAAATTTTGCACTGTGATGTCTACTGTCTAGTCATTCGGAAGGATTAAAAAGTACCTGAATAGGAGTCCAGCCACAAGGATCTGGATAGAGATCTGAGCCATTCCACCAATCACCAACAAAGCCTTGAATGGTGGAGTATAGAGCATCCCGCTCTGCCTTCTCCATTGGAGCCATGTCAAGTTCTACTTGTCCATAACACCATGCACTCAGAGAGATGATGAAGAGAGCAGTGATGGCTTGACCAACAGCCTTGAAGTTCCTCATGAGGTTATTGAGTCAAAGCAGCACTGTCAGGCACAGGATAAGCTCAAGATGGATGGAGCAAAACTGATGAAACAAACACAACAACAGAAGGAGGTAACTTGGCTTGAACTCTAGTGCACAATTTGCATTATGGTTTTCATACGCAATTCACTTTTTTTTTTTTCACACAGAAACAAAATCCAGCTAAATTACAAGAAAAAGGACAGACAAAGGAGGAGGAAGAACAGGTGATTTACTCCCTCAACAGTAAAGGGCATACCAAGACAAAACAAATACCATGGGGGGGGGGGGGGGGGGGGGGGGTCCCTACAGAAAAACTAGTGATATTTTTAACTGGTGATACTTTGATGCAACAAAATGGAGCAGATTCTAGCATCAAGAAAGGAATAACAGGATCCTGAAATTGTGTTCAAAGTTAACCGGAAAAAGGAGAGTAATGCTAGAGGAAAAACAAAAGCATAACAAGAAACCTGACCTCTTTTCTTCCTTGTGTTTATGGAAAAGCTAAGGAAGTAGTATATGGCAGATATAAGAGATTAACACGAGATGTTATTATGCTAGCACAGTTCTCGAAGCTTAAAGTCATAAATGAGTCTAATTTGGCCAGAGCTGTAGCAAGTGACTGAAGGCCTATATATAAGATGAAAGCGCAATCTGGTCTGCAAATTGCACACTCATTCTGATTCTATTATTGTATTCTCATTGTTAGTATTATTATCATTATTATTAAGGGTAATGCTAACCTGTGCCTAAGACACTGGTTAAGAACATAATAAATAAAAAGCTTTTATTAAAAGCATATGTTGGGGTTGTATTAAAAATCACAGAAGAGTGCACTGTTATATTTTTCGATAAAAACTTTTTACTTTGATTCTTTAACCAATATCCCTAAATATTGATTATCATTTTCCTATTCTTAAAATTTAATTTCTATGTATTGTCAATATAAACACTCTCAGCTAGTCCAAAATAGATATGATTTTTAAAGTAGATACTAAACACTATAAAAGTCAATAAACATATCATAAAACAACTCATAATTAAGTAACAATATAAAAATCATTTACTTTTATTATTATTATTAGATAGATGCAAATATAATAAGTCATCTTAGGATGTGTTCGGATTTCCAGTGGGAGGGTTTAAAAGTATATGTTTGAAATTAAAATCAGTTTAGGGTAATGTTTGGTTACTCCCAAAACTATGTTTGAGAGTAAAATTTTACCTAGATATCAGTTTTGAAAAAGTAAGCCTTGTGATACTTTTATAGACTTTAATCCAAACATTTAATTAAGACAATTATGAAAAGTTGAAGGGCAAGGAATGATTTTGGGAGAGGGGGGAATAGTTGAAGATAAATGGTATTAGTAGGGGACCATGATGCATGCAAGAAAAAAAAATGAAAGGTGCATGTAAGTGCATGCAAGACAAACTAGGCTTTTATCTGTTATTGTCTTGTTGTCTTGTTTAGTGGTGGTGACCTGAGGGGGTTTTAACAGCCTTCTGAAACTGCAGAGGAAAAAAGGACAACATTCAACAGTGGCTTTGAAAATAGAAGTTAACCATATTGCTTGATTGCAGTTGGGTCATGAGGAGGACCACACTTTGTACCAAAAAACAAGACGAAAAAACAACCTCAGAGTCTTTGCTGATCCTCAAAATTTGTAGCCTGGGATATGAATTGAATTCGTGTCTCAGCAAAAGGAGAAGAAAAATGGCAATAATAGAATAGTGAATTCATTGCTTCCCATGCTTTTTCTGCAGCGTATGATTAAAAAAATTTAAAATAATCATTAAGTGCATGTTTGTTTCTTTTTTATGTGTTTATGTGAACGGAAGAATTTTTGCTTTGGCACATTATTAGACTTTCATGTAAAAAGAAAATTTTCTTGCTTTTATTCAACGTCCTATGAAGCCTCTTTAAGTTCTAAAACAAACATTCCGAGTAGTTTGTGCACAATTTGTATGGAATATAGTATATTTATTATATAACATTTATATTGGAAAATGATAATGAGTACGAAAAACATATGTTCTAATTCACACAAATCTTAAGAGTTGCAAATATATTCAACATGAATTTTACCATCAAATACATGAATTAACTGGTGCAGAATTATTTCCTCAAATTCCCCTTCATATACTGGATTTGAATATGTATGCAATTGAATTGAATTAAATAGTCGGAAAAAAAAGTTTTACCCCTCAGTAATTTTACCAAGTAAAAATATTGAAAAAAATATTTTTTTCTGTGCTAACTGAATGGATATGCAATAACTTAATTGACTCATTTTAAATTCATGTGCATACCTTTCGTACAAATTAGCAATCCTGCATTATACCATAGATTGCATTTTTTTATTTTTTAAGAAACCATAGGTTGCATGCTTGGTACTAAGCAATAACCCTTTTTCCTAATAAAAGTTTTTTGTAACTATTTAAGAAACTATTAAAAAATTGTTTCCGATAACTGAGTTCAATAATGTGTGTGATGCATGTACCTAACCTTCCATGGTGGGATAAGATTTTTGCTCTTGTTGTTATTAAGAAAAAGGTTATTTTAAAATAAACTAATTCCAACACGCTCTTAATATTAAACTTATAATGCTTGACTAATCTCATTAATAGAGCTTCACCATCAATAAAGATACTTCCAACTTGCAAATGGAATGAGATGAGATAATGAGAGGATAGACGAACTAAGTGGTCTATACATAAATACAACTAATAAACAATGAAGGAAAAAGGGAGGAAAGACCAAAGAGAATGAAAACAAAGATTAAATATATAATATAGGTAATAATTTTTTGAGTAAGTTCTCATTATATAGCATTGTAATAATAAGTTCTCCAATTGTAAGAAGAATGGAAAGGACAATAAAATCACAAAAGGCTAAAGAATCCTAGCCTAACGTAGGTTGGCAAGTCTTTTTCTCCCCTATGTTTCCTCTGGCTACCCTCTAGCTAGCAAGTAATTTAGGATAGCACCATGTAGAAAAAGTCAATAATAAGTGCTTATTGGGATGCAATGTATTATTTTATTTTATTTCCAAGAAGCATGCGATTTTATGTAGGGTAGGGTCAAAAGGCCCCAGGGTGTTATTCTGTTTTCAAATGTGTAAACAGGAAAGGTAAAAGAGAAATATATATTTATTCAATTTATATCGTATTAATAGGAAGCCTTTTTATTTAGATATGAACTTCCATTGAGTCACTCGCTCACTGCACATGCTCCAAATAATGTTCTGAAGCATCGACGTAATTGCTTAATTTTATCAATTAATGCAAACATTAATACTGAAGTTGATTCACCCCTTTAGTTCAATTTTAGGAAGCATCAACCTTTCTTAAGCAGCAAATCTATTTTGCAAGAGAACAATTATTGAGAACACAGGCAGCAGAACAATGCTTCTCATCTGCCAGTTAATAAATGCCAAAGCAAAAATGGAAGCTACACCAAAGTAATATTACATGCATAATCTCCGAAATATGGAATGATGACATATGTATATCTATTGTGATATAACTACTTCCATCACGTTGTAAAAAATCTGAAGATTTTCTTTCCAATGGACACCTCACCCAGATGTTCCTCTTCCTCCTCCTCCTCCTCCTCATCATCATCATCATTTTCAACTTCATGAATAGTGCTTCCATCTTCCATCTTCATCAACATCATCTTTTGGTAGTTCAAACTGTAGAAGAAAAAATGTGTAAAAATAAAATAAAACATATATATAAAAATTTCAAAGAAATCAATCATCAAAACAAGGCTGTGTTACCCTAACAGCTCTATCGTCTGAGAACTCCACAGTCTTTACTGTCGAGACCTGCACCAGGTTTGTGTCTTGTACATTGTCATCATCTACTGCTAATGAAGTTTCAAAAACTTCAGGATTGTTTTTATCACCCTCCAATTTACCAGCAGCAGCTTCTTTCTCCACACTCTTTGTTGCATTTGATATGTTCTGTGTTGATGAATCTTTGCCAGCACTGCTAAAGAAAAGGGGTGATGTCAGAAACAATCAAGAAAATTATGACCACTGCAACAAACATTAACAGACATGATGCCTGATGGTTTTGCTGCTAAACATACTTGCCAGCCACATGCAAGACACACTTGCAATAACACCCTTAACATTCTCTCACATAAATTCAAATAGCATTAAACAGTAGCTCAATCCAGCAATTCAATTTCCTACTATTTATACACACGTAAAATACCATTTACTATTGGGAAAGTATCCACCACACGACAGCTGGACAGCCAAGTAAAGCTTGTGCTGTCTAAAACAGAAAATTGCTAAGCAAATGAGCAAACCAAGATTGTGTGGCTTCAATCAGAATCGCCTTACACCATTATGTAAGGTCCGCTACATGGATCATATTACACCTTAGACTTGATTAAAAACCAAATTCTTAAAAGATATTATTCACCTTGAGGTCATATCAACAAATAAAGGGATCAGTTTGTTTAAACTTAAAAAAAAATCAATTTAAAAAAAAACACTTTTTATATAAGCGCTTTTATAAGAAGCATCTAGAATTTGCTTCTTAAAAAAAGCAGGAAACACTAACCCAAGAAGTCTAACCTTTTATCATTACTTAAAGAGAATTTATTTTAATAAACATACTACAGAACAGAAACTTCAATCTTAATATTTTTTTTAGTATCTGAAAAATAGTGTTTCTGTCCATAAATTAAATAATCTAGCCGCTTGAGTGATTTACGCTGAAATAGTTCATTTCCCAACCACAATGTAATAAGTACCATTCTTTCTTGCTATTGCAGAAATCTAAAGATCACATTGACTAAGCAATAAACAGTTAGAAAGATCAATTGACATTATGATCTATTATTACAAAATGAAGCAACCTTGGAAATCACAATAACAAAATCAAGCCAATCAGTGCAACAGATTGGAACCCCACATTTTTTCTTTATTCCTTTTTGGGCAGGGGACAAGAGGAGGAGAAAAAATGACAGATTAGTCCTTCAGTGTGGAAATCAACCATGAATTTATTTCAAACATATCATTAATCCAAACATCAATACCCATATATATTCAGTTCATACCTCATCCTAGAGAATTATCACCAAAAATAAACACAATTAGCATAACATATAATGTAAACTGTTATTGATCCCAGATGAGGCCTGAGACTAAACTTATGTCTTATGCCGCCTGAGATTGTATCGCTTCTCCCCAGTAACTTGTGTCAGTGGAGCAACTGTTTGCCTCTTCTTCCTGCACCCACCAGCTGTAATACTATCTGAATGTCCTTCACTATCACCAGCATTCAGCTCAGTTTCTGTAATCCTGGAAGTTTGTGCCCATTGCCGCTTCCTTCTAGTGTTACCAATGGCTTTCTCGGTGAAACTGGAGTCTTCTCGACTATCTTCTCTGATATGATCAGTATTGAGAGACTGCAAGCTTGCATTTTCTATTTTCTTTGGGTCTTTTCCTAGAAACTCCTTGGCCTCTTCAACAACAGCCTTCACTGAGCATGTTCTAGCAATTCCAGATTTGCTTTTCCTCCCAGGTTTGCACCGACCAAGCTTTGGAACAGACTGCTGGGAATCACCTGGATCTCCATCTATGAAACTATCCACATGGCTGTGATCACCTATGGATAGAGAGTATTCATCACCAACCTCTTTATCAATGTTATCAGATTGGAGGTGTGGTGTATCTGAAGAGTGATGTGCCATCCCACCTGCTGGTTGACGTTCATCAAAAATAACTCTAGCTCCTATATTAGGAAGAGATGCAGGCAGCGCATCTATGTTCTCTACACTAAAATTGACATCTGAAAGTGGTGATGTCCCAGCCATGTCTGAAGCACCAACAGCATCAGCTATTTTACTTGGGGACAAATTGAAAATCTTGGTTGTGCATTTACGGAGCCAAGACACAGGCCTTACAGATCCAGAGATGTTAAACTCAGAAGAAGCTACATTGTCCTGGGAGTTCTTAGGAGGCTTGTCATTCAGAACAGGGGAGATAGGTGAGGGAATGGCCACTCTTTCCGTAAAGTCAGGTAACTGAATATCAGATACAACAAAGTCCCTAACAACTTCACCACAGCCCTTGCAACTCCTTAGCTTCTCAACAAGTTCAAGAAAATGTTTTCTTTCAGCAACAAGGCATTCCCGTTCCTTCTTAACCTTCCGGCTGAGACTCATAAGCATTTCAGAGTCTTCATGCATCTCATGTTGGCCAGACTTCAGTTGCTGCTTGTTCGACTCAAGTTCCTTCCTCTCATTTTCCAACCTAATCCCCTCAGCCTTCACTTCTTCCCATTCCTTCTCAATAACATCCTTCAAGTTATTAATGTTGTCAAGCTCTCTTAGCATCTCCTCCTGAAAATTTCTCTCCCTTTCCTGCAAGTCTTTCTCCATTTCCTCCTGTCTTTTCTGGATTTCATTCTCAAGATTCCTCGTCTTCGATTCAAAATCTTGAAGCATTTGTGCCTTTTCATTTTTCACCTTTTCAGACAAAAGATGTTTCTCTTGCTTCATTGAATCTCTGAATGATTCCTTCTCCAATACAAGCTTCTCCAGCTCTTTCTTTATATGATCTTGCATATGTTGTTTCTCACTTTTCAACCTTTCTTCGCTGTTCTGAAGTTTTCTTTAAAAAAATTTCTCCACATCAATATCACGCTGCTTTCTAGTAATTTCTGCTCTTTTTTCATCCAGCACTTCCCACTCTTTCTCAAACCTCTGTCTCTCCTCCCTTAAGTTTTCAGCTTCCTTCATAATAAAGTCCTTCTGCAATCTGGTATGCTCTATCTCCTGTTTTAGTTCCAATTGCAAATGAGAATGCTCTGCCCTATCATCTTCAGTAAGCTTCAAATTCTCGGTCTCTTGGCATATTTGCAGCTCCTTCTGAGAAATCTCAGCTTTCATCTTCCCAAGTTCAGCATTTAAATTCTCCAGGCTCTCCCGGTCAGCAAGCAGTTTTTGTTTTTCCTTCTCCAACTCTTTCTCTTTGATTATCATAGTCTTTTCCTTCTCCTTTAAGGATTTCAACTTTGCTTCAATCTCCTTATTTTGCTCTTTTATTCTCTCAGTCTTCTTATTCAATGCCTGCTCTTCTTTTCCAACCTTTTTTTCCCTACGGTTGACTTCGACTTCCCTCTGCTCAAAGACTTCCTCCTTGCTGCTAAACTCCTCAACGAGGGATTTCTGCTTTTGTTCCATTTCAAGTTCAACCTGCTGCAACTTTAAATCCAGAGTAGCCTTTTGTTCACCAAGGAGATTCTCGATCCCCTCCTGTAGGAACCACAGGTTCAACAGTCAGAATGCAATAAAATCATGCAAGTTACTCAAGACATACATGTTATGCTCACAAAAAACATTATATTTATATGTCACAAGACTATGGGTTTATATAGTGAATTCCCATTTTCAATTAATTTCCCTACTTTCACTTGGTAAAAGTTGTGTAAAGTTGTCATTCCCAAAGTTTCAAAAAAGTAAATTACCATGAATTTGCAATATAGGCATTCAGTTAGGTAAATGATTCTTCAAACTATCATTAATGTATAATGGGAAAAACTGGCTTCAGTATTTGATCTCCCTATGATGCAAATTTTATCCTTAACAAAGTAGAAAGTTCAAATTAGTGCAGAGTTATTCTAATATTCCCTTTTCCTGTAAAAAAAATTAAAAGTAATAAATGAACTAACAACATGTAAATAGATGTTATTCAAAATATTAAAATTCTTCGATTTTCCTATGAAATACATACTTGAAAGGCAGATTTCAAGATGATAAAAGCAAAGCATTACTAATATTACAGACAGAGTTTTTAATTGTGGATTGTGGACAAATGATTGCCTAGGACACTATGATGCAGAAACTAAAAAACGCCTTAGCCCTAGAACCATTCATTCATTCACAATGGAGTTTACTGAGCTCTTAGAAATGATTAAAGATCAAGTCATCTCACTTTACATCACAATACCTCTTGCATCTCAGCAAGGCCAAAAGCAGATGCATCATGTAAGCATCATTGAAATCTACATATTTCAGAAAAATACAAGTGTATCTCTAACAATATATCTTTTGGATTTCATTTCTAGGCAACATGTACTAAGCGATTATAAATTGATGTATCATGCAATTTTTCCATTCATACAACTTTGCATGACATTTTATTCTATTGAAAAATCACCAGGTTCCCAGACTCACTCTTTCTCTAGCACTAAGCTTCAGTTCCAGTGCAAGCAATTCTTTCTCTTTCATCTCCAGCATGCTCTTTAAAGAATCCGCTTTCTGCAACCAGAATCACAACACACAATTAATGGAAAGGATCAGCAAATAGATGTTTGCATAAAAAACAGAACACAAAAGTCATCAATTCACAATGAAAAAGAACAAAACACACCTTCTCTTCCACATCTAAATCTGCTACTCTTTTAATTATCTCAGCTTCCTTTCCTTTCAATAAAGAATTAGATGAATCAATTTTCTTCTCCAACACTTCTAGGTCTCTTTCTTTCTGCCTAAGGTTCTTCTCAGTTTCAACTATCTTTTCTTCTTTCTCACCAAGATTTTGCCTACCATCACATAGCATGTCTTCTCTTTGCTTTAGCTTCCTTTCCCAGTCCTTCAAATCTTCCCTTTGTTTGTAGAATGTTGCCTCAAATGATTCTCGACTGCAACGTACAATACCAACTTAATGAATTAAGTCGCAATGCAAAAGAGCCAAAATAACATGACGCATAGAAACATCCATAAAATGTAGTGCATAGAGCATACTCAGTAGCTAAAGACAAACGCTCCTTTTGAAGCAAACTTTCCTGAACATCCACCTGTCGCAATTTCATATCCAGCTCTGCATTTTTTCTGTTTATCTCAGCAAGCTTAGCTTCTGCATCAAGCAGTTTCTTATCAACCGCCAAAGACTTCTCTTCAATTCCATCAACCAATGCATTAGCTTCAGCTAGCTTTGTATGAGAGAAAGACTGGACTTGGGCATGCTCTTCTTGTATTGCACGCAGAGCTCTCTCAAGCTGCAATTGATTGATTTCCAAAACATCAACATCAAATCAAGGAACATCTAAACAGACGTCTCAAGCGACAACCTTAACAAATCCAAAAATGCCGTACAAATCTTGTCATAAAATTGAAATAGAAATAAATTGATAAGGTATTGAACAACATGAAAATCCATAAGAGAACATGTATCAAGGTAAAAAATTTAAGGCCTACTTGGTTTAAGAAAATAAGGTGACATTTTTCTGATAATTAGTATAGGCAGGAGCCAGGAAACAAAAACAGATAAAATTATGGTTTTGAGCACACCATAATTTTTATCTAATATCAATTGTGGTTTTTATGGAAGGGTAATGCTTAAATACTGCATAATGAAGCTCAAGGTAAGGGGAAAAATGAGGAAGAGAGGAAAAAGTTAAAGCCCAACATCCTATAATCAGCTCTTCCAACACTGACCAAAGTAAAAATGAAGACAAGATCAACAGAAAAAAGAGGCAATGTATGCAAGTAGACAAATCTAACACAATCATATAATATAATTGAAGATAAAAACAAAAACATACATCAGCCCCACACTGCCTCTCCGTGCTTAATGCTTTCTTCAAATTTTCCTCTCGCTTCTCAACTTCAAATAATGCAATTAAATGTGCTGACTGTTCTCGTTTGAGAATCTCCTGAGTTTCAGCTAGTTCTTGCCCCAGCTGATCAAACATCGAACTCCATTCTTTCTTCTCAATCAATAGGAGGTCCATGTTGTATTGGTAGTCAAAAAGCTATAACAAATGAAAGGAACCAAATAGTTCATCAATGATCAATCATCACAGCTGATCAAACATTGAACTCCATTCTTTCTTCTCAATCAATAGGAGGTCCATGTTGTATTGGTAGTCAAAAAGCTATAAAAAATGAAAGGAACCAAATAGTTCATCAATGATCAATCATCATAGAGATAAATGATTTCCACAAGAAGATGCTTCTGCAATAAAATTCAATGAACACAATATTTATTGGGAAATTTCACAACCATAAAATATTTCATAAATAGTAATGGAAAGGCCAAAAAGGAATTTGCTTGGTTACACAGATAGACATGTTCATGAATTGGATACTTCACCAATACATATCCATAAAGTATCATGTGTTAGAAACCACTAACTACGTTGAATCTTAATTTTAAAGTGGGTCAAATTATTTTATTTTCTCAGTGTTTTGCTGGCAGTGGGCAATTATGTTAACAAAGTGTGCACTTAGTTTGAATTTGAAGAATTACAATTACATATTTATTATGTTTTATTAATGTATATTATTCACATATCTATATACGTATATTCCCCCATAGCATATCCTATATATTATAATAGTCACAGCCACATTTAGATGCAATAGCATAAAATGCATTGTCTTCATTACTCTATCAACTATAACGCTTCTTTCACAGCCACATTTGCCAGTAATTTCAGCAACACATCAAGGGCTTCATTTTTGGGGGAATGGGAGGATCCAAACTCATGTACTTGCTATTAAGTTGATAGTAGAATCAATCAAAATAGTTCCTTTCTTTAAACCATATCAGCATCGATAGCGACATCAATAACAATATTCAAAACATTAGTGACCAACTGCAACTATAGATTCAAATTGATCAATCATAAATACCAAATGCCAAGTGCCAATCAATCATTAATTCAAACAACAAAATGTATATTTATAAGCAATACAAAAATCATAAAAAAAGACAAACTTAGCAAAAACGCATCAAATTAAACGAATCAAACCCCAGAAAAGTGCTTCAAACAAATAATGACGAAAATTTGAAAAAAACATCGAAACTAACCTCTCTTTCGAGCCTAGAAACCTTCTCCACGAGCGCCTCGTGGTCCTTCCGCTGCATCACAGCCTCGTCCAGCAACCCCAACTCGGTGAACCGCTTCCAGGTCCTCGACGTTCCCCGCGGGGTCGAGCCCCACCGCGACCGTGGTTTCCGTCAGAGATCCCAAAGGCGGCGGCGGCGGACCCTCCGCGACGGCCTTTCCCTTCGCGGAGGCGGAACCGCCCCGATGCGGCGTGAACGCCACCGCGGCCGGCCACGCCTTTCTCTGCGGCGTGAACATTGCACTGTCGATGCAACGAAAAAAAATCGCCGGAAAAGTGATAGAAAACGAAACGACGGTGAGGGTTTCGCCGGAAAAGAAAAAGGGAGGGATTGATTTGTGTTTTGGTGAAGTGTGAAAATTTTGAAAAGGGTAATAGAAAATGGACCGTTTAACAGAGTGTGTTTTGTACTACTACAACAATTTGGATTGCAATAATTTGTGATTCGACAAATGAGGGAACTTAATTGGGGGAAATTAAACGCTCCATTTCTGGATAATGATTGTTGGGGGAATAAATTAGAAAAATATCATTTCAAAAAATAATAGAAAAATATGACAGAATAAAATAAATTTATTTGGTAAAGTTTCTGTTTTATCTTTTTATTATTATATTTTACTATTTTTATATAACAAAGAAAAGAAGTTTTGATGTATTTTTTCTCACTCAAATAAGGGCACTTTAGATTGTTTTTTGTTCATTAATATTATGGGAATGATAATGACATTAATAGTTATTTACTTAAATTCATGCATTAATTTACTGGCTATTATGTATTTATTTATTATATTTATATATTTAATTTTAATGTCATTTAACAAATAAAATAAATAAATATTTGTTTTATATTTTTTTAATTTTGGAAATATTGAAGTCAAAATAAATTAACAGTCTTACAATTAAAAATATTTAACCATGTGCAGTCATTTATTTTATTTAGAAATTTTTTTAGTATTAACATCATATATAGAAAATAAATAAAATAAATTTAATATTTTTATTATTTGAAATAAAATGTTGTTTGAAGACATTTTTCTAATCTAAATGTTATCGTTTAATAGGTCATTGAAAAACCTTTATTTTTATAATTAATGCATTTCATTCTCAATAATTATTTAATACTTTTTTTTTTCAAATTAGATGCTTTTTCATTATCTAATATTTAGTATGTACCAAAAAAAATTTACAATTTATTGTTTAATGAGTGATTGAAAAGTCTTCATTATAATGTATTTTTTAATAAGTTGATTTATGTTAATGAATTTCAATTAATTAAAAATCTTCCAAACTTTGGTCAAAAACATCTTCTGAAATATGTACTTAATATTTCACACAGAAAATATTCAACTTGAGAGTTGTCATATTTAAAACATTTTATATATGTAATATTTAAATATTATAATACTAATAAATATATTTAAACTTTAATTTGAAATACTTTATTGTATTGAACTGATAAAAATATTTACACATTTTGTTTTAAATATGTAGTAATGTAATATTTCTAAACTTATTTATGTTTCATTTTTTTGTTTTATAGTGTGTTTAATTAATTGTGTTTTTCATTCTTAAGTTTCATGTTCAATATAAATTAACAATTTTTACATATCTCTTATACTCATCATCTTTATTTCTGTTTTTAAAAAGAAGAAAAAAAACCTTAAAAGTAATATATTTTGTACTTTATGTTTATTAATATTGATATAATATAATTTACTATAGTCTGCATGCTTTCTTCAGTATAATGTTGTCGACTTCATTTCATGCATTTATATTTTTCTTTAAAAATTATTGAATGTTCTTTTACAATTTATTTGTTTACTATGCGTTTTTTTTAGAATTTTTTTGAGGGATTTTAGAATATATTTATTCTTTTTGTTTTCTATTATATTATTTATGTTTATAAGGACCAAAGGTGAATACGATATTTGCATCATACCTTATGTAATGGCTTTTATGTTAAAAATATGTTAGACAACCTAAAACTAAAATCAATAACTCTTTTTTATCATATTAATATATTAACATTAAAGAGTGAACTTTTAATCATATATTCATCCCTTTTTTAGGTTGTGTAATCAAGCCATTTTGCATAACACAAAATCATTTGTTTAAAAAATTATAAATTCATTCAATATTATAAAATTTAATTTAACATTTGGATAGAGTTTCCATGTATATATGTAAACAATTTTAAATTAATCCTTGCAAGACTTTAAAAATGTTAATACTATAAAGTATAGTTTTTTGTCTCTTAAAGATAATTTATGCAAATGCAAACTTCTAGTAATTAAAATAATAAAAATTGTCTCTTGTAACGATTAAATTATGTATTAACTCATTATTTTAAAAAAACTCTTGACATTGGCACACTTAATTAATCAAAACACAACACATGATATAAAAAAAAATTGTGTTGTCAAACATAAAATTTAACCAATGATTTTGTTTTTATTAAAGCATATTTAAGAGATTGGAAGAGGAAAAATATTTACCAAACCACTAACCTAAAATAGTAGCATCAATCAATTAAAATGAACTATTGTGCAAAAGAATAAATTATGATTTCCATTTAAAAAACCACTGAATTATATTATAAAGAAGGTCACACTTAACTTGAAAATAAGATTTCTTTTCGAGACACAATAACACTAACAAGGGACTTTTAGTAACGTAGTAAATTGATCTAATAACAAAAATATTTGTTTGTATTGAGCCTGAGGATAATAATAGGATGCTACAAAATGTGTTATTTGATTATTAGATTTTCTAAGAGTTGTGCAACCCTTGGAAGGATGTGCTTGCTACTGAGACAGAGGTAAAACCATCAATTACAACATCATGAAATAAATGTTCAAATGAATGTAATAGTATGGAGGGATTGATAATATTGATGTGAGTAACAAGTTGTAAGTTGTATATAGTCAAGTTTGATATGTGCATGGTAGAGAGACTTTTAAATGATGACCTTTGAATGATCTTTGACCACTAATTAACAGTTAACAATTGGCTTCTAAAATTTAATTTCCTTAAAACAATGATTTATATTCATGTTAGTGTGGATTAGGTTCCCTAATTTAAATATTGTATATTATGATGAAAGTTTTGCTATGACCTCAATTATAGGAAGGGTAATCGAAGTAAATAACATTTTGAAAGTGGAGAAGAAGATTCGTAAGAATTTGTGCTGAAGTAGATTTAAATCAATTAGTGGTAGGTACTATTCGAGGGAATGATCATTAGTACATGGTGAAGTATAAAGGTTTGCATATCATTTGCACTACCTGTGATCGTTATGGCTTATCATGTACCTACACTTTGAGATTAGTATCAAAGATAACCCAAAATTTGCTAGAAAATGAGACCCTATAAATCACGAATGTAAGAAACAAGCTACAAGATCATTTGTAAGAGTTATGAAATCATCATTAATTAGAGATTTTGTCTATAATGATATGCTTAAAAAATTACATGAAAATTAATTAATCGTTACGTTAAAAAATTATCATAATTAAAAAAGGATACGCTTAAAAAGGAAAAGAAAGGATGAAATGGCAATAAATTTAGCGACTTACAAAAACATCAATCAAAAAGAGCAAATAAGAAAAAAATAAAGAACAAAAAAAATTCATAAATGGAATCAACAATCATTACACGAGATATTGAGTCTAACTTTGACTAGGGTCTCTAGTAGAACAGTCATACTATCCAAGATTTGTTGGGTCGCAACGTTAGATCTCTCGGCCATGATTCCCTCAAACATCTTTATTAGTTGTTTCAAGAATCATCGTATACATATAACTACTACTAACGCTAGTCTAGATATGCCCTTATACAAGCATCAATAATTACAAACAAGTCCTCACTTGAATTCTCAAGTAACTCACACACACATATGTTCTTACACTCTTGTCTATAAAAGCGGTTGTAAGAACACACCACACAAACATGGACAAGTCCATACCCTAATCTTGGTTAAATATTTGTGGCAAACAGTCTCAAATAATCATAATATAATTATTTGAACTTAAAATCATGTTTTACAAGTCAAATAAGGGTAGGTTAATTTTCTCATAAAAATTAGAGCTCTATGAGAAAATTATGTAAAACACACTATATTGTCTACAAAAATAATTAGTGAGTATGGGATTAATATCAAAACTTGATGAAACTGATAAAGTCAGTTCATTCTCAAGTCACATATAAAAATAGAAAAGAAAAAAAAAACATATTCTAGATATTTCTAGTTTGAACTATAATAGAATTATGTATGTTATAGTATGTTATAGTATTTTAGAGTAATATCGTAGGCGGGTCGTTACAGGAAGAGTTGAAAGAGAGTGTGTCTCAGTGGGAGTATTGGGTTTGGAGTGAAGGAAAATTCTTGAGAGGTAGGTCTATATATAGGAAAAGTTTAAACTTTCATTTTACACTTTTAACCTTACTCTTTTTGGCAAATTTCAAAATTGACACTCAATGAGAGAGGCACTATGTTAGAGGGTGTGCATCAGCTGCACGAGGAAAGAAAACTGACATGAAAAAATAGTTAGACTTGAGATTTACACAAGTTAAATTTCATATGTGTTTCTTCTAGTTCTCTTACTAAGAATTTATTTTTAATTGAAACTTTTTTAGAAACTTAAATTATACTTGTTATGACTTAAAATTAAATTTTTCATGATTGATTTTAGTTATTTGATTTATCTAAGTGTTTTTCTATTTTACTTCACAGTAATTTCATTTTGATCTCTTTAATTTTTAAATTTTACCATGTGTACAAAACATACAACTATATTATTCAAGTATTGTTTGATATTAGAACACAAGGTAATTAGCATGTCTTAAAAGTGTTAACAATATATTGTCTATGAAAGTAAACTACAAGTTCCAAAAGAATTCCCTTTAAGGGAAAAATATATACAACAACCTAAAAGACTATCACAAGGCCCTAAGTTGGTCTCCTCTAACATTATATATGTAACTAGCAAAAAGAGAGAGATCTTGACTCATAATCCATCTTCTACATCTACGTATTCAAGAAGTTGTATAATCTCCTATAACATCAGTACTATTTGCTCTCGTGTCAAACACGACCCTCATAGTCATACGATATAACACAGACACAAAAGCAAGGATAAACTTATATAAAAGAATCATACAATAAAAAGGTAAAGGCATAATGAGATAGCTTAAAAGAGAAGTTTGAATCAAACATTCATTCACAAATCATTTCAAGCATATGATACGATAATCTCAATTGAAACTTTAATCTCATGCATATGCATCATGTAATGTTAAGTGGACATGAATCCATGGACATTTCTACAACTTTTGGGTGGTCCCTATAGGCCCCATCCCCTACCATGATCCTATTCTTTGACCATTTAGGGAGTCTCTTAAGTTGACCTTGTGGAGGTAGTGTGATTTTATCGAAATTAGACAAGTGTGGGTAATGAATTACCTCTATAAGGTTTGCATGACTTTACATTTATAGGATTTCACCCACTCATATAATCTATAGCCCAATTCCCATTAGCCACCACGAAAACCCCTAACATTAGGTTGAGAGCTCACCAAACACTCTCAACTTACGTGTTTGCCCACATACAATGTCATTATGCACTATTCATCGACTAATATGGTACTACAAGCCCATTTTCATTCTTAGCAACAAACTTAGGAGCCCATCTAGCAATTCCATAAGTTCAACTAGGCATTCTACACTCTCACACATCATCATTTTTTAGACCAAGCATATTCCTAATGTAGTTTTAGGTTTTCAAATCACAACATTCACACAACCCTTTTTAAGTTTTGTAGTACTCTAACATTCTATCTCTACGTTAATTCCACAATTGATCATATTCGTTATTGAGAAAAGAAAATGACTATTAATTATAATTATTGGAACTTTATAGCCAAAACAAAAAGAAGTGACAACTAACATTTTTGCTCAAGTAGCATTTTCTAGCTAAGCCATTATTTGTCTTGCTTAGCGAGTTCTAATCTTTTTTTATCAGCTAGGTTTGCTTGCTTAGCAAGTTTCATGAAATTTCTAAATTTTCCAAATCAAAGGATTTTGCTCACTTAATGAGACTTGTGAAATTTCTAACTTTTCCAAATCAGAGGGATTTGCTCGCTTAGCAAGAATGTCTCACTCAGTGAGATTGCAAAATTTTGTAGATCATGCATTGGCTTCAAAACAGAGAAATCCAATCCCCAATCCACACCAACACCCTAAAATGACCAAAACAGCTTAAACACCTAATATTCAGCAACCAAACATCACAAAAAACAACATCAAAACTCAATGCAAATAATAAGTTACGTAATAAAAACTTCCTTTACCCAAATCAATGTCCTAGGGTTTTAAGCCCTTGTAAAAGATAGGAACAATGATGCACTTGGTGATTTTTGAGCGGACCTCCTCAGTTTGTGTTCTAAGACCAACTAATAAATCCTAGGCCAACATCAAAACAGTCTTACTACAAGATTCTAACACCACCCATCAAAGAGGTCATGCAAGAAGGGAAAATGAGCTCAAGGGATCAAAAAAAGGAAGGGATTTGTCACTCACCTACTGAAATTCAGCAAGGAACCTTTAACGCTCCTGAGAAATCAAGCTACCACTAAATGGGTTTCAACATGCAAGCTATAGTGGAGAATAGATTTTTGAGCAGAAAAGGGAAAAAGAGAAAGAAAGTGAGATGGAGAGGATTTGGAGATTTTTAATATTGAAGGGGTTAAGGGGAAAGGGTGGTTGATTTCATTGTCTATTTTCTAATCGGCTACCTTTTTCTTATATTCTTACCCCACTTCTATAGGTTTTTGTGACCATATATTTGAGCCTGAAATACCCTACTAACACTCATAATACACCAAAGTTAAAAAAATTAAATGAATTAACATCTCGATTAACATAAAGTCATATATAATTTCATCTTACAATGAAAAAAGACACTTATAAGCACAAGTAATAAGATCATGACATCACAATCTGAAAAGGTCCAATAAACTTAGGAGTGAGCTTTTTTGGCTTGATTGCTCAACCTACACCGGTAGTCAGGGTAACCTTCAGGAAAAAAAAGCATGATTGCCATCCTCAAACCTAAGCAATCTTCTATGCTTATTTGTATAAGATTTTTGTCTATCATGTGTGGTTTTCATCCTCTCTTGAATCAACTTAATCTTCTCTGTAGTTTGTTGTAAGAATTTTTCCCACAACCACATTCACCCCATCTTGGTACCAATAAAGGGATCCAAAATACCTAGATGATCCAAAGTACATGCCCACAACAGTCTTCTAATGATTGGATCGTCTCAACTTAGATCCTAAAATTCCTTGCAAACTTTTCCAAAACCTTGAAGCAAATCTAGGATTTCTATCATAAATGATACTAGAAGACATTTCGTACAATCTCTATCAGAAATGTGTAACCGAGACAACTTTTCCAAGGAATACTTCATGTTAACCAGGAAGAAGTGAACACACTTCGTTAACCTAACAACAACCACCCATATTGCATCACAACCTCTAGTTGATATTAGCAAATGAGTAACAAAGTTCATAGTAATGCCACTGCAATTCCACCTAGGAATATCTATCATTTGCAATGTTCAACTTTAGCCTTCTAACAAGTCAAACATGTTGCCACATATTGTGCATGTTCCTCTTCATGCCCAACCACCAAAACATTTTCTTCAAATCTTGATACATCTTAGTCATACCAGGATGTAGACTAAGTTTACATTTATGGCCTTCATCTAAAATAAGTGTTTTCAATTCAGCCTTTTGTGGCACACAAATTCTATCTTTTGTGAACCCAATAACTACCATGTCCTATGCAAACTTGGATCCATATTATTTCTCCTTGATCAATCTAAGAAAATCATTAGTCACTGTTAACATGCCACAACTAATGCGATCATGAGCCACATCGACATACAGGTTCAAATCTCTAAACATATCCCCGGACTCTAACTCCTTCACTATTAAGGCAGACATCTAAAAAGTCTTCCTACTAAGGCGTCGACTACAACATTGGCTTTACCAAGATGGTACATCAACTGGAAGTTATAATCTTTCATAAACTCCATCCATCACCTTTGTTTAATATTGCGTTCCTTATGATTAAACATATATTTCAGGCTTTTGTGATCCCTAAAGACATCAAACTTGGCTCCTTAGAGATAATGCCTCCATATCTTCAAAGCAAACGCCGTTTTCCTTCCTTGCATCAACACACAACCCAACCCTTGATGGGAGGCATCATAGTAAACCTTAAAAGGTTCACTTGAATTAGGAAGCACTAGAACAGATGAAGTAGTCGATCTATCCTTCGATTCTAGGAAACTTTGCTCACACTCTTTAGTCCATGCAAAAGGTTGGTCCTTACGAGTGAGTTAAGTCAAAGGTTCTACTATTTTAGAGAATCCTTCTATGAATCTCAGATAGTATCTATCTAACCCAACAAATCTTCTAATCTCTGTGGTTATCTTAGGATGCTCCCATTGCAACCTAACTTTCACTTTATAGGGGTCCACTGCAATCCCTTCAGCTGAGATCACATGGCCCAAAAACTTGACTTCTTCTAACCAAAACTCACACTTAGAGAGCTTATCATACAATTGCTTTTCCTTCAGAATCTTAAGTGCTCTTCATGCTTTTCATGAGTACAAGAATATATCTAAATGCCATCGGTAAATGCAACAACAAACTTATCCACAAAGGGAAGAAAGATCCAATTCATGTAATCCATGAATATAGCAGGAGCATTCGTCACTCCAAAGGGCATAACTATGTACTCGTAGTGTCCATACAGAGTTTGAAAACTCATTTTTGGCATATCTTCCTCTTTCACCCTTATTTAAATGATAGCCTAACTTCAAATCAATCTTGGAGAAAATCTTTGCTCCACACAATTGATCCATCAAATCATCTATCCTTGGCAATGAGTACTTGTTCCTAATGGTGAGCCTATTCACCTGGCAGTAATCAACACAATCTCTATTTTTAACCAATAACCTTGGTGCTCCCCACAAGGAAATACTAGGTCTAGGGCCTATTTGGATGCACTACTGTAGAAGATCTTATAGGAAAAGAACTTATTCAAGAAGTTCTTATCTGAAAAGTTATTTTTACATAAGTTAATGTGATTTTTGAATGATAAACTTTTAAGTGTTTATTTAAAATAAAGTGATGTTTGGATGAAATTGTAAAAAGTTTTTTACATAATTAAAATTACCAAAAGGGTATTATATGCTTTGACATTATTAAAACAAATAATTAAATGCTTTAACATTATTATATAATTATTAAATACTTTAAATAATTAAATATTATTAAAATAATAAAAATTAATTTTTTTCTATTTCATTTATAAAACTATTTTAACTTTATCATTTTATTTAAAATATTGTTATATATTTTCTAGAAATTTTGATTAAAAAATAATTATTTTTATAAAAATAAAATAAATGTATCTCATAAAAATATAATTATATGTCTTTCTACATAATTAATTTTCATATTTAAAATGTAATTAATACAATATTATTTTAGTAATGGTATCACTTACATTCTAGTTTATAATTTAATTATTATCTATGAAATTATAATTTATATCATATAAAATATAAAATGTCATTAACTTGGTAATAATATGATCAATAATGTCTTCCAATATAAAATTATTCAAATGTACT
Source organism: Glycine soja (assembly GCF_004193775.1). NCBI lineage: Eukaryota > Viridiplantae > Streptophyta > Magnoliopsida > Fabales > Fabaceae > Glycine > Glycine soja. The sequence goes on along the minus strand of NC_041002.1, from coordinate 26,537,158 downwards.
CATTCTATAAACATGCAACCTTGTATTATTAAAAAAATAAAGAAATTAAATACGTGTTGGAAACATATTCTTTAGAGATTCTCCAAATCATTCCATTTGTAAAGTACTTTGAGCATCCGGTTCTTCCCATGTTGTAGTACTATGATCACCTTCACTTTCATTCTCATCACTATCTATATGTTTCTTATCTTCATCTAATGAATCAAATTCTCCATCACTCTTGTCATTTTTTGAATGAAGTTATGTATAGTCATGCAAGGAACAATGATTTGGTTTTGTGTCTTCAAAGCAAAAAGTGGCATATTACCTAATATCTTCCATCTCGCTTTACATAAACCAAATGCATGTTCAATTGCACTTCAAAGACTAGAACGATAATAATTAAAAAACTTCAACTATCTCCTTGATTCTAGGCTCAATTCTAAATTGTGGGAGATGATACCTAGTTTTCCCTTACGACCCTAGAAAACCCATAAAAGTAGGGTAACCAGAATCAACAAAATAATATTTACCTAAAGAATAAAACAATAGTGCATGTTAGAACACAAAATTATAATGATACATATATTTATAATATATAAATGTTAAGTACCTTGAGGAGGATGTGGAAAATGCAATGCAGGCTTACATTAAGCCTCCATAAATATCTTAGTATCATGTGTAGAATCTTCCCAACCTGCCCAAACAAAAGTGAAACACATGCTAAAGTCACAAACAACCATGATATTAGTGGTAGTGAAGCCTTTCCGACCAATATAGACTCTTTGTAGATGATAGGGAACCCATACTTGTATATGAGTATCATCTATTGCACCAATACAATCCCTAAAATAAGAGTGATATTTGGCATCTTTCAAAATCTCATCAAGAGTATCTCTAAATGATGGATCAACAAACTTAATTATGTCATTTGCAAACATACACACAACTTCTAAGACACTATGGAAATGTCTAGATATTATTTCACCTGAATGCTAAAATCTTTCCTCACAATTACGAACAAAACCTGGTTGACTCAAGATGTATAAAAACAAGCCAACTTGCTCATAAATGTTGACATTTTGAGTTTTCTTTAAGTTGTACTTGGTTTCCAAGATATCACATAATTCAAGAAAGACAAGTTTCTTCATTCAAAACATCTGATAACAATGTATTGGATGACCATTTAGAATCTCAGATACCCAATGATGGCTTGTCATGCTTGAATCTCTACATGGATTTTTCACAACATAATTCATGAAGTAATTGGTAACATTAGCTACAACAAAAATCAACACTTTGTTCTTTGTAATGTGATCGCCATCATCAGATGAAGAGTCATTTGATGATAATGGTGAGTCATTTGATAATAATGATGAAGACATCTTGTAGAAGGAAAAAAAGTCATAACACAACTGGAAATAAAAATCTAGAGCCAAACCATAGCCAAGATCCATAGCATAACAAAAATTAAAAATAAAGATCCATGACATAACTGAAATTAAAAACTAAGATCCATAACACAACCAAGGTTCATTACCAAGCAAAACTAGTAAAGTGTCAATGATATCAAATAGAGGAGAAACTAAGGAACATCATATATATTTGGCAAGGGAGTTAAGAGATAAAAATCTATCTCATTATAATATATAGATAGATTAGTTAAATACATTGTTCTCTAAACCACTTAATAATTTCTCAAACAAAAGAGTCCAAGTAAATTTTTTGGTGCAATTAAAAAATATTTGGATTTTTTATACCCATCTAACCCTCTCCTATCAAGTCAAATAATTTTTTATCTAAGAAAGCAAAATGTCATCAAGATATAACCTAAATCGTTGTTAATAAAACTTAAAATAACAGTACAAATAAAAGTGATCTATCAATACTGGTTGACGCAAGTGGTAACGAATTGTGTTCCTTAATCAAGTTGTCCAAAGTTCGAATTCTAACCTTTGTACATGAAATAAACCATGCTGGGAAAAAGGAATACCCACTTTTGTATGCATTCATGGTCTCTTTGATGGAAATTAACCACTCCTTTCAGCAATGAATACTAACTATTTATAGTTATGTGTGGGACGGGGTGGGTTATTGTTACGTGCTGGAGTATGATGCCAATATCATACTAACAAAGTATAATTTTATATTTTAAATGATTCCATTTTATCTATGGTTACTTGTAATTAGAAATTAGAATATGACGCACATATGAATTTTGTAGACATCAAAACTAGAGCGATAGAAATAAAGCACGAATGGTTCAGTGACCTGATATCAGCAAGTGTCTTAAGTTTTGTTCTTTTCTTATGTCATTATGTTGTACTCTTGATAATTGAAGAAATCAATCATTTGCTTTATTCCAAAAGCTTGAGAAGAGTTACCTATCCTATATATACATATCTTAATTGAGCTATTGAACAAATTCACACTTCTAAATTGTATCAGTCACAAACAAGTTTAGCAAAAGAAAAAAGAATACTTCTTTAAGACTTTATTAAATTCTATGTTATTTTGTGAATTACACCTAAATTTCATTACTTACTCCATTTAGTGGAACTACATGCAATGTTGCACTTGATAAATAAAAGAATGTGCTAAAAAGAGTCTTAAAAGGAAGAACAATGATCCTATGACGTTCCTTTATGGGGTGACTTGTGAGATAAATCATACATGTGGGAAAGAAAGAAAAGGAAGAAAAAAAGAATAGAGAAAATGAGAGTTGGGATGGATAATGTAATGGAAATGGAAAAAAGAAATACAAAGAGAGAATGGCGTGTTTGTAAAAGGAAAGTAAGAAAAAGAGATATGAGAAAATCAAAATTGTGAAAAAATGTGTGTGAGTGCTGATACTACATACACTTGTGAACCCTTAAAATCAAGAGTGATTTTCTCCTTCCAACAAGTGGTGCATTTTCATAATCAAACCTTTTTGTTCTTGAAGAGTGTATTTTGCCTTGTGTCATACTGTCGTTAAACTCTTTCTAATCATTCATCCAATCGAGATACTATGTTACTTGTGGAAGCAATGTCTTCCAAGGTTATTTTGATGATGCCAAAGAATCAAAAGTCAAGCAAAGATTCAAGAATCAAGTTTCAAGATTCAAGAAAAATCAAGATCAAGATTAAAGACTCAAGATTCAAGAATCAAGAGAAGACTCAATCAAGATAAGTACTAAAAAAGTTTTTCAAACATTGAGTAGCACATGAAGTTTTCACAAAACCTTTTACCAAAGAGTTTTACTCTCTGGCAATCGACTACTAGAAGGTGATGCAATCCTACCCCCCCAAGGGTATTGGATAGAAGACTCCAAGAGGATTGGGCTAAAGCTGCTAAAGAAGGCCTTGGGGTTCTCATGAATCCCAGGGTAGATTTCTGAGCCCATGGACCAAGGTTGGATCCTCTCTTCTTTGTAAATATTAGAATAGGTTTTTCCTTCTTTTGGGCCTTGTATTTTGGCCATTCTAGTAGTATAGGGTTTTAGCCTTGTATTTCAGGGCATTTTGAGTAGTCTTTGTAGTGTGGACTTTTTTTTATATTTTCATGTATTTTGGCATGGGGGTGAGCATAGCTATTATAGGGGATGTGTGTAGCTAAGCTCTAGCTTCTTTAGGAATCTTCTCAAGGAAGCTTCTCAAGGAGGTGAACTTAGTTATTAGAGGGGTGTGTGTAGCTAAGCTCTAGCTTCTCAAGGAAGTTTTCTCAAAGAAGCTTCTCAAGGAAGTTTTCTCAAGAAAGCTTCTCAAGGAAGCGACCTAGTCTATAAATAGAAGCATGTGTAACACTTGTTGTAACTTTGATGAATGAGAGTCTTGTGAGACATACTTCAAAGTTCAACTTCTCTCCTTTTTTCTTCCTTCAATTTCGTGCTCCCCCCTCTCTCTTTCTCTCCCTCTTTCTTTTCCTCCATTGAAGCATCCTTCCAAGCTTCTTATCCAAGGCTCATCTTGGTGGTGAAGCTCCTTCTTCCATGGCTTATTCCCTAGTGGATGGCACCTCCTCTCACCTCTTCTCATTTGTCTTCCGCTGCATCTCCATGGTGGAAAATCACCATTAAAGGACCTAATTGAAGCTCAAAGATCCAGCCTCCATAGAAGCCACACAAGCAAGCTTCCATCAAGTGGTAATCAGAGCACAAGAGCTTCAAGTAGGTGCTCCTTAAACCTCCATTAATTTTTTTGCTTTACCTTCTCTTCCATTGTTGTTTCTTCATTTTTCACCATGTATCTCCTCACATATCTTGTGCTAAATGTTGTTAACATGATTCTTTAGAGTTTCCACCGATTAAACTTGCTATAGAAGCTAGATTTGATTTTCTATGGTTCAAATTTCTTGTTCTTGTTCTTGAACCATGAATTGTGTTGAGTTTAGGTTCCTTTGAGTTTTGTCTTGTTATTTTTTGTGGCTGAAACCTAAACCATAAAATTCTTACAAAAATATTAAAGTAGAAGAAAACCTCAAAAATCGAGAGTGACTTGTTCACCTATTGTAGTTTTGTCATAGAAGTCATGTCTAGTCATGAAACTTGTCACATAAGATTTTTTATGTTGTGCTGAATTTTATTTTCTTGTTTCTTTGTCTAACTCATTTATTCATGAGTGTATGAAATTATTTTAGCCTATTATTTGATTTGAGTCAAATCTTTCATGTTAATTAGTCCTTAACATGTTCATGCATAATTCTTAGAGAGTCTTTGATTGTGAACCTTTTCTTGAACTTTTAGGGTTTCTTATGATTGTGTGTATTGTGAATTTGAGTTTTGGTGATTGAATTGCTGGCTGAAATGTTGATCCTAAGTGAATATTGAACTCCTAAAAATGTGGTAAACAATCCTAGTGAGTTCAACATACATAGGAAGGTTGAAAGTAAGCCCAAGGCAATCAATATACCATGCTTAAAAAAAAATCGCTGGTGCTGGCAGCTTGGACATACAAACTTGTAAAAATTACTGAGAATTGGTTACTTCGAATTTTGAGCTGAAATTTTTACTGAATTTTCTAGATATCTGAAAAAAAGTTATAAAAAAATAACCAGGTGGTTTGGATAAAAGGAAAAATAATAAAAATCACACAAGTTGGCAGAAAAATCAATATCCAGAAAAAAAAAAGTGAAAGGGAAGTGTGCTTGTTGCTTTGGCTCAAAATTTATTCTATAATTGGTTCCTATCTTATACCAATCTTAGTTCCTAAATTTCAATTGAAAATTACTGTGAAAACAAGTGCCAAAGCTAGAGTTTTGTTGAGTCTATTTTTTTATAGTTTGTTTACTCTACTCTAGAGCCATTCTAAGTTTCTCTGAGTCCTAGCTTGCTTCTATGTCCTTTTCATTGCTTTAATTGTTGAATAATCCTTGAAAAATTGTCTTGTTAAAAATCCATTGGTTTAGCTTTCATTTCATTTTTTTTGTCTTTGGTTATTGTAGTCTCTTTGTTTCCTTGTTTGTGGGTTGCCATATAGGGAATTGGAAGGAGGATTGGTGTCATCCCTTGAAGAATTTGAGTCAAGAAGAAAGAGGCCAACCACCTTAAGAGCTATTGGACTAAGAAGCATTCCAAATTGAGTGAATCACCAAAGAGAGAACAACCACCAAAATTGAGGACCGTTTTGTAATTTTTTAATTTGCAATTTACTTACCTTCATTGCTTTTAAGTTTTGTAACAAAAAGGTCTTTCATTGGAAGTGTGTTGGGAGCCTCCAATAGGTTACCAAACTTCCATTTGTGTGTAATAATTTTAGGCAATTTTTCCTTAGGATAGTGAGTGTTTTGTTGGGAACCTTGAATGTGGTCATCCAAACACTCTTAGGATTCACCTAGTTTACATTTCTTGCTTACTTTCATAGCTTATTTCCTTTACCTTCCATTTTCAAACCGCCTAGATAGCTTTCCTTTTACCAATTAGTTTTTTTACCTTATCTTTCACACCTCTTTTAGTGTTTATTTTGGCTAGCTTCAACCATAGTTTCTTTTACCTTTTGTTTTCAAACCTCCAACAAGAAAGAACCACAACTTAGGAGCCAACATAAGTCATCATTCATCTAGTGTTAATGGCGAGGGTACTAGTCATAAAGATCCTTTATCTAGAATCTTAGATGAGTTGAGTTCCCTCAAGTTATGGAAAGAAAAAGGAAAAAAAAGAGTGGAAGAAATAAGTCAAGATGAAAGAAAGAAAATAAGAGAGGAAGAAAGAAGAAAAATAATGAAAGAATGAAAAGAGAAAAATATGCCTCTTATAGTAGTCATAACTCTTGCAAGAGCCTAAGTGAAGAACTTTGTGACTATTACGAAGGAAGGCATAGGTCACATCTTAGACCTCACTCCCATAGGAGAGAAAAGGAAAGAAAGCCTCAAGAGGCTAACGCTAACCTCCCATACTTCCATAGGAAAGACAATGTAGAGGCTAACTTAGATTGGGAAATAAGGGTAGAGCAACAACTTAAAAAAAAGTCTACGTCAAAATCTTATGGCTCTCACTCTTATCCAAAGAAAGACCAAGGTCAAGGCATCTTAGGGGTGACACCTTCTAAGCCCAAAGATGATAAGGGGAAGACAATAGAAAATCAAGCCCCTAAGGCTAGTATGCAAGAGAAAATTAACTCTATAAAGTGCTTTAAATGTCTTGGAAGATGACACATTACTTCTCAATGCCACACCACAAAAACCATGATTATGAGGGGCCAAGACATTTATAGTAGCCAAGATAAGGCTACTACTTCACCTTCCTCTAGTGAAAGTGAAGAAGCAAAAGGGGATGAATCTAGTGAAGAAATCTACCCCCAAGAAGAAGGACAACCATTAGTGGTTAAAGAGAAGTGTAAGGAGGTAAGTGTTTCCTCCAAGAGGTTAGCTAAGAAGGAAACTCATTTTACAATAAAGGAAAACATTAAAGAAACTTTCCCTCTTAGACAACTTCAACATTTTCTCTTTCGTAAAAAGGCACTTGCTAGCATTGCCTCACCTCTTGGGCTTGAGTTTATTCTTCAAGTAAAGAAGTTGTTGGATGAGGGTTTGGTTCACAAGAGCTTAAATCCTTGTGCTTTGTTGGTGCCCAAAATAGGTATTATTAGGCACCAAGTCCCTAAAATAGGTGGAATGATGAATGTTTTGAGTGTTGCAACCCTCTTTTGTAAAATCAATCATGCACCCAACATCTTTATGATTCATGTACATAGGTTCTCATTAGGTAGGTTTGTTCTTATTTTTGGTTTTAATACAAACTTAGGTGCTCATATGGGACACCTTAGGTTTGTCGTATTTTTTTGTAGGAATAATCAACACTAAAATACAGAAAAAGGTACGCTTTATTGCATTACTTTTCTTAATTTTTTAAATAGTGGTCAAGAGGTTCCCACAGACCCTAAGAGAATAAAGGTCATTCCTGATTGGCCCACTCCACCAAGTATAAGGGAAATCAGGGGCTGCCATGACTTAACAAATTTTACAAAAGGTTTGTCCCATATTTTTTTATACTTGTAGCACCACTCATTGAGTTGGTGAGGAACAATGTTCCCTCATGGGAAGATGTCCATGAAAGGGGTTTTCAGACCTTACCATACTCTAACATACCCAACACCACTAATACATATGTTTTTATTCTTTTTACAGGTGTCGAGGGAAGCAGCCCAGAATATGAAGAACCTCGGGATTTGAGGTCAAATCCTTTCCAAGGTGGAGGGGATGATGCAATCCTACCCCCCAAGGGTATTGGATAGAAGACTCCAAGAGGATTGGGCTAGAGCTGCTAAAGAAGGCCTTGGGGTTCTCATGAACCCTAGGGTAGATTTCTGAGCCCATGGACCAAGGTTGGGTCCTCTCTTCTTTGTAAATATTAGAATAGGTTTTTCCTTCTTTTGGGCCTTGTATTTTGGCCATTCTAGTAGTATAGGGTTTTAGACTTGTATTTCAGGGCATTTTGAGTAGTCTTTGTAGTATGAATTTTTTTTTTTTTTATATTTTCATGTATTTTGGCATAGGGGTGAGCTTAGCTATTATAGGGGGTATGTGTTGCTAAGCTCTAGCTTCTTTAAGAATCTTCTCAAGGAATCTTCTCAAGGAGGTGAGCTTAGTTATTAGAGGGGTGTGTGTAGCTAAGCTCTAGCTTCTCAAAGAATTTTTCTCAAAGAAGCTTCTCAAGAAAGCTTCTCAAGGAAGCTACCTAGTCTATAAATAGAAGCATGTGTAACACTTGTTGTAACTTTGATGAATGAGAGTCTTGTGAGACATACTTCAAAGTTCAACTTCTCTCCCTTTTTCTTCCTTCAATTTCGTGCTCCCCCCTCTCTCTTTCTCTCCCTCTTTCTTTTCCTCCATTGAAGCATCCTTCCAAGCTTCTTATCCAAGGCTCATCTTGGTGGTGAAGCTCCTTCTTCCATGGCTTATTCCATAGTGGATGGCACCTCCTCTCACCTCTTTTCCTTTGTCTTCCGCTGCATCTCCATGGTGGAAAATCACCATTGAAGGACCTCATTGAAGCTCAAAGAAGCTAGAATTTTCACAAAATTTGGTAAAACAAGGTGAGCATTTCATAGTAGCTGGTGTATCTTAATGTACAAAAGTATCAATAATTCGAGTTTAGATTCCTTCAGTCAGTTGAGGTTAGACATTGAGAACTGATAAAAATAAAATACACGAGTAACCTAAAGGGCATATATTAAATACAATATACTTCTTGCCTAGCTCAAGGTATACATTGTCATTCTAAACAACGAACCTAATAACTGTGTTGCTAATATATTATAATGTTACTACATTATATATTATAATGTTATTTTACTAATCTATCTTCATTCATTCATTCCCCTATAACCTGTAGTTCTAATATATTGCAACCTACAGTTCTAAACCCCTACAACCTGTCGTTCTAATATATTGCATATTGATAGCTCCAATTTGAATTATACACACCTGAATTTTGGCCTTACACTTGGTTAATTCCATGTTAAAACAACTTTAAATCCTTAGTTTGTTTGATTCCCTTTATAGAATTGAAGTGAATGCCAAACTCTGGTCCCTTGCATACAAGGAATTCCATTTCATGAAATGATGAATTTCTACTCTACATATATGTTGCAAATTTCTTGTTTTTAACAAAAGCAAGACTAAACAACTGACCATCCATATCCACATAACCCACACCATAAATGCCACCCATGCTTTTGCCTTTCAAGTATTTCTTAAGCTTTATTCAAGGAATGTATTTATTTCCACCATAGACCAAGCTTGCATGTTAGAGTAGTACCACAGGAAGTTGATAAAACAAAATACTAAAGACACATAATTGGGACATTTTACTCAACTATCTTTGATAACTTTTCCTATCCCGAGGATATGATAATGGAGCATCTCAATAACAAATAATAATGGCATATGAAAGACATAAGTGCATGCATGCTAATAATTTAATAATTTCATGTTTTAATTTGCATATTGATAATTTTGTGATTAGTAAAATCAGATACAGTTGTAAACTTTCACACTCTGACTCATGAGCACCCTCATTCCCACTATTTAATTGATAGATCCCCTCTAACAAACTGTCTATAACTATTTGTCACTTCCCTTCTATCTTAAATGAGATGGCTCATCGTCTCCCCCCCCCCTTCATGCTCTAGAGGATACAAATTTCACATAACACCCAACTTAATGATCCATCAATTTAAATTGAGTGGGAAGACAAAGTTTACAAATTCAGAAATTTGCAATCTTTTACTTGGGTGAAGTTGAACTCTCTTACAAACTCTGACATGCTTTAAATTATAAGTTCTTGGTACTTGTGTATAGTAGGTAGTATCATGGTTGTTGTGACTTATCAACTTATCTTAACTGAGTACTAACACTTTATTGGGGAGGGAGGGGAGATTGAGAAATCCTTTCAAGATGCAAACATAGAAGAATTGTCTCCACATGTCATGCATACTCATCTATTTATGAACCAAAGACACGAGATTTTGCAGTGCTACTAATGGATAACTAGACAAACTTACAACAACACAACCAACCGAGAACAAAGAAATAAATCCACCATCAATTTAATCCTGCCATGGACAATGACAATACAGAACTCCTTGATTTGGATAATATTATTTGGATAAGACAGTTTAGCACTCTCCAAAACACAATAGATTGGAGTTCTCAAAATTGGAAAAAACTATAACATTTTCAACAAGCAGTTAAATTCAGAAAACTAACTTTATTTTAGTTGAATAGTACACACCTGAATTTTGGCTTCCCGCCATTCATCACTAGCAACAATGGTCCTTCCCAATAAGCTTAGCCCATAATTCCCATTCCTTTTTCAAATAATCCTACCTATTTCTAAATTGCTTATATGCATACCTCAAATTTGTTGCCTTATTGAACTTTTCTGCAATATTTGCCCAACCAAGCTTAGTGAAGTGGTTGTCAGGTTTATTTCCAACATTCACCTCTTCTTTGCACACTTTCAACAAAATCTCAATATTTTTATCACACTATTATGCTTTCTTTCTTTTCACAAGAACTTGATTGAGAAACATTCCATAAGCTTAAGAAATAGAAACAATGATAAACTTTCAATTAATTTTCAAGAATATTTAATTATACCTCATAGTCTCCACAAGAATATGTTCAAGGGGTCAAAATTCATAATAATTAATGAAATAAACAAAAGCATAACCCTAATCCATAACAATTCAAAATTTAATGAGAAAAAAAAGAAATTAATGAAGAATTGGTTAACCTGTGATGTTAACAAAGGAAGAAGAAGAGATGAAGAATGATGATCTAAAGAGAAATTGAAAAATGGAAGAGAGATTGAGGAACGAAGGAGGGAGGCATGTAACTTTTGAGGAACAAGAGAGAGAAACCAAGACTTTAGGGTTTAGAAAATGTGGAGGACATGTTGTCATTTTGAATTTTTTTAGGACATAATTGTGCAAGCATCATTTAGGGAACAAATTCCCAAAAAGTAATAATTTCATAAACTAAAAATTTAAGCTTTAAGAGAAGATATGTTGAGAGCTTTTACTTTTATAAAAGCTAAAAAAAATTAATAACCAAACACTCTTAAAAAATAAAAGACCTTTTTCTAATAGATAAGATGCTAGAAGGTCTTTTGGGTTGCATCCAAACAGGCCCCAAATAATCTCTTTCTCAAGTAGATCTTCTATTTGTCACTCTTCAACTTAGCTAGTTTAGCTGGTGCCATCCTATAGGGAGTTATGGACATTGGTCTTGCACCTTGGACTAAGTCAATGGCAAACTTAATCTCTATTTTAGGGGCAAACCAGGTACTTCTGCAGGGAAAACCTCTAGGAAACCCTTAGCAACGTCTATCAACTTCAAGTCATGATCACCCTTAGCTTCTAAGAAAGAAAGGACCACAAAACATGAGGCTCCTTCCTTCAAGGAAGTTTGAGCTTAATTCGAAGAAATAAGGTCAACACATACATGATTCGGGAAAACAATAGACTTTTTAGCACAATCTATAAGAATATGATTAGAGGACAACTAATCCATTCCTAAGATTATATCCAAATTGGCCAAAGGAAGACTAATCAAATTGACCTTGTAACTATGCCCACTAACCACAATAAGACACCTAACACACACTAGGGAAGCTTTCATAGGAGTGGTTGTAGGAGTAGAAACAAGCAAATTAAACGATAAAGGACATGCAGACAACTTTAATCTTTTCACACAATCATAGGAAATGAAAGAATGTGTAGCTCTTGAGTCAAATAAAATGAACAAAGAGTTACCAACAACTTCGCACACACCTTGGACAAGATCACTAAACTTGGAGGCTTCTACTCCACTCATAGTGAAGATCCTTCCAGCCACCTTAAGCTTCTTAGCCTTGGGTACACTCCTTACTGGTGCAGTTCTCACAAAAGCTTGACAATCTCTAGCAAGATGATCGGGCCTCTGACATCTATAGCATACCATCTTCTTTTGAGGGAAATAGGTCATTAAGTGTGGACCATCACTAAGTCATTGAGTTCCTAGCAAGGTCACAACTAAACTTTCCTGAGGTTGTTGGGGTCTAGAATAGGGCTTCTTCTAAAGTTTCCCTTCTTAGTGCTAGAGGATCCACCACCATGGGTTCTGATCACTTTGCTACCACCTTCTAGGTGTTCCACAGTTTTTGCCTTCTTTACCAATGCAGGAAATTCCCTAATAGCCATAGGGACCACCATCTTCTTCACCTTAAGCCTCAAATATTCTTCAAGTTTCCTACACTTCCAAGCTTTAGTAGTAGCTTGACAATGACAATAAACAAAAGTGAAGGACAATCTCTCAAAAATATTGGAATTTATCTACCAAGACTAGTTTCTTCACATGGTCAACTATATATTATGGGTTATAACACGTGACAAATTGAAGATTCTTATATGTTTTGATGATGGAAATAATTCAATACATATCACTTCAAATATTGCTTATAGAGAAGTCCTTCAAAACTTGAATCAGGTATTGTTGCTACATATTATTTTTATCATATATTTATCATTTAATATTTTAATATTTATTAACATTTTATTTTTTTATTTGTATAACCTTCAATATTGAGATGCCTTGGTCAACATCCAATCAACCATAGTCAACTAGTCAAAGAAAAGCAAAGTAAGAGAATATCTCAATAATGATATTTTTGTAATTATGCGATTTTTTAGGGTAAAAATTATTTTTAACATTGATTAAATTATTTTAATTATAATTAAGAATTTTCATGTTTTAGGTCAAGGAAATATTTTATTATTCATTAATAATTAATTTATTGAGCAAAATTAGTGTTTTAATCATACAAAATTCTTTTTAAACTGGATTTGAGTGATTCCAAAGACCTTGAACTCAAAATTATTTATGATAATACGATTTATTTATTTGGAGTCAAATTCAATAAAATAGGATAATTAAATATGCCAAAAATATTTTTTAAAAAGGCTTAAATATGTTTTTCATACTTGGAAAATATGTTTTTTTTCAAATTACTATGTCAAATTGACTTTTGGTCAATTAAGTTCTTGAAAATATTTTATGTTTCTACTTAGTACTTGTCGTTAGTCTCATTGTGTTAAGTAATAATGTGACAGACAGAGTGTCACGTCATCAAGCCTCATCACTAACATATCAGTGCCATGTCATTTTTTATTATTTAAATTATTTAAAAAATTCAATCTTCCCTTCCCCTTCTCCAACAAAAAACAACCCCACGCCACCACCGCTGTCTAACCAACACCATCATCATTGACTGTGTCGTTAACCCTACCCTCGATGCTAACCTTGGCATCCACTTCTCCTTCTTCTTCTTCCCCTTTGGATTTGAAGTTTTTGTTGATGGAAACGACGACGAAGTTGGTAATCCTGGTGGAGAATCTAGACGAGTTTATGGAATCAGAATTGGGGACAGCGACGACGGTTACCGCATCGATGATAAAATTAAAATTATATTATGAAAATAGACTTTTGGGGTATATAAATCCATATAAAATACGTTCAATTTGAGTGAGAAATGAACTTGTTATTATTCCTACAAAATGACCCTTTTGTTGGATGTTCTGTTTTAACCTTTATTGTTTGTTTTGTGAACTGAGAATGATCTAGAAATGATAAATAATTTTGATGAAAGTCCCTGAAAACTATCCATGATAAGCTTTAAAATTTCACTCATAATTTAATTCACTGTTTTGACTAAGAAGTTAATTAAAATGGGGAGATACATGTGCAAGGGATTCTAATTGTTGTTCTATTTGAACATGTGTTAGTAAAGTGATTAGTTTTTTTGTGTAGTGATCTTTTGATGATGAGTAATATCATTTTCAAAATTGGACACATAAGGCTTTCTATGGTGATAAAGTTTATGAAATTCCATTAAGATTTTGATTTTATAAGATGGTGGTACTGTATTGTGATAAAACAAAGTATGTGTTACTTTTTGAATTATTATGTATCGTGTGGATTTTTACTTGGATTTTGGTATACCATTTCATGAACTAGATTTATAATGATGTTAAATAATAATTTAATTATGATAATAATTTGGTATGATAATCCATTAAGATAAGTGATAACTTTGATGGCATGTGACTCTAGGTATCGTGACTTGAATGTAGAATGTTGTGATGTTACGAACATGAAGTGGATGTGAATTTACTCTCCCGATTTATGTTTATATATTGATTAGTTGTGATGATATACTGATATATTATGTTGTGATTCTATTCACGCTTTGGTTTGGGGATGATGCAATCCTTCCAAGGAGGGGACCCATCACTAGAGCCATGGCTAGGAGACTCCAAGAAGATTGGGCTAGAGATACAAGAGAAGGCCCTAGGGTTCTCATGAGCCTTAGGGTAGATTTTGGGCCTATGGGCTAAGTATGAGTCCACTTATCTTTGTATATATTAGATTAGGGTTTCATTATTTTTGGGTCTTGTATTTAGGACTCCATAGTGTAGGGGGAGTACCCTAGTAATGTAGGATTTTTCAGCCCTTGTATTTTAGGGCACCTAGACTAGATTTTGTATTAGGGGTAGTTTTATAATTTCACATGCATTAAGGGCACTATTTGATGTGTGTGTGTTGGGAGAGAAATTTAATTGAATTGGGAGAAGTCTAATCTAATTAAATTTTGGACCTTCCTAAGGGGGAGGTGAGCATTTGCTTGCTACACCCCGTTGCCACATCATATAATCACACTTTGTGCACGTTCTTCATGTTTTACATGTCTCATGACACCTAAGCACACTTAGTAGAGAATTTTGGACTTGATCTTGGATTAGTGGGCTGAACCATAGCTGAAATTCACTAATCATAATTAGTGAAATTTTGGCTCCACAAATTCAAGTAAAATTTAAATAAAAATTCAAATTTCCCTCCAATTTTGTGTGACACTTAGGTAATAATTAGAGACTTTGTGTGTGCATTTTTTCAACTTTGATCATTTGAGAATTACACTTCAAAGTTTAGACCTCATTTGAGGAATAAAATTTCATGCTCATCTTTCCTTCTCCCTCCACTCATCTTTTTCTACCTTCAAGCTCTTATTCATGGCTTCCCATGGTGGTGAGCTTGTTCTTGACTCATATTCTCCTTGAAGTAGCGTCTCCAATCATCTTTCTTCCTTCTCCATTTTTCTGCCATTGATCTTCAAGAATTAAAGGACTCCATTGATGAAAAAGATCCAAGGCCTACAAGTTCCACATGGAGCTACATCATGTGGTATCAAGAACATCTTCATCTAGGTGATGTTCTTTTGCTTCCTCTATCTTTTTGTACAGTCAATTCACTTTAATTCCTTGTTCTTCATCTTCTTCTCCATGTATATCTTCCATTGTCTTGTGGTTTGGTGTTGTTTAGAGTAGATTCAAAAAAATTAACCGATTAAATCTTAGATCTACACTTGTTCTTTCATTTCTATGGTTTAAATTTTATAAATATACTCTTGAATCATGTTTTTGTGTTGATTTTAGGTTCTATCATTTTTGAGTCATAATCTTCTTGTGCTGAACCTTTAAATATCAATTTTCTTGCAAAATATTGAGTAGAAAAGAAAACACAAAAAAATATAAGTGTAAATCACTTCATTCATGTTGTCTTAGAGTCATGTTTAGTCATAATAATTGTCACATTATGTTCTAAGTTTGTGTTTAATTTTGATTTTGTTGATTGAATTCTAGATACATTTGTTCATGTATTCTTTTAATTCTTAGCCTATCATTTGAATTTTGAGTCTAATTCATGCATGTTTTTTAGTTCATAACATGTTCTAAATCAATTCCTAAAAGTAGTCTTGATGTTGAACTTTTTTTTTCTAAGTTTCCAATATGATGCCTATGAAGAAATTGAGTTGTGGCTGGATTTATGAATCAAAATAAGTATTAAGCTCTCTTGAATTGTGTTATTCAAGACAATTGATCATAAGCAAACACAAATTGTAACTATCCAAGCATTAAGCAATATAAACACTACTCTTGATTTCTAGGCTGAAATTCTGGTTGTTTTTAGTTTTGGTACACTATGTTCTTAACTCCACCTTGGCTTGAATACTTTGAGTTTTGAGCTGAAATTTTAACTAGATAAAATAGACATATGGACGAAAACAATGGAAAAAGAATGAAGAAAAACGAAAAAGAAATGAGCAAGAAAAGGTGATAACAATTAACATCAAAATACACATCCAGAACAACAACAAAAAATGTGTATGCTTGATTTGCTTGAAAATTGTTCATTATGTTGAGTTGTATTACAAGCCTATTTGACTCCTTGGAGTTTTTCATCTTTTAGATATGTTGCTAAATTGACAACTAGAATTTTGCTTTAAGTCTTATTTTTAATTTGTCAATCTAATCTAGTGTTATTCTAGGACTTCCTTTGTGTTCCACCTTGGCTTGTGGTGCTGTCCTTTTGCTTTATTTTTTTCTTGAATCTCATTGAATTAAGATCATGTTAAATTTCCTTTTGGTTTAACTTTCATTTCATATTTTGGTTTCTTGCTTGTCTTTTTTTTTTTTGTGTTTAAGTGTTGCCTACAATAAGGATTGGAAGAGGAAATTGGTGCGTTGCTTGGAGGAATATTTTTTAGTCTTAGAGGTTAACCATCCTAGGAGCACCATTGGATTTGAAGCAACCAAAGCCTCACCAAATTTTGAGTGAAACACTTGAGAAAACAAACAAACATTGAAGACAAATTTGAAGACCTTAATTGCTTTGTTAAATTTGTTGTAATAGAACAATTGAGTGCTGAAGTTTTTTTTTCTATTGCAATTCCTTGTATTTGGACATTCTTCAGGGGTGTATAGGGAGTCTCCAATAGACCACCCAAACATCTATTTGTGTGTAATAGCTTAGTGTAAACCATGTAGACTAAGTGAAAAGCAAGTTGGGACCTCCAAAGGGTCATCCAAGCCTTCACATAGAAAACCGTCTAGCTTGCTTTAAATTTCCTTTACCTTCTATTGTCAATAGATAGCTTGCTTTTTACCAATTAGTTTTTACCTTATCTTTCGCACCTCTTTTAGTGTTTATTTTGGCTAGTTTCAACCATAGTTTCTTTTACCTTTTGTTTTCAAACCCCTAACAAGAAAGAACCATAACTTAGGAACCAACATGAGTCTTCATTCTTCATCTTGTGTTTACGGTGAGGGTTCTACTCCTAAGAACCCCTTGTATAAGATATTAGATGAGTTGAGATCCCTTAAATTGTGGAAATAAAAAAAAGAGATAAAAGAAAAAGGAAAAAAAGTGTGGAAGAAATAAGTCAAGATGAAAGAGAGAAAATAAGAGAGGAAGAAAGAAGAAAAATAATGAAAGAAATAAAAAGAGAAAAACATGCCTCCTATAGTAGTCATGACTCTTGCAAGAGTTTAAGTAAAGAACTTAGCGACTATTATAGAGGGTGTCATAGTTCACATACTAAACATCACTCCCAAAGAAGAGAAAAGGATAGAAGACCTCAAGAGGTTAACATTAGCCTCCCATATTTCTATGGAAAAGATAATGTTGAGGCCTACCTAGATTGGGAAATGAAGGTTGAACAACTCTTTGCTTGCCATCATATTAGTGAAGAGAGAAAAGTTCCATTGGCTACCCTTAGCTTTCAAGGGTATGCCCTTTATTGGTGGACTTCCCTTGTTAGGGAACGAAGGATTCATGGGGATCCTCCAGTAGAGTATTGGAATGATCTTAAGAATGCTCTTAGGAAGAGGTGCATTCCATCCTACTATGAAAATGGGCTTATGGACAAGCTCCAAAGGCTTAGACAAGGGAGTATGAGTGTTGAAGAATATAGACAACAAATGGAACTACTCCTTTTAAGAGTTGGACTTAAGAAAGAGGAAAGAACAAGCATAGCTAGGTTCCTTAGTGGGCTTAATATGGAAGTGAGGGACAAGGTTGAACTCCTTCCATATAGGGACCTAGATGAGCTAATCCAACTTTGTATAAGAGTGGAGCAACAACTTAAAAGAAATCCTTCTTCAAAATCTAATGGCTTTCACTCTTATCCAAGGAAGGACCAAGCCTAAGGAATTTTGGGGGCTGCACCTTCAAAACCCAAGAAAGATAAAGGTATGACCATAGAGAAATCCACCCTTAAGACTAGTTCCCAAGCAAGGACTAGCAACATTAAATGCTTCAAATGTATTGAGAGAGATCACATTGCCTCTCAATGCCCCACAAGGAAAACCATGATTATGAAGGGTCAAGACATTTATAGTAGTCAAAAGGAGACTACTTCTTCCCTTTCCTCTAGTGGAAGTGAAGATGAAGTAAGGGGTGAAGAGTCTAGGGAGGAAGTCTATCCTCACGAAGAAGGTGACCTCCTAATGGTTAGAAGGCTTCTTGGAGGTCAATCTTGTGATCTATCTCAATCCCAAAGAAAGAACATATTTCATACAAGATACAAAATTTTAGATAAAACATTTTCTCTCATTGTGGATAGTGGATCTTGTTGCAATTGTTGTAGCACAAGATTAGTTTCCAAGTTGAACCTCACTATCATTCCCCACCCAAAACTTTATAAACTTCAATGGCTCAATGAGCAAGGGGAAATGATAGTTAACCAACAAGTGAAGTTACCTTTCTCCATTGGGACATATAAGGATGAAGTTAATTGTGATATAGTTCCCATCGAGGCAGGGCATATTCTTTTAGGAAGGCCTTGACAATTTGATAGGAATATCATTTACAATGGCATAACTAATGAGATTACCCTCACCCATCTTGACACTAAATTTGTGTTGCATCCTCAAACACCTTCACAGGTAGCTAAGTGTCATACCCTAATTTCATCCGGGGACCATTGTTTGATGGCATGCAACCTTCGCTTGACCACCTCGAGGTACTTAACCCCATCGTTAGGTAATCCGTAAAGTTCCGCAACATTCTGGAAGTAAAAAAGAAACATTGTTGCGCAATCTGTAAAGTTCCGCAATATTCCGGAAGTCAACAAGAGCATTGTTGCATAATCCGTAAAGTTTCGCAACAATCCGGAAAGAAAATGGATGTCGTTACGAAATCCGTAAAGTTTCGTGAGATTTCGGAAAGAAAACAGCCAAAAATACAAAAATGGGGGGGTGAACTTATCAAGATAGGGGTGTAAATAGCAATTCAAGTCTAGGCCCTTCCGGAACATTTTGGAAGTTGGGTTGCTTAAGGAGGAAGCAACTGGGTGGCAAGCTCCTCCACGTTTTTGAAAAATGGTTTTCGGGGCTTCCATGGATTCCGTAATGCTTCCGTAAAATTTGTGAAAACCTTGGGTAAGCATGTTTCACTTAACATTGATGAAAGGGAAGAGAAAAAAAGATGAAAATCAAATCCGAAACACTTCCGTAACTTTTTCGTAAAATACGAAAAGGGGGGTGAACTTAGTAATTCGGGTGCGCTTAGAAATCTTCTTCATTAAGTCTCTGGGCGGCAAGCACCTCTCTTTTTCCCTATAAATAGGGGAGGGGGCTGTTTAAAAAAATACTCATCACCCCTTAGCTATGCATTTCGACTATTTTGGGCAAAAAACACGTTTTCGTGAAGAAAAAATCGAGTCGAAGTGCTTCTGTAACGCTTCGGTAAGCGATTATGTGGAAATTCTTCATCATTCTTCACCGTTCTTCGTTCGTTCTTCATCGTTCTTCAGTCTTCAATCGGTAAGTTCCCGAAATCGAATCTTTCAATTCATTCTATGCACCCTTAGTGGTCCCTAGTTGTTTTTTATACTTTCACTTTAATTTCGCTTACGTTCAGTTTTCTTTTCTTTCGCTTTAACGAGCTTTTAACCGTTTATTTAAGCCGTTTTCTCACCTAATAAATGATAAAATGAATTTCAACCGATCATTTGCATTGTAATCTGGTTTAATCACTATTAAAACAAAATCTAACCGATCATTCACGCTGTAATCTCGGTTAAACCAAAAAAAGTGAAATAATAATAAAATAATCAAAATATCTTTGAATAAAATAATCAAAAAAATCAATCAGACGTTTTTCTTTGGAAGTTTCCTTGGATCAATTGACTAAATAACCAAAGTGAAACTAAGGCTAAAATCAACTCACAAATCAAGCTTTGTCCGCAAAAAATCACTATAAACCGTTTTAAGGTCCAACGCTTTAAATGGTCATCTTTGTTTTTATCGGTTAACATGGACCGTTCAAAAGCATAAAATCAACATGCAACTTTACAATTTGCGAGAACTACGTAGGTCTGATTTCCTCTTCGATGGAGGATACGTAGGAGCAAAAGCCCTGCTTTTGTCAACCTCGTGAGATGGTTAGAGGTCCAACGCCTTAGCTTTCTCACCAATTAAAATGGATCATTTTAAGGTCCAACGCCTTAAATGACCCCCTTCCAAGTAAAAAGAATCACTTGATTCGCTCCTTTTGAAAGAACTACGTAGGTCTGATTTCCTTATCACAATTGAGGAATACGTAGGAGCAAGGGAAACACCCTTGTCGACCACAAAAAGATAAAAAATACAAAAAAGGCATAAAAAGACATAAAAACGTAAAAAAGGGAAAATAAAACAATTTGAAGACATCTTTGCACACTCGATTAAAGGCTGCCGTCCTTTGTGACGGACGCGTGGGGTGCTAATACTTTCCCTATGCGTAAATACAACTCCCGAACCCTTCACACTTAAAGTTCGTAGACCACACCTTTCCGGTTTTTCTGACGTTTTCCTCGAATAAACGTTGGTGGCAACTCCGTGCATCTTCCTCCCATGGAAGACGCACTCGTGAGCCCTCGCGTCGCCCTCCCGCCGAAGGGTAGGTTGCGACAGTTGGCGACTCCACTGGGGACTATTGTTAGAGAGTTAGGCCAATCAATCAGTGTGCTTTCCTTACTATGACTTCCCTTTTGTTCTTTTTCTTTGTCTTTTTTTTTCTTATGTTCTTGTATATATAAACTCTTTTTATGCTTTTAGTGTGTTTTAAAATGTATGCATGAGGTAAATATTTATTCATTTGATTCACACAAACACCAACACTATTTGCACACATGGTGAGTTGAAAAGGGGCCCCATACACGGGTCCATGGGAACATAAGGAGTGGAGGTGAATCTGTGGTCATGCTAGGTCTCCGACTTGCTTGATTACAGTGAAGCCTCATATAGAGTTTTTCTCTTTGATAACATATTGTTGCTAGTAGTCCCTACTGCCGCAATATGTTCTTCGAAGGGGATGATACCTCTAGAGACCATCAAGAGAGATATGACCACCTTGGGAATTATCATTAAAAGGCCTTTTGGTTCCTCCCGTGTAGGTCCCTAAAATAGGGGCACGAAGCAAACACGATGCGTGCCATTTTAAACACTGCCATGCATGTAGTCCTAAATGTCATGTACGCCTTTGCTTGTAATTATTTGTGGATATTGTCGTACTATGTGCATCCTTGTGTTATGCTTTTGTGCGTCTACATCATGTCGTCACGCACGCGTTGTATGTTGGTCTCATCTTTTGTCATGGGAAGCCGGAAGATCCATATCACCTTCATAAACTGCACACATGGGGCACTACACCCTCAAATGCGCAAGTAAGAAGAGATAATTTTCCGGGCCCTCGTGTCCGTAAATGCATTCATATCATGCATCGCATAAGCATCTCTTCATGGCATCATAATGAACATATCGTTCCTGCATTTGTCCGTTATCATATTCCAGCATCACATTTTGCATGAGTCATTGCATCATCATGCACATGCGTTCAACATACCTTTTGTTCTACAAACTGCATACCTTTTGTTTTCATGTTCGCTCATGCATGATCCTTGCATTTTCCTTTGCAAAACAAAAACAAAAAGGGAAGCATGAAAATTCATGATGCATTCTTAGTTGCATATATTCGGTACCATGAGCCAACCATGTTGGGATCATAAACTCGTTTCACTTAAAAACAAAATGATTGAACATGGTACCTAATGCATGGTTAACTAGGAAATGATGTTTCTTCGGGCATCTCAATTTCATAATTACATTTTCCATGCATAGCTTAAAGTATGCCCGAGTCATTCATCCCTATGAAATGTTGTTGAAGTATTGGCGATCAGAATTGTCATTCCTTGGATTATAGGGTTGAACCAAGCTCATGCTTTTACAAAAAGGTTCATCAAGTCAAGTTGAAATATGGAAGTAACCATCTTGCAAAAATTGGGGCAAAAGATGGATCGAGTTACATCACTGCTTCGTCTACTGCCAAACACATTTAGGATTGTTGATGTCCTTGTTACTTCTAGTTTCACCTTGACAAAGATGTCATGGACCATGTTGAAAATCTAAATTGATTCAACCCCATGTCTTGCATAAAAATTCGCAATACTGTGCATCATTCGCATACATCCATGCTTTTCATTGGTTGCATTGCTCATTGCATTCTTTCCTTGAAAAAAAAAGAACTTAATCATTGTTATCAAAAAGAAAAGAACACGCTTTACGGCGCCCTTACCGCACCCGTGCTAGAGCTAGAGTAATGGGTGAAGTAGAGGAGGTGCAAGAGAAGATGAAGGCCGACATGGAGGCCATGAAAGAGCAAATGGCCACAATGATGGAGGTCATGATGAGCATGAAGAAGATAATGGAAGCCAATGCGATTGCAGTTGCCGCTACCAGGGCTGTTGCTAAGGTGAACCCGATGCCCCCATCTGATCTCAACCAAATGAATCTTCCAACCTCAGATATGGTGGGCAAAGATTTGGGAAGTACGGACGACCCCATGATGTGCAAATTCAAAACGAGCACGCCTTCCTGCCATATGGCTTGCCTCCCAACTATACGCCATCCAATGTGGCATACACTCCCAATGAGAATGTTAATAACTCCACTCCTATACCCATTAAGAGCCAACAACCCAGAACTGATCATGAACATGTCTCTTAAACCGTGGGGCAGACACATGAAATTCTCCACCACAATCTAGCCGACTTCGAGCCTTGCCTCGGATATGCCACTGAAGGGCAAGCAGTTGGTGGTATACCCCTGCAAAGCACTTTGGAGGGCCCTCAGTATCACCCACAACTACACCTCTTGCATTCCACAACAAGTAAAAACCTTCATGCTATGGCAGAAATGGGAAAGTTGGATCATCTAGAGGAAAGGCTTAGGGCCATTGAAGGAGTTGAAGATTATGCATTTGCTAACCTAGAAGAGTTGTTCCTAGTACCCAATATCATCACCCCTCATGCTGGACTTTGACAAGTACAAGGGGACTACTTGCCCCAAGAACCATCTAAAGATGTATTGTCGGAAGATGGGGGCATACGCAAAAGATGAGGAATTGCTGATACATTCCTTCCAAGAAAGTCTTACTGGGATGGCTGTTACTTGGTACACTAACTTGGAACCTTCTTGAGTCCATTCTTGGAAGGACCTAATGGTTGCCTTCGTTAGGCAGTGTTAGTATAATGGCTTCAGATAGGATGCAACTATAGAACATGTGCAAAAAGGGGGCACAGATCTTTCAAAGAATACGCCCAAAGGTGGAGGGATCTGGCAGCCCAAGTGTTTCCCTCAATGACGAAGAAAGAAATAATAACAATGATAGTAGACATATTACTAGTGTTCTATTATAGGAAATGGTGGGTTACACACCTTCAAGCTTTGCGGATTTGGTCTTCGCTGGCGAAATGATCGAAGTGGGTCTAAAAAGAGGCAAATCTGATCATCATGCTTTGATAAATGCAAAAAAATTGGGGCAAATGAAGAGGGTGAGAATGAGGGAGAAACCCATGCTGTGACTGCCATTCCTATATAGCCAAGTTTCCCACCAACCCAACAATGTCATTACTCAGCCAATAACAAACCTTCTCCTTACCCACCACCCAGTTATCCACAAAGGCCATCCCTAAATCAACCACAAAGCCTGTCTACCGCACTTCTAATGACGAACACCACCTTTAGCACAAACCAACACACCAACCAAGAAATGAATTTTGCAGCGAAAAAGCCTGTAGAATTCACCCCAATTCTGGTGTCCTATGCTGACTTGCTCCCATATCTACTTGATAATTCAATGGTAGCCATAACCCTAGCCAAGGTTCATCAACCTCCATTTCTCCGAGAATACGACTCGAATGCAACATGTGCTTGTCATGAAGAAGTCCCGGGGCGTTCCATTGAGCATTGTAGGGCCCTGAAGTGTAAGGTGCAAGGTCTAATTGATGTGGGCTGGCTGAAATTTGAGGAGAATCGCGTGTAAATCCTGACATTGACAAGAGATGCCACACATGGGGTAATTTTGAAAGCTGTTGTTAGATGTCTCTAATGACTCATCAGGATTTTCAAGTTTATATCATTATTGTAAACCATAGTTACAATGCTAAATAAAATGGATAAGTTTGATATCTTTGTCCCTCATCCTCTCACAAACGCATCTTTGCTTATTCAACTTTCACCGGAATGTGGGTGCAAGCCATTGGTCTGTTTGCTCAAGCGACCTGCGCTCCTGAGTTTGGACTTCCAAGACCGTTCAATCAGAAATTACTCGTGCTACACATTTGGTGAGGGTGTCGTAAAACGACAAGTAAAGCAAAAATAAGTTTCAAAATAAAAATAAAAAAAAGCATTTGATTGACTGTGTTTTCAAGTAAAAATATAGACGTTCATGTGACCTCATTTTATCATTCTGGAAAGTTTGTCTTTTTTAGAGAGAAGTGAGTTATCAAGAATAGGAGTCATTTGACTTAATCCATCAACTGAAAAACATCCTTCAACTATTTCTCGTCCTTGGAAAATTCTTTTTGCAAGAATCAACCGCTTCTTTCATTGTCCCTTGCTACAAGGTCATGACGAAAGATAACAATTGGTACCTCAAAGCCCTACACTGAGGCAATGAGGGGCACCGTGCATGAGCCTCAACCGAACCTAGGGGCAGATCAAAAGTTCTCACCCGTCGATGTTTTTAAACAAAAAAAAGGGGGGACAAACCCTGGCATTTCAATGGATTGATTAAACATCAAAAAGCTCCATTGTTGTCACTCCAAAATGGTCAAGTGAGGGGTCACGCCCACAAGACACCCAGTGGACCTGGAGAAGTCCAACAGGGCCCTAGGGTTTCCAGCTCAGGTTACGGGCCTCTGTCAGTCCTACAGGGTGCCCGTCCCCCCAGTAAGGTCATACCATCGTGACATAGGTAAGTATGCACTTCTCTCAACTGATTTCTGATGTCATCTATTGTTTGCAGGGATCACGCCCGCAAGACACCCAGTGGACCCGGAGAAGCCCAACAGGGTCTTGGGGTTTCTAGCTCTGATTACGGGCCTTTGTCAGTTCTACGAAGCGCCCGTCACCCCTAACAAGGTCATTAGGCCCCCCATTAACCGGGCTTTCATCAAGAAGTACTGTGCCCCCAGGCAGGCGCAGGGCGAGACACCACAACAGCCTGGGGATGGCTGACAGTGGGCAACAGGCACACCGCCGCCACCTCTAGAGTTCACCTCAGCTCATCCACAAAAAGGTTAGAGTGTTGCCTACGACACATGGCCTACCAATAGGTGACCAAGTCCAAAGCCAAAGGTAAGCAAAGTACTAGGTCCGTGGCCGACAAGTCATCACGCGTCCAGCTCAAGACGTCAAAGAAGCGTTACTAGGAGGCAACCTAGTACCTTTTAAATTCCTGCTTGTTATTTGATCACCTTTGTTTCTCAAGTCATAGTAGGACACACCTAGTTGCTCATGATCCTAGGAATTTAAATAAAACAAGCACAAGCTCGGAAGGTAGTCATACCTCAAAACATATATATATATATATATATATATATATATGTGTGTGTGTGTGTGTGTGTGTGTGTGTGTGTGTGTGTGTGTGTGTGTGTGTGTGTGTGTGTGTGTGTGTGTGTGTGTGTGTGTGTGTGTGTGTTTAGGTAGCAAGATACCTTGGATATGCATGTATATAGCAAAAATACCTCACAAAAACATACACATGTTTAGGTAGCAAAATACCTCAAAAAAAAAAAACAAAAACAAAAAAAAAAAACAAATTCCCAAGAACACAAAATATATCTTTCGGCTGAAAAGCTAGCATGCTTTTGAAAAGAATTAACTTCCAGCTTTTCTTTGAAAGAGATTCACTGATCATGACCATTTTTTGAGAAAAAATGTGTATGCACCTGAAGGGTGAATGCTGTGAAAATTTTTCCGCATGCGCAAAATAGACTCGGATGAATGCATGGATTGATAAAAGAACATGTTTTGGAAATACTGGGTTGACTTAAATAGGAAAAATGAATCCTGAACCCTAGTATCACATAACCATAAAAACTTGATGCTTGAGTGTCCACATGGGTGCATGCATGACCAGTTTTGCATGAAATTTCCTAATCATCATTATTTCATGTGTATCATGGAAATAATGTGGGACATCCCCTTTATCCCCAAACCGCTGGCCAAACCCTGACATATATCATGTCCAGCTGTTCTACAAGCCTTGAACCAAAATCCCAACTTACCATAAACCTTGACCCTGGGTGAGAATGTCAATCCTTGCCCTCGGAAGAAAACAAAAAAAAGAGAGAAAAGGAGAAAATTCCTTATCAAAAGAATCGGAAGAAAGCAAAAAGAGAAAATTCCCAATCAAAGATTGAGAGAAAGCAAAAAGAAAGAAAATTCCCGATCAAAGATCGGAAGAAAACAGAAGAAATATGCAGAAAGGTCTTTGGACCAGACAATATCTGAACAATACAGAATTGTCACCAAGTAAACAAGAAAAGAAAGGAAACCACGACCTAAAGTGGTCCTCTCCCTTTGATTGCCAACCAAAATCCTGTGCGTCGGTGACTTGTTCACCTCACACTAAACAAAAACAGAAAAGGAAAAGGCCAAGAACACTCAAAGCCAAATTTCCCACACAAAAAAAAAAACAAACCATTCCCAAGAAAATGTCCTATTGATCCATGATCACGCATGTAATCTTTGATTTGATAGGAAATGATTTGCAAAATCAAGTCATGACATATCTATGGTTCGGAATTAGGATGAAACACTTACCTGTGTGAGATTGATATACTTTGAGTGATTTTCTTCTATTTTTGTTGGACCCAGTGTTTCCTCTAAATGGTTGTTTAGAAACGAAATGCTAACATCCAAAATCTCATTTATGGTTATGAGAAAATTTCATCAGCATACTCTCCTTTCCCAATAGACGCATTGTTTTTCATCATAAAATAAAAAATAAAAAATAAAAAAAATCATATGTTGCTCTGATCAGTTGAAGGTTTTGTTTCTTTACTAAAGCATGTTCCCATTTTAGTGAAAAAACATTGAGACTATTTTAGTCTCACAGTTATCAAGAACTACGTAGGTCATAGTTCCTCATCACAAATTGAGGATACATAGGAGCAAAAGCCCTGCTTTTGTCGATCACCCCACCTTTGTTACCGTGACCCAAGAGTCCGGTGGCATGCGGAGACACCTGACGGTAACCCGCAAACTTTCTTTTTCTATCTCTAAGACTCAACGCATGATAGCATGCATAAACTAACGTCGTCTTCTGCACCCTTTGACAATCGCGGCCAACAAGCCTGTTGACACGCAGAGATTTACGTCATCTTCCGCGCAGACAACCTTTGTCAAGCACTAACCCGTGAAGTTAGGGGGTAGGTAGAAATACCCAAGTGGTTATCCGTATAAACATTCTTTTGTTATCTTTAAGACTCAGTGCATGATAGCATGCAGAGACTAATGTCGTCTTTTGCACCCTTTGTCAATCGCGGCAAACAAGCCCGTTGACACGCGGAGATTTACGTCATCTTCCATGCAGACAACCTCTGTCAGTACTAACCCGTGAAGTTAGGGGGCAGGCGGAAATACCCAAGTGGTTATCCATATAAACATTCTTTTGCTATCCATCAGACCCAGAGCACGATAGCATGCAGAGACTAACATCGTCTTCTGCACCTTTTGTCGTCCTGACCCGTGAAGTCAAGTGACATGCGGGGGAACCTTATGGTCCCGCACCTTTTGTCAACCAGGGGCAAACGAGCTCGTTGACGCGCAGAGACTAACATTGTCTCTTGCACCTTTTGTTGTCCTGACCCGTGAAGTCAGGTGACTTGCGGGTGAACCTTATGGTCTCGCACCTTTTGTCTACCAGAGGCAAGCGAGCCCGTTGAACCTTATGGTCTCGCATCCTCCATCATTAAGTCTAGAGCCCCATGAATTGATTGCCTAGCGTTGTTTATGCATCCTCCACCATCAAGTCCGGAGCCCCACGAATTGATTGCCTAGCGCTGTTCATGCATCCTCCATCATTAAGTCTAGAGCCCCATGAATTGATTGCCTAGCGCTATTTATGCATCCTCCACCATCAAGTCCGGAGCCCCACGAATTGATTGCCTAGCGTTGTTCGTGCATCCTCCATCATCAAGTCCGGAGCCCCATGAATTGA
Source organism: Glycine soja (assembly GCF_004193775.1). Classification (NCBI taxonomy): domain Eukaryota; kingdom Viridiplantae; phylum Streptophyta; class Magnoliopsida; order Fabales; family Fabaceae; genus Glycine; species Glycine soja. Next base: position 26,508,834 of record NC_041002.1, on the reverse strand, counting down.
TTGTCTAGCGCTGTTCATGCATCCTCCACCATCAAGTCCGGAGCCCCATGAATTGATTGCCTAGCGTTGTTCATGCATCCTCCATCATCAAGTCCGGAGCCCCATGAATTGATTGTCTAGCGTTGTTCATGCATCCTCCACCATCAAGTCCGGAGCCCCACGAATTGATTGCCTAGCGCTGTTTGTGCATCCTCCATCATCAAGTCCGGAGCCCCATCAATTGATTGCCTAGCGCTGTTCATGCATCCTCCTCCATCAAGTCCGGAGCCCCATGAATTGATTGCTTAGCGCTGTTCATCGATCCTCCACCATTGAGTCCGGAGCCCCATGAATTGATTGCTCATGCATCCTCCATCATTGAGTCCGGAGCCCCATGAATTGATTGCCTAGCACTGTTCATGCATCCTCCACCATCAAGTCCGGAGCCCTATGAATTGATTGTCTAGCGCTGTTCATGCATCCTCCACCATCAAGTCCGGAGCCCCACGAATTGATTGCCTAGCGTTGTTCGTGCATCCTCCATCATTGAGTCCGGAGTCCTATGAATTGATTGCCTAGCGATGTTCGTGCATCCTCCGTTATCAAGTACGCAGCCCCCGGTGAGGGGAAAATACAGTTTTTGTTATTTTCCCAATCGGTTTCTTCACCAAAAAATGTGTATATGTGTATATTATGTTATTTTTTGTTCTGTGTTGTTTAGAGAAAAAGAAGGAGAGACGAAAGTCAATTATTTCAAATCATTTTGGTTGGAACTATTGTAATTAAGATCAATTAAATCCCCATGATGGGCAAATGATGGCCTTCGGGAATCATCATAGATTAATTACGGAAAAGGCTGAGATGGACGAAATCAGTGTCTTACCTTTACTTTCCTCCTATCTCCGATAAAAGGTAAGTAAAGAGGGGCAACTGTCATACCCTAATTTCGTCCGGGGACTATTGTTTGGTGGCATGCAACCTTCGCTTGATCGCCTCGAGGTACTTAACCCCCGTCGTTAGGTAATCCGTAAAGTTCCGCAACATTCTGAAAGTAAAAAAGAAATATTGTTGCGCAATCCGTAAAGTTCCGCAACATTCCGAAAGTCAAAAAGAGTATTGTTGTGTAATCCGTAAAGTTTCATGAGATTTCGGAAAGAAAACAGCCAAAAAAATAAAAATAGGGGGTGAACTTATCAAGATAGGGGGTGTAAATAGCAATTTGAGTCTAGGCCCTTACATAACATTTTGGAAGTTGGGTTGCTTAAGGAGGAAGCAATTGGGCGGCAAGCTCCTCCACATTTTCGAAAAATGGTTTTTGTGGCTTCCGTAATGCTTCCGTAAAATTTCTGAAAACCTTGGGTAAGCATATTTCACTTAACACTGATGAAAGGAAAGAGAAAAAAAAGATGAAAATTAAATCCGAAACACTTCCGTAAGGCTTCCGTAACTTTTTCGTAAAATACGAAAAGAGGGGTGAACTTAGTAATTCGGGTGCGCTTAGAAATCTTCTTCATTAAGTCTCTGGGCGGCAAGCACCTCTCTTTTTCCCTATAAATAGGGGAGGGGGGCTGTTTCAAAAAATACTCATCACCCCTTAGCTATGCATTTCGGCTATTTTGGGCAAAAAAACACGTTTTCATGAAGAAAAAATTGAGTCGAAGTGCTTCCGTAACGCTTCCGTAAGCGATTCTGTGGAAATTCTTCATCGTTCTTCACCATTCTTCGTTCGTTCTTTGTCGTTCTTAAGTCTTCAACCGGTAAGTTCCCGAAATCGAATCTTTCAATTCATTCTATGCACCCTTAGTGGTCCCTACTTGTTTTTTATACTTTCACTTTAATTTCGCTTACTTTCAGTTTTCTTTTCTTCCGCTTTAAAGAGCTTTTAACCGTTTATTTAAGCCGTTTTCTCACCTAATAAATGATAAAATGAATTTCAACCGATCATTTGCGTTGTAATCTCGTTTAATCACTCTTAAAACAAAATCTAACCGATCATTCACGCTGTAATCTCGGTTAAACCAAAAAAAGTGAAATAATAATAAAATAATCAAAATATCTTGAAAAATAATAATAAAATAATTAAAATAGCTTTGAATAAAATAATCAAAAAAATCAATCGGACGTTTTTCTTTGGAAGTTTCCTTGGATCAATTGACTAAATAACCAAAGTGAAACTAAGGCAAAAATCAACTCACAAATCAAGCTTTGTCCGCAAAAAATCACTAAAAACCGTTTTAAGGTCCAACGCCTTAAACGATCCTCTTTGCTTTTATCGGTTAACATAGACCGTTCAAAAGCATAAAATCAACATGTAACTTTACAATTTGCGAGAACTACATAGGTCTGATTTCCTCTTCAATGGAGGATACGTAGAAGCAAAAACCCCACTTTTGTCGACCTCGTGAGATGGTTAGAGGTCCAACACCTTAGCTTTCTCACCAAGCAAAATGGATCATTTTAAGGTCCAACGCCTTAAATGATCCCCTTCCAAGTAAAAAGAATCACTTGATTCGCCCCTTTTGAAAGAACTCCGTAGGTATGATTTCCTTATCACAATTGAGGAATATGTGAGAGCAAGGGAAACACCCTTGTCGACCACAAAAAGATAAAAAATACAAAAAGGCATAAAAAGACATAAAAACGTAAAAAAATGGAAAATAAAACAATTTGAAGACATCTTTGCACACTCGATTAAAGGTTGTTGTCCTTTGTGACGGGCGCGTGGGGTGCTAATACATTCCCCATGCGTAAATACAACTCCCGAACCATTCACACTTAAAGTTCGTAGACCACACCTTTCCGGTTTTTCCGCCGTTTTCCTCGAATAAACGTTGGTGGCGACTCCGCGCATCTTCCTCCCATGGAAGACGCACCCGTGAGCCGTCGCGTCGCCCTCCCGTCGAAGAGTAGGTTGCGACACTAAGGATCTACTTACAATAAAGGACAAGAGGGATGAGGAAATGTTAGAAAAACAAAAGAAAAAAAAGATAGTAAGGCCTTAGCTCCAAAAGTCAAGGAGAAGGAAAAAGAGGGAAGGTGTTCCTCTAAGAAAGTTGTAAAAAAATGAGTCATTTTGCAACAAAAGAAGATATTAAGAGAGCTCTTCTTCTCAAGCAATCTTTCTACCTTCTCCTTTCAAGGGAGACTTCCTTTAGCACTGCCACAATTCCCCCACTTGAAACCATTCCCCTAAAGGTCCAAGAACTCTTATAGGAATTTGGTGATGTATTTCCCAAAGAGATACCCCATGGGTTACCTCCTCTCAGGGGAATGGAGCACCAAATAGACTTAGTCCCAGGAACAAGCCTTCCTAATAGGCAAGCTTATAGGACTAATCCTCAAGAGACCAAGGAGATTGAATCTGAAGTTAAGGAATTGTTGGAGAAGAGCTGGGTCCAAGAGAGCCTAAGTCCTTGTGTTGTGCCTGTGTTGTTGGTACCAAAGAAGGATGGTAAGTGGAGGATGTGTATAGATTGTAGGGCCATCAACAACATAATTGTGAAGTATAGGCACCCCATTCCTAGGCTTGATGAGTTGCATGGTGCAAATTTATTTTCCAAAATTGATCTTAAAAGTGGTTATCACAAAATAAGGATGAGAGAAGGTGATGAGTGGAAAACCACTTTCAAGACCAAGTTTGGGTTGTATAAGTGGCTAGTGATGCCTTTTGGGCTCACTAATGCACGAAGCACCTTCATGAGGCTAATGAATCATGTCCTAAGGGAGTTCATAGGTAGGTTTGTAGTTGTTTATTTTGATGATATCTTAGTCTATAGTAGGGACCTAGATGATCACTTAGGACGTCTAAGGCAAGTTCTTTTAGTTCTTAGGAAACTCACTCTCTTTGCTAATATAGATAAATGCACCTTTTATGTCGATAGTGTAGTCTTCTTAGGTTTTGTGGTTAGCAAAAATGGGGTCCATGTGGACCATGAGAAAATGAAGGCCATCCAAGAGTGGCCTACCCCAAAAAGAGTAGGAGATATTAGGAGCTTCCATGGGTTGGCAAGTTTCTAAAGAAGGTTTGTTCCTAATTTTTCTACACTTGCTTCGCCACTCAATGAATTGGTGAAGAAGAATGTGGCATTCACATAGGGTGAGAGACAAGAGCAAGCCTTTGCTTTGCTCAAAGAAAAGCTCACCAAGGCACCCTTTCTAGCTCTCCCTGACTTTTCTAAAACTTTTGAGCTAAAGTGTGATGCCTTTGGTGTAGGTGTAGGAGTTGTGTTGTTGCAAGGTGGGCACCCTATTACTTACTTTAGTGAAAAACTTTATGGTGCTGCTCTCAACTACCCCACATATGATAAGGAGCTTTATGCCTTAGTTAGAGCCCTCCAAACTTGGGAACATTACCTTGTTTCCAAGGAGTTTGTTGTTCATGTGATTATGAATCACTTAAGTTCATTAGAGGGCAATGCAAGTTAAACAAGAGGCATGCAAAATAGGTAGAGTTCCTAGAGCAATTTCCATATGTTATCAAATACAAAAAGGGAAAGACCAATGTGGTTGCAGATGTTCTTTCTAAGAGACACACATTGCTTTCTTCCCTTGGAGCTCAAATTTTAGGATTTGATAATATAAGGGAATTGTATGTTTCTGATGAGTACTTCTCTCCCATTTATGCTAGTTGTGGGCCCAAGGCCCAAGATGGATTCTGCATTTCTAAGGAGTATTTGTTCAAGGAGGGAAGACTTTGTATACCCCAAGGATCCATTAGAAAGTTGTTGGTAAAAGAAAGCCATGAGGGTGGGCTAATGGGGCATTTTGGAATTGATAAGACTCTTGTCTTCCTCAAGGAAAAATTCTTTTGGCCCCTTATGAAAAAAGATATCCATAGGTATTGCACTAGGTGGGTGGCTTGTTTACAAGCCAAGTTTAGGGTGATGCCTCATGGGCTATGCACACCCTTACCCATTCCATTTGCACCTTGGGTAGATATAAGTATAAACTTTGTCCTTGGGCTTCCTAGGACCCAGAGAGGTGTAGACTTAATCTTTGTGGTGGTGAATAGGTTTAGCAAGATGGCATATTTCATACCATGCCACAAGGTAGATGATGCTAGTCACATCTCAAGACTTTGTTTTTAGTAAAGTTGTGAGGCTTCATGGTTTGCCTAAGACTACTGTATCTGATAGAGATACTAAGTTCCTTAGCCATTTTTGGAAAACTTTATGGGCTAAGCTAGGAACTAAGCTCCTTTTCTCCACCACTTGTCACCCACCGACTGATGGGCAGACAGAGGTAGTGAATAAATCTCTATCCATATTGTTAAGGGCTTTCTAAAAGGCAATCACAAGTCTTGGGATGAGTACCTTCCTCATGTGGAGTCCTCCTATAATAGGGGATTCATAAAACTACCAGGTAGTCATCTTTTGAGGTTGTTTATGGGTTCTTTTTGCCCTAGAGTTGATGGCCCTTTTCAGGTCTTGGAGAGGATAAACAACAATGCTTATACTCTAGACGACCTCCCAGAGGAGTATGGAGTTAGCAACATCGTTAACATTACTGATTTGGTTCTTTTTGCAGGTGTCTGATTCAGATGATGAGGGGTCTATAGATTTGAGGACAAATCCTCTTCAAGAGGGAGGGGATGATGCAATCCTCCCCAGGAGGGGACCCATCACCAAAGCCATGTCTAGGAGACTCCAAGAAGATTGGGCTAGAGATGCAGGAGAAGGGCCTAGGATTCTCATGAGCCTTAGGGTAGATTTTGGGCCCATGGGCTAAGTATGAGCCCACTTGTCTTTGTACATATTAGATTAGAGTTTAATTATTTATAGGTCTTGTATTTAGGGCTCCATAGTGTAAGGAGGGTACCCTAGTAATGAAGGATTTTTCAGCCCTTGTATTTTATGGCACCTAGACTAGTTTTTGTATTAGGGGTAGTTTTGTAATTTCACATGCATTAAGTGCATTATTTGATGTGTGTGTGTTGGGAGAGAAATTTAATTGAATTGGGAGAAGCCCAATCTAATTAAATTTTGGACCTTCCTAAGGGGGAGGTGAGCATTTGCTTGCTACACCTCATTGCCACATCATATAGTCACACTTTGTGCATGTCCTTCATGTTTGACATGCCTCATGACACCTAAGCACACTTAGTGGAGAATCTTGGACTTGATCTTGGATTAGTAAGCTGAACCATAGCTGAAATTCACTAATCATAATTAGTGAAATTTTTTGCTCCAAATTTGGCTCCACAAATTCAAATTCAAATTCAAGTGAAATTTGAATAGAAATTCAAATTTTCCTCCAATTTTGTGTGACACTTAGGCAATAAATAGAGGCTTTGTGTGTACGTTTTTTCAACTTTGATCATTTGAGAATTACACTTCAAAGTTCAAACCTCATTTGAGGAATAAAATTTTATGTTTCTTCTCTCGTTCTCCCTCCACTCATCTTCTCCTACCTTCAAGCTCTTATTCATGGCTTCCTATGGTGGTGAGCTTGTTCTTGACTCATCTTCTCCTTGAAGTAGCATCTCCAATCATCTTTCTTCCTTCTCCATTCTATTGTCATTGATATTTAAGAAGCAAAGGACTCAATTGATGAAGAAGCTCCAAGGCCTACAAGCTCCACATGGAGCTACATCAGGGTCCGGGGGTGTTTGACCCTCGATGTTGTAGCAAATTGATGTTCATGAATTGATTGTGTTTATGGTGATGATGGTGGTTGATCTGCTTGTATGAGTAGTGGGCTTACCCACTTGAGGGGCCATACTGATGGTGGCCCTAGAGAGTGAAAAGAGTTAATTTTCTTCCTCTCTTGTTGCTTTGTGTGTGTGTGCACAACGAGGAAGATTTTACAGTCAGAAGCTTCATGTGGATTGACACACATTACAAGGAAAAAGGAAAGGAATGGATGAACACAATAGTGAAAGCGTGTTAGAGTTGGAGAGATGGTAATGTCGGGAGTTGGGGGTATTACTCAATACTTAGTGAGAAAATGTCCTTTAACATCTATTCGCGTGTACCAACATAATTTCCGTTCGGGGATTGATGTTTTTCATCATGAAGGATGGGTGAAGAATCTTAAAAGAGAGAAGGATGACATACAATAGGTATGCTAAAGGATGGTTCAAATAGTTCAAAGGAACCTGGGGGAATGTTGAGTTGTGATAATCCAAAGGTTCTTCATCGGGTTCTTGTTGTGGGTTTGCTTTTATCTGGCATGTACCTTCTTCATGGCGTGACTATTTTGTAGGGCTTGGATAGATGACTACTTTGAGACTTAGGTTTTTTTTCTCACTTTTGTGTATTTATATGAGTAGACCTAGGTTTCATAAACCTTTATATGTGTTCAATCATCTTATTTACTTACTATTTACCTTTGACGCTTATTTACTTATGTTTGGTGGCCATGGAGGCTCATCTCAGATCTTTATATACATACATACATACATACATACATACATACATACATACATACATACATATATATATATATATATATATATATATATATATATATGATGTTATTTTAAAGATGTAAGGTTTTATACTTACTATTTAACTATTTATTATATATATCAACTTGTGACTTTAAATGAAACAATGTTATGTAAATATGTATGTTGCATGCAATTTCGAAAACAGAGCACTTTCTTTTCAAGTTGATAGCTTTTAAAATAGAGAGTCAAGGAGATTCCACGAAAAGTATTATTTCAGTTAGAATTTATCTTATCTTTTCGTTTTCTATTACGACATTTATGAAAAAAAAATTGAACTCACTTATTTATAAAGATGAACAAAAGATATTTGAAGTGTATTTGTAAACTTAAATTTTAGGGTGTTACATATAATTCCAAAAATAAATTAAAGTGTTTTGAACATATAAAGAATAATTGAAGAATTATATATCTATTTCAACAATTTACAAAAATTTATAACACTTTGTAACAACAATAATTATTTTCTTAACAATAACATATGTTATCTTACTTTTATAAAATTCAATTATTTTTGAAATGTTTTACTGATAATATGTAAAAAAAATAATTCAATTAGAAAACATGAATTTATTTATATATCCTTATACAATTATATTATATATTATTTAATATAAAATTGTCCTTACATGCACAAACATGCGTGCGATGCACAAATCATAAACTAATAATTTTATAATAGGATAAGAAAGTACATACATATCATTATTATTTTTATATAATAAATTTATCTTAATAAAAATATAATGATAATTTTAATATATTTTTAGACGCAATTACTATGCTAATATATATATATATATATATATATATATATATTGTCTCGTTGTTGTTACATGTCAATGGTTGAACAACATATATATAAATTGTCCAGCAACCATCATCAAGTGTTGATGATGAGATACTTTGTAATTGTTTTGTTTTTTTAATATATTTTGTTTTTATTTTAAAAAAATTAAACATTTTATCCTGTTTTTTCACTCACTTATTTTTATTAAAAAACCATGCATTGAACGAATTCCACTACTAGTCCAAGGTATATAATAAAAGAGAAGTCCAATGAAATGTCTGTTGTGCCCATGGCTGAGAGTTTGACATCTGGCACTTTTGCTGGTTTTTTGGTCATTTTACCCCTCCAGTTTTGGCCTTGGTTGTTTGCCACCTGGCTTGCTAGTTTGTCTTTGTTTTCTGCCACATTGAGTGTTTAGCTTTGGGCATTCCAGCTTGAGTGTTTAACTTCTGTTGGTGGATGCATGTGGCTTCTTCTCCAGCCTTTTTCGATCATTTCCCTACCAACTTCAAACCTGCTTCCTTCATTTGTGTCATTTCCCCACCAATTTGCTTCCTTTGTTTCCATTCTTTGTTCTTCATTTTGGTGTCCTCTTCACTTACACTTTTTTCTTTTGTTTTCGGTTGAGTTTTAAAGCTACTGAGGGCTTCCATCTTCATTTTATTTTTTGCAATTTTGGTTAGGGTTCTTTTTCTTTTATTGATATGATTTTTTGTGGTTTTATTTTTGGGACAGACTACAGTAACAACGGCAGCTTTGGCAAAGAAGTTGTTGGAGAAGTTAAGAGGAAGATAGAGATTCTTCTATTTTGATTTTATTAAAACAGTGTTTATGTTTTTTTTTGTCTGATTTTTTGTGGTTTTTTTGGATACTTGGTTGCTATTTTTTCCTGAAACTCATATTTCTGATATTGTTCAGAGTTTTACGAGATAGTCTATAAGGTAAGCTATAATTTTTATGCATTTTCCTCAGTGCTTTCAAGTTTTCCTTTCATTTGGCTGATTTCTTCAACCGCACATGAGGTTTTGTTACATGCATGCTTACTGTGTTTTAGAACGAAAGTTGTTTCATTTTGGTCAGCTGGAATATTGTTTCATTTCTTGCATGTTGGTTGCTTATGGAAGTTTTTATGTGCTGTTGTTTATTTTCACAACGGCGGTGCCAAAGGTGACGCCGCTTTGCCCATTCAAGGGTTGCAACAATAGCCAAAATGGCATCTAGGGTCATCGAGCACAAGCTTCGTACTGTTGGTAAAATTTCTCAATCCCCCACTTCATTCGTTCTTTTGTTTTTCCTCATTCACGGGTGTTTGATTTTGTTAATTTCGATCTTTTTGCGGTTTTTGTTATTTTTATTTGGACCAAGGTGTCTATGGCTTAGTGGTATTTTGGGTTCAATCGCTTACAATTGGTCTCGACCCAACATGAAAACTGGTGTTAAGATCATTCACGCAAGGTGTGTTTCTTATAATTTCTTATCTTTTCCAATACTATTTTTGACCTAATTTAATTATCTGGATTTGCATGCAAGCTCTCCACCTGACAATATCTTTTTGCAGTTTTTGTGGTTTTTATTTGGATCAGGGTGTCTGTGGCTCAGTGGTATGTCGGGCTCAATTGCTTACAATTGGTCTCGACCCAACATGAAAACTGGTGTTAAGATCATTCACGCAAGTTCCTGTTACGGGAAAGTTCCTATTACTCGCAAAGGTTTTTTCTTTTCCACTCTTTTTTTTCCTTCAATATTTTTCAATAATCAGTCACCATTTTTCTCCGTATTGTTGGTATAATTTCTCAATCCCCCACTTCATTCGTTCTTTTGTTAATTTCGATCTTTTTGCGGTTTTTATTTGGATCTAAGTGTCTGTGGCTCAATGGTACCTATCTTTTTACAAGTGTAGGTATGATGGTAAGCTATTTCAATAAGTTGTTTCATCTAGGATAAAGGAATTGAAACCATAGTTTATTAATGCCATATCCATTTCTATTATAATTTACAAACATTATGGGAAAGAAACGAATCTGTAGTTAATTGTGATACATCTTTCGCAGGTTGCTGGAGTTAGAAGTACTATTACTCATATCCATGAAGACTTGGGTTATTTTCAACAAACAGTGGAAACATTGGTATGTAATATGTTTGTTTTCTCACAGATCTGCCACCCATTTGGAAAATTTGCTGCTTTAGCTTAAAAATTAAAAACAAAGCGCAAACACTGGGATCAAAGGTAGGTACCTATATACATATATTTCCACATATCCATATACATATATAATTTGTATTATACCTTCTATTGAAGTTTGTGGTTTTAATTTTTAATAAAAGGTTTGGGCTTCTACTTTTTAAGGTGTTGTGTTAAGCAACATGGTAAGACTCAGATCCTTGTGGAAGCAATGTCTTTCAAGGTTATTTTGATGATGCCAAAGAATCTAGAGTTAAGCAAATTCCAAATATTCAAGAATCTAGTTTCAAGAATCAAGATTCAAGATTCAAGAATCAAGTTTCAAGAATCAAGATTCAAGAATAATCAAGATCAAGATTCAAGACTCAAGATTCAAGAATCAAGAGAAGACTCAATCAAGATAAGTACTAAAAAAGTTTTCCAAAACATTGAGTAGTACAAGAAGTTTTCACAAAATCATTACCAAAGAGTTTTACTCTCTGGTAATCGATTACCAGAAGGTAGTAATCGATTACCAGTGTTTTAAAACGTTAGATTTCAAATTTCCAGTCACAACTTGTGTTTAAACCGTTTAAATCATTTTAAACTTGTGTAATCGATTACATAATACTTGTAATCGATTACCAGAGCTTCTAAACGTTATGATTTTCAAAATTTAAACTGAGGAGTCACATCTGTTAATGTGTAATCGATTACCAGTGACTGATTTCGAAAAATAGATTTCCAAAAGTCACAATTCTTCAAGTGACTTGTTTTTGAAGATTTTTTCAAAAGTCACAACTTTTTAAGTAACTAGTTTTTAAAAGAGTCACAATTTTTAAAGGGTGACTAGTTTTAAAGAAATTGCCAAGAGTCACAAACTTTAACTTGAGTCATCAAGAGATTATAAATATGTGACCATAGCATGAATTTCAGATCATCTTCTTTCAACATCTTTCAATCAATCTTTAAATCATTCTTCAACAATCTTTCAATATCTTATTTCATCTCTTTCAACAAAACTTTCTAATTCATTTCTCTTCATCTTTCTAAAAGTTTTTGATTCAACACTTTCTCTTCCAAGAAAAGTTCTTTGATAAAAAACTTGTGCTATTCTTTTTCATTCTCTTCTCCCTTTGCCAAAAGAACAGAAGGACTAACCGCCTGAATTCTTTTGTGTCTATCTTCTCCCTTACAAAAGATTCAAAGGACTAACCGTCTGAGAATTCTTTTGATTCTTCCCTTCCCCTTAAACAAAAGATTTCAAAGGACTAACCGCCTGAGAATTCTTTGTCCCAACACATTGGAGGGTACATCCTTTCTGGTACAAGTAGAGGGTACATCTACTTGGGGATTGTTATACTGAGAACAAGAGAGGGTACATCTCTTGTGGATTAGTTCAAGTGGAGGGTACATCCACTTGGTTTTTCAAAGAGAACAAGGGAGGGTACATCCCTTGTGGATCTTTGGCTTGTAAAGGATTTTACAAGGTTGAAAGAAATATCAAGAACCGCAGGTTGCTTGGGGACTGGATGTAGGCACGGTTTGTGGCCAAACAAATATAAATCTTGTGTTTGTCTTCTTCTTCCCTACACTCTTTAATTTCCGCTGTGTACTTTTAATTATCGAATTTACTTTTGGTTAAGTTTCTATTTCTGTTCTTTACTTTCTTAACTTAGTAGTAAAAGCCTAATTGAATCTAGTAACATTAAGAAGGATAGATTTTTAATTTTGATGTAATTAATAAGCTAAATTGTCAAAAAAATTTAATTCTGATAAATTTATATATAATAAAAACTAACAAAGGCCCGTTGCTTGTGCAATCTATTATATTTTGTTGTTATTGTTGTTGTTGTTGTTGTTGTTGTTGTTGTTGTTCTTCTTCTTCTTCTTCTTCTTCTTCTTCTTCTTCTTCTTCTTCTTCTTCTTCTTCTTATTATTATTATTATTATTATTATTATTATTATTATTATTATTATTATTATTATTATTACAGATTATGTAGGGTCTAGCTGAAGGCCCTTTTTTATCTTTTGATGACAAGAGTTAACACTGATATTTCCTATCTCTTAATTTTTTTTTGGTTGTCATGCATGTTTGCTTCGTCATTATTATTATTATTATTATTATTATTATTATTATTATTATTATTATTATTATTATTATTCCGAATTAAGGACGAGTTTTTGGAGTTAGTTGACCCTCACTGAATCGCAATCCTTTGTCCTGTCCATTGTAGCACGTGTGTCGCCCATGACATTTCATTTTTGGTTTTCTTTGGCATTCTTTCTTCCAGGTTGTCCTAAGTATTGCTTTAGAATTCTATTTAATTTTATTGTTGTTGTTGTTGTTGTTGTTGTTGTTATTATTGTTATTATTATTATTATTATGTAAGCTCTAACTGAATGCCCTTTTTTATGTTGTGATGACAAGAGTTAACGCTGATATTTCCTAACTCTTAATTTTTTTTTGCTGTCATGCATGTTTGCTTCGTTATTATTATTATTATTATTATTATTATTATTATTATTATTATTATTATTATTATTATTATTATTATTATTATTATTATGTGTACAGTGCAGAGTATCATCTCGGGTAGCTCAAGGCAAAAATAACAAAAACGAGTTAAATGAGGTAAGTTGAATTTTGATGTTCCATTTGTGGAATTCTTCTTCTTGTTTCCAACCCGATATTGCTGAGTGCATTGTGCATGGTTGATGAATATAACTATTCTTTCTTCAAATTATGCGTTTCACATATTCAGAGTACGTGTGATGTGATGTGCCTTTGCCATTTACAGGTTTAGAATCCACATAGCATTAAATACAATGGAACAATTCAAGGTCTAAAATATATATGGAGAACTTAAGGTTTTCGTGGGCTGTTCAAAGGGAATGGTACTAATTGTGCTCGAATCGTCTCAAATTCTGCTGTGAAGTTCTTCAGTTATGAGCAAGCTTCCAAGTAAGCTTTCCTTTAAATATACACTGATGTACTGCAATTTTATGACGATAATTTTGTTATGATGGGATTCTGCCATCCTTTTTTATTTTAATTTTTTCAAAATAGTTTCTTTAAGCATGTTCACTCCTTTGCAAAGTAGTTTCAATTTTTATATCCATGTCTTACATATATAGCTCTTTCTCCTCTTTTCACTGAATGTTTCTTTTCTAGCAAAGGTATACTACTTTTGTATCAGAAGCAAACTGTGATGTATCAATATCATACGTGTGATGTGATGTGCCTCTGCCATTTACAGGTTCAGAATCCACACAACATTAAATACAATGGAACAATTTAAGGTCTAAAATATATATGGAGAACTTAAGGTTTTTGTGGGCTGTTCAAAGGGAATGATACTAATAATTGAAATCTGTTTCCACTGGTAGAATGAATTTAGTGTCTTCCTATATGCCCTTTAAAACACACCAATTTTCTTTTATTAATTTATGTATGCCTCCCTTACTAGCATTGTGTTGCTGTCCAATATGAGAATCAACTTAATTTGGACTGATTTGGGGAAATTGTCATTAGAAGACAGAAGGATTGGGATGATAGTGATACTGATTAAAGTGCCTTTTGTAGTTTGGAATTTTCAACAAATGTTTTGTGAATGATGTAGTTTGAACAATCACTTTATTATAAATAGTATATTGCAGTTAAAAAATGCTTGCAAACTTGCTTACCAAACAACTCGTGCACTTGTCCTTATACAAATTCTTGTTTATATACAAGACTGTTTTTTCCATTACATAGACTTCCAAATTGTGCCATTACACATCTTAATGCTTGCGACTAACACATGGCGATCCTTAGAAAATTTGGACCTCCACTGTAGTGGAATGATGTGGTCCTTGACATTGGAATTGGCCACAGATATGTTGTACAACCATGATATCAATTCCTTGCCGACAATGATTTCTCCCACGACGATGAGATCTCCTTCTATTACAGAGGTAGAGATAAAATATGAGAAATTATCATCAGCCGTAGGAAAGACTGGGATGACAATGACACTGAATAAATTTGGAACATTAAATTGGTACTTCTTGATAATAGTGTTTATCTTTCTTGCTTTTTTGAACAATTTGTCTACTATGTAAATATATTATCAATGTTTAATCTATTTTAATTTGCACATTAGTTTTCATTTTATTTTTACTTTGTAAAACAAATAAACATACATGCAAAGCCACGGGTTTAGGTCTAGTTTATATTAAAAGGTAAAAGGTATGATGAAAGAATGAAATCCATACCCTAAGACATAATCATCTCATCTCATATCATCTCATCTCATCATGTGTGTGTGCATGATACGTAATAATTGTAATTTTAATTTTTTTAAAATATAAAAATGTGTGTTTACTGATCTCACTTATTTTTAAGCTCGAAACAGATTAGATTAGAGGCTTCAAACAAGAGGCCCCAAAACCCAAACCCTATTCTGGTTTGCTTGCGATTATGGCGTCTGAGACCGCTTCTCGGTCGAGTTCCGCGGCTGATTCGTACATTGGGAGCTTGATAAGCTTGACCTCTAAGAGTGAGATCAGATACGAAGGCATTCTCTACAACATCAACACCGAAGAGTCCAGTATTGGCCTCAGAAATGGTATTCTTCTGCTACCCACTTTTTTTTCAAGGAATTTCCCTTAATTCTTTCTGGGTTTTGTTCTTTTTCAGTTTAATTTTGTTGCTTTGGTTTCAGATCTCTGAATTCACTGTCAAATTTTGATCTTTGTTATTGTTGATTTTGAAGAATGGACTTTGTCACAAGGGTGCGAATTCCTGCCATAGGGAAGGGATTTTTTTAACTTGTGATAGTTTTTGGGGCCTTGATGTTTTTATTTCTCCTTGCAGCATCTGGGTTACATGTTTTACTGACGTATTTTAAGTATGTTGTGTGGTCTTAATCTATCTCCACTGGGGTATCTGACGTTTGCAATTTTCAATGTTAGCATGTGATTCACACTTGGACAATGACTTACGTTTGATTCTTGTATTAATTTGTTATTCGATGCTTGCTTTTGTGGATTGTACAGTTGTTGCATACCGGCTTAGTGGAAAGCTACTTGATCGATGAATGCAAGGAGCTAATAACAAACTTGAAAGCTTAGAAAGTCCCTAAGTGGCTAGCTGGTTAGAATCATGTGCAATACTGAAAGAAGTGAAATTCAAATACTCCAGTGGTGATAGATTAATGGCAAAACTTCCAAACACTAAGGCCACACTAAATTAAAAATGGAAATTCATAATTTTCCCTATTATGTTTGGGTTATTAATGTTAGTGAGAGAATAATAATTGGCATACATATCTGTATTCCAGGATTGGCAATCATGCGCTCTAGAACCATTGTGGTGTGTCACGCGCTCTAGAACTGTTGTAGTGTGTCTCTTTGCAGTTCACTCCATGTAGTGTGTCGCGTAGTTCGCTCCATGTAGCGTGTTGTGTTGCGGTTCGCTGTCATGCTTGGAGCGTCATGAATCGCAGCCATTTGAGGCATTAGTGGGTGCAACATTGATTAATGGTTGAAACCCTGGTTTACCCCCACAATACGGTGTCACGTATATTTTGGGAGACATTTGTGTGATTTCACTTCCCTTATTCTACGTTTGAAATCAAAACCCTATTTTCAAACTGTCACCCACCCTTGTGTCTCTGAAACATGACCCACTAATTTTTGGCGACATCTCCAGCAATTTCTGATGTTTTTTTGGCACGTTCCTGGTGTTACTGCCTTGCTCTGTTCTCTGGCACTATATTTGATGTTCTGTTTTACTTTTTCTATTTATTTCTATTCAGTTCACTCTCTCACTGTTCCCTGCTCTCCGCCAGAGATTGTTCTGCCCTTACATTTTGTTATAGAAAGCGCTCAGTGTTGTGACCGTCATGGATGCTTTTCCTGCTGGAATAGCAGAAATCATGGCATAATAGCACAGCTCCCATGAGTTCTGCGCTTTATCCCTTTAGGCTATTATGTCGCCACAGCCCCTTCCGACCTGGCGTCCCCTTCTCCATCTGTGATCTCTGCCCTCTCTCTCTCTCTCTGCAAAGCTGTCTGCATTTTGCTCTCTTCCATTTACAATTGAATCTCTAGTAGGGGGGAGGCAGCGCGTAGCTGCTGGGGTCTTAGGATTATGGTAAACAAAAGGTTATGGGAATTCGGCCTATGTGTCCAAGTGGTTTTTTCTCCTTTTTTTATTGTTTTGGTTTATTGGGGTCTTCTATTTGAATCCATTTTAGATTTTCTCTCTCTTAAATTTAAAGCATAACAAGTAATATAATTAATACACTAAACATAGTAATAAAAAACTAAATAACAAATAATATATAGTAAACTAAATTAATAGTAACAAAATTTCAGAATAGTGGTCATCCCACTATCCGCTATCTTGCATAGCGGTATTGGAGTCTGTCACTCCACGCCACACCACTATCCGAGATTGATAACAATCATTTTTTATAATCGAGCAATATATGCAAACACACACGTTAATGTACACAACTTATTTTTTAGAAGGAGTACATTTAGGTGTGTTTTAAGGAAATTGAATTTATATGCTAAGTATTCCTTCTAAATGACATTTTGGTGTTTGTTAGTAATAAATATTGTGCTGTTTGGTTACATTTCAAATGATCAAGACTGTTGATCATTAGGGGTATCATATGTGCAAGATTTTCATGCTACCATGTGGATTATTGCAGCCTTGAATTTTACCACCTAAACATGTTTTCTATCTCGGGTTGGATTGGTGGAGTGATGCTTTTGTTTTTTGTGTTGTAGTGCGATCTTTTGGAACAGAAGGAAGAAAAAAGGATGGCCCACAAATTCCTCCAGGTGACAAGGTTTATGAGTATATACTTTTCCGTGGGACTGACATCAAGGTATCATGCATGGAATATATACAAGTGCTTTTTCTAAATAGTTAATGTCTTTGTACCTGATTTTGTTGAGTGTACATTAGAAACAATAGCATGCCACTTGTGTGATATTTTGTAAAGAAACTTTTTTGGTACAACTTGGTTCTAGAATCTTTGAATATAAATACTGGGAGGTGGAACATTAGGAGTATGATCCAGATTTTTATGTTTTTTGCGAGTTAATTTAATAGCTCAATAAAAGCTTTGTTTAGATGTTACTGTGTGGAAATGTTGAATGATTTATGTCCATATTATACAAGAATCAGATCAGCTGAGACATCTGTCTTATTTTTTTCTGCAGGATTTACAGGTTAAATCTTCTCCACCCGTCCAGCCTATTCCACAAGTCAACAATGACCCAGCTATTATTCAGGTGGATGAGAAAGTTTTTATCTGAAATATGAATCAGTTAAATTAATCACATCCTAATTATATGGAATTGCATATGCAGTCTCACTATCCTCACCCGGTCTCTACATCTACAAGTTTGCCTTCTGCTGTAAGTGGATCTTTGACTGATCCTAGCTCTCATACCACACAGCTTGGACTTCCTGGGGCAAATTTTCAAGGGCCCTTGCCTTTGTATCAACCTGGAGGGAACATAGGATCGTGGGGAGCTTCTCCACCTGCTCCTAATGCAAATGGTGGTAGGCTTGCTATGCCACCAATGTATTGGCAAGGATATTATGGTGCTCCAAATGGGCTTCCTCAATTACACCAGCAATCTTTGCTTCAACCACCACCTGGTTTATCAATGCCTTCATCTATGCAGCAGCCAATGCAGTATCCCAATTTCACCCCCTCTTTGCCTAATGTATCTTCTAATTTGCCTGAATTACCATCATCTTTGCTGCCTGTGAGTGCCAGTATCCCTAGTATAACATCTGCTTCCTTGCCTCCAGCACCTTCTGCTTTGGCTCCTGCTCCATCAGCTTTGCCTCCTGCACCATCTTCTCTATCTTCTGCATCTTCTGCTTTATCTTCTGTACCTTCTGTAACACTTGCTTCTGAAATTTTGCCAGTATCAGTAACAAATAAGGCACCCATTGTTTCAACTTCAGCAGCCATGTTAGCTTCCAACTTACTATCACTGACCATTTCTGGTCCAGATATAAATGCTATAGTGCCACCCATCTCCAGAAAACTGCATGCAATTTCAGGTTCAAGCTTGCCCTATCAAACTGTATCCCAGTTGTCTTCCACAGTTTTGGGATCATCAACTTCTATCCATACAGAAACATCAGCACCTTCTCTCGTAACCCCAGGTCAATTATTGCAGCCTGGACCAAGTATAGTTTCTTCAGCTCAGCCTTCACAAGCACCTCATAAGGATGTTGAAGTGGTTCAGGTATCTTCAACATCATCTCCTGAGCCATCTGTGCCAGTTTCTGCTGAAACTCAACCACCAATACTGCCATTGCCAGTAACATCACGGCCCAGTTACAGGGTATCCTTCCTCTCTTGATCTATCAATTTGTTTCATGCGGACACACACTAGTTATGGTTTTGCTTGTAATTGTATGTTTTTATGCAATATGGTAACATGGTGGAGATCAGATTCTCATAAATTAACTGGTTAATCTCATTATCTGGAGATATTTAGTGTGCTTGGACGAGCGTTTGTAAACTTGATTTTAGATGATCTTTGATTTGGCAAAATTGATTTTGGTTAGATTTAAGTGTGTTTTGATGAGTGCTTACTGTTTACAAAAATTGATTTTGAATGGAATTAATTTTGTAAAATTGATTATGAAGTAACGAGATTTATTTGGATGTTTTTCTTGAAAGCAAGCTTAATGTTATTTAGATAGTCTACACACTCTTCCCTTCTGATCAGCTTCTCTGTTTTTTCCCCCTTTTTTTTGTAGAGAATTAAAGTAGGATTTGGTCTGGCTTGCACATGGTTTTAATTGGCAACTTCCATACATGAATTGTGATGATTGATGAACCTTTCTTAATTTGTTTGCTTTGCGCTTTTATCTAATAGAATTAGCACTAAGTGATTAATACCCAAGACCCTAAGTATGGATGTTTTATTATATTAACTTGTTTACCATCTATTCTTTTGATTGAGAAGGACTTCTGACATTTGTTTGCATTTTTTTAAGCCCGGTGGAGCTCCTAGCCAAACTCATCATGGCTATAATTATAGAGGACGTGGAAGAGGAAGGGGAACTGGGGTAATGTTCAGTTTGCTGTTCAGTTATGTAGGCATTTTTAGTGTGGCTTATACTGAATTACCAATAGAATTTGAAAACGTATTGGATAATTTGGAGTTTTAAATCTTTTCTTTTTGAAGAGGGGGTTGGTGGTTTGGACTTTTGGATGGGCAGGGGGTTGTTGTGTTTCATAGTTCACTTGTCACTTATTATAAATATATCTGTAAATATGCTTTAATTTTTTCCTTTCTAATAGTAGTTGGGTGGACCATTAAGACACTTATTATAAATATATCTGTAAATATGCTTTAATTTTTTCCTTTCTAATAGTAGTTGGGTGGACCATTAAGACACTTATTATAAATATATCTGTAAATATGCTTTAATTTTTTCCTTTCTAATAGTAGTTGGGTGGACCATTAAGACACTTATTATAAATATATCTGCAAATATGCTTTTATTTTTTTCCCTTCTATTGATGGGATTATGATTGTAACATTCAGTTGAGTTCATGAAAAATTCTATTAATGCTTTGCAGGGTTTACACCCAGTCACAAAATTCACTGAGGATTTTGATTTCATGGCAATGAATGAGAAGTTCAAAAAGGATGAAGTATGGGGCCATCTTGGTAAAAGTAAGTCTCATTCAAAAGAAAAAGATGGGGAAGAAAATGCCTTTGATGAAGATTACCAAGATGAAGACAATGACGATGTATCAAACATTGAGGTTAAGGTAATGTTATCTAGTGTGCAGCTTGATATGCATTCAGTTTTTACCTAAATGTATTTTGGTTTTTGGTCTTTCTGTGGTATCTTTGACTCTGCTTTTCATGGTTTTTGCAGCAGCCTATTTATAACAAGGATGACTTCTTTGACTCGCTCTCTTCCAACGTGCATGGTAATGCTTCACAGAATGGAAGGACTAGATACTCTGAACAAATCAAGATTGATACTGAGGTAATTCCTATCTTTCATAGATCTCATATTTGGGGGACAATGTTCAATTCTTTTGCTGATTTGCGGTGCAGACGTTTGGCGATTTTGTGAGGCACCGTGGTGGTCGTGGGGGCCGTGGTGGACGTACCCGAGGTGGTTATTATGGAAGAGGAGGGTATGGCTATAATGGACGAGGGAGGGGACGTGGCATGCCCAGTCGCAATTTGTAGTTGGCAGTTAATGTTTAGTTATGGACATGGTGGAGAACAAAAGCCTAGGTAGCCTCCTCTAAAAGCATCGTAATTATGTTAAGAGATAATGCTTCATTGTTGTGTTGCCTGTTATTGTTATATGTTTGTTTCACAGAATTAGGTCATTTTTTTTCCTGTTATGTTACCCTCTTGTTACTCCCCTACCAAAGTCACTTGGTTTGGTGGAAAGATGTTTGTACACCGTTTTATTTTAGCATATATCAACAGGCAGAAGTTTAGACTAATTTATTTCATGATTATTGTTTATGCATGTAAGCTATTAGAGCATCTTCAATAGATGTTATTAGAAACCTGATCTTTCATGCAAGATCTGATCTTGTTAAGATTTGTTGTTGGAGCATGAGGGTTGATCTCTATGGAGGAGATCTGTTTTTTTCTATAAAAATAAGCAAAATCTGCACATGTTTTCAAAAAAATAATATTTTAATGTCTCTACAAAAAGTGTAAATAAATTTTAAAAGGTGGGCTCATTGTGAGACTTGTAAAAAATAATTTAAGATTACAAAGCTTGATCTTCTAGTAAAAAATTAGAAAGATCTCCTGAGTGATGTGGCAAATGATTGATATCCCGCCAATTATATATTTATTTTACTATAAACTCAACAGTTTTAAATGTTTTTTTGAAAGAATTCACTTAAAAATCATGAGTAGTGAGAATTTGAATTTTTTATGTTGACATTAGATAAATTCATTATTATTATGATGCTTGTAGTTGCAACAAACTTTGGACAAACTTTTTCTAGGGGTGAGCAGACCTGGTCCGGCCCATGAATCTGGCCTGATCCGAGGTTGATTTGGTTGAGTACTAGTTTTAAAATTAGAAACAGTGTATTGTTTATAACGTGTTCGAGTTATGTTTAGGTTGTCCACTTGGGATTAATGTGTTGCATTTAGCAATTGTGTAATAATAAATAAATTTTTATTTAATAGATATTATTTTGTTAAACATGATGTTATATTTTATAATGAATATATTATAAAATAGGATTTGTTAAGGTATACCACTTCAACTAAAAAATAAGAGTATACCTTAGCAAACATTCCAAGTCCCAATCATTTGTTAATATACATATTTTTAGTTGGAGTATGATAGTAAGTTATTAGTGTATTTTAAGATTATTTTTTGTTATAACTTGTTGAAATACTCTAACTAAAATGAAAGAGTACCATTAGCAAATTCCTTATAAAATATACCATAATTTTAATTTTGAACTTTTATTCTACATTTCTCTCTCTCTCTCTCTCTATATATATATATATATGACATTTCATATGAGAATAGTCATTATATGAAAATGAGAATGATTAATATCAATCATTAGATTAAAATGAAAGGCGAAGATTAAAATATTTTAAATTCAAATTTAAATTTTATTTAACCATAAAATCTTCATAAGATTAACCAAATAAAAAAATCAAATATTTTAAAGATTTAATTTATACTAAGATCGTCATCGTAATCACCATTATTGTAATTATTACCGTAATCATCATTGTCACCACTAATATGATTGTTGCCACCGTCATTGTTGGCGATGGCGGTGATGACAATAGCGGTCATGGTGATGATCGTGGTGATGGTGGTTGTGATGATAATTTTGATGTAAATTAAATTTTATGGAGATTTTATGATTAAATGAAGTTTTAATTTAAATTTAAAATACTTTAATTTTAAACTTTCATTTTAATCTAACCGTAGAAATTAATTATTCTTATTCTTACATAAGATGACTATTCTCACATAATATATCATCCTCAATGTATGTGTGTGTTAAACTTGTTGACATGGCTTCATCTCAAATATTTTAGATCTTGATTGGGTTGGATTTAAGTTCATCCTAACATTTTCTGATAACAAGACAAGGGGACAATAAAATGAGTGCATCACAAATAATTGTTACTATTAACTTTATGTATTGGATTTGATGCATTGTATTTATAATAACAGTTGAAATGGTTGTAAGATTTTTCAAACGTAAATTTTAAATTATCTTTAATTAATTTTAAAATAACAAATAATTTTAGATTCTAGTTTTAAAGATATTTTTTTTTCTTCATTTTTTTGAAAGGCTTGTAACAATAACTTTTACTATTATAATTGTTGTTATGTTACAAATCGACTAGTTGTCATCTTATGTTGTTTTACACATATAAAAAAAATTAATAAATAGATAAAAATGAATAATATTTTTATAAAATTATTTTTTTTATCATAATTAGTTTATTTATAAATTTTGTTGTTTATTATTAATATTATAAGAGATATAAGTATAAAAAAATAATTAATGTTATATTAAAAATCTAAAATGAAAATTATTTTAAAATATATTTTTTCTTATAAAAGAAAAATTCTTGTGGCTACCATAGTAACAACACTAAATGTAATATTACTTAAAAGCAATGTCAACACAATATCCATTCTAGGGATTGAATTGTGTAATTTTCATCTTGAAAAGAAATTATCTATATACTAATAAAATACGTATCAAAAGCACAAGGGCTATGATTGCATTTTTTATTCATTTTTATTGTCAACAATCATAGGAGGGTTTCTTTGTCGTTATGTATAAATACTTTATTTTATTTGTACAAATATGATAAAAGGACACATTCCATCTTAGTTTTTGTTCATTAGTTATCAATTCTTCTCTTTATTGTAGAGTAGAACAACTTGGTATCTCGCAAGGCTCATAATCACCGGATCAGATCTTGTCTCCCCAACATTTTGAATACGCTAACTATGCATATGAGATTTTATATCACCTACAAGAGCTAGTATCTTGAATGTGTATACGCTGTCCCTCTTAATCTTGTATATTTGAACTCCTTATCCTTAGTTTTTCTCTCTTTTTATGATGATAATTATTAATTTTTAAAAATTACCTGACTTAGAGTTCTAAATCTGTCACTAACTGTTAGGGGCTATGCCAGTGCAGCTATTATTTATTAATTTTTAATGCTCCATTATTTATTTATTTTCTATTCATGTGCAATATTTTTAAAGTATTAAGATTTTTATTTAATTATTTTAATGGTATTTTTATTCATTTAATTATCTCAATTAAAATAGATTAGCTCCCCCGTACTTCTAATATAAGTTACCACTAGCTATATTTATTAATGGGAAAATTTTATAGAATGTATTTGACTCATTAATAAAGAAAAAAAACTTCATTTTCAATAAACAAAACACTGCTATTAAAAAAAAAAAACAAAACACTGCTATTCAACTCATATAAGAGAGATGTTTGCCAACCCCTAAAAAGGAGAGTAGTTTTATCATGGTTTAATTATACATTTTGTAAAGTATATGATGTAAAGTTTATATAAAATAAAAAAAATGTTACTTCTACTATTTTATTAATGACACATGACAACAAAATGTAGAAAAAGAAATTCGTGAGTTAACGAAAAATGGAAAGTAAAACCTATAAATAATTTATCTCTATGGACGGCTTTGATCAGTTTGAACTTCAACATAATCACTAGCGTTTTATGGTTAAGTTACCCAATTGGTACAGGAACTATTTGAGAATTTTTAAGTAGGTTCTTAAACCTAAAAAACATGGTCTATAGAGTTAATTTATAACGTCTTGGAATTGCTAGGAAAAGATAATTTATAACAGTTTTAAAAATCTTAGAGACAATTAAAAAAAATTACATGATCAATATATATATATATATATATATATATATATATATATTTTAAAGTTTAGGGGACCTAGTTACTTGAAAATTTTAAATAGTTTAGGACCAACTGAATAATTTAATTTTCTTTTATTAGTTTTAGGGCACTTCCTTATTTTTTTTATTTTAATCATATTTTTCTTTGTGAAAAATACTCCTATAGTTGAAACCGATGAAAAATCTATTTAAAATTTTTATTACACTAGTTTTATCTTATGTAAGATTAATTCTAGATCGATATTATCTCTCTAAACAAAGATTTTTTTCGCAAACTTAATTAAACCTTTTAAAGTTGTAGAAATTCCTTAATTATTGAGTTTAAATTAGCTTACAACCTGAATTATCTCTTTTGAATAAATTGTTATTACACCCTTGCACTAAATGTATTTTCTTTTTCTCTAAATCTTACATAGCTAGACAAGCAAATTCGTACAATTTTGTAATCACTTCTTAATTTTCACATATAATTTAGTTTCAAAATAATGATGGTCTTTCATATATAAGTAGGTTATGCGCACAGAGAACAATTTTATTCAATAAATGATGCAATATATAAAAGTGACAGTACATTGCTTTTTCCTTGTCATATATTGGTGAAATGACACACTTATTCATATAGCTTTTATCCTCAATACCCTTTCTTTCTTAGCATGTAATTTGGTTACTATAATATCAAATTACTTGCATGTAGCAACAAGGACTTTCCTTGGAGGAAGTGAAGGCCTTCTGCCATGAAGCAAAGCATAGTTATCAAAGAAGAGAACATCACCTTTCTCCCACTTGAACTGTATGCTCTCTTCTTCAATGATCTCTTCACACCTTTTCACTACATGTTCTGGAATCTCTGTTCCATCTGCCATCATGGCCGAGCTAATCTCTTTTCCATGCATCCCTACTACTGTGTTGAACCACATTTTTCTTCCTTTCCTTCCTTCAAATACCTTGGTTAAACATCTTGGTCCAAGTATTGTCTTGATCCCACCATTTGGAAGCCACTCCACGTCCATTCCTAGAGCATTTGCCCTGCAACAATTTTTCAATCAAAACATGTAAGGTTTAATAAACCAAGCCACACATGATGGCATAGCTAGAGCCTAGAGATTAATTTTCACTAAATTCTCTACGTATAGCTGTTAGAGAAACTTTATGGAGCAACTCACTAAACATAATTTTATATCATTCTTTAGTTACTTTTGGACCACGAATTTGGGCGGAGTTACCAGAGCATAAGTTTTGATATTCTTGACTCTGAGTGGGGTGATCTTTTGTTCTCTACATCTCAGTATCATAATAGTTTCTTTGATTGGCCTTTTTGTAATTACTGGTGGTTATGTTTTATTTTAGTCTTCTCATCGACTTAAATAAATTTTAATCATTAGCGTGGGATTCTCTTTTTTTTTTTTTTTTATGGGTTTAAGGTATTCCTTTACCTCTATATTAATGTATTTATTTTGCTAATAATAAAAAAAATCCTTACATTTTCACATCATTTTAATAATTATTTTAAGTAATCCAATTAATTTTTACACTCCAAACAAATTTCTTTAAGTAGATGCCATGTCACTACTTATTCCACACAGCCGAAAATTTGAAGGACCCACTAAAAAGTAAATAACTGCCGTTGCTCTTCCCTATGTAGTTGCGCTTATATGGCAGATTAAATAGGGTGTTTCCCAATATTGTTATATTGCTCTCAAGAGGTTCTAATTGGAGATGCACTTAATGTATAAGACATTAAGATTACACCCTTAGATATCTGTATTATGTATAGTTGACTTGCACGGCTATTAATAGTGTGACTTATTGATTAATTAATATTTTAGCCTATTCAATGTAAATATATATGTATTTTTTTATATATAACTAAAATTTATAATAAATAAAAAATTTCAAATATATAAATTATATTATAATTAAAGTTTGTAATAAGTAAATATTTTAAAAATTATTAATTATATTTTAGATTTACGATAAATAATTTATATTGTGATTCAAGATCTTTTTTCAATATTTGATAATTTTTTTAAAAAATATTAAAATTCAATTTAAAAACAATGATAAAATTGATAAATTAAAAAAAGAAAAAAAAGGGGGAATATCAAATATATAGATAAAGATAGAAGGATAGTGGTTTGAGATAGTTGAGAAAGAATTTTTTTGGGCTATTTGTTAAATTAAATTACATTTGAAATTTAAATTAAGAAATATATTTGAAAGGAATAAAAAAATAAAATTAAATATTTAATATATAAAAGTAGGATAAGACATGTCAATGAGAGTGTTTGCCTTTCAAAAAAAAAAAAAACTAACACTCTTATTAAAGAAAATTATTCTAATTTATATAGAGAAAAATATATTATTATTTGGTGCAAAAAAAAGAATTTATTATTATTTCAACTAGATTCATGCTGCTGCTATATTTATATATGATAATAACACCAGTAGTACAACCAATTTAGATTTCGAAGTGGCTGCAATTTATGTTAGAAAATACCAACTTCATTTCTTAAACTGGAAATTTGGAGACCTAAATCACTGAATAGAAAAAAAATAAAAATACTAAGGACTATTTTTCTA
Source organism: Glycine soja (assembly GCF_004193775.1). Classification (NCBI taxonomy): domain Eukaryota; kingdom Viridiplantae; phylum Streptophyta; class Magnoliopsida; order Fabales; family Fabaceae; genus Glycine; species Glycine soja. The sequence continues at coordinate 26,481,904 of NC_041002.1, read as the reverse complement.
ACATGTTTTCAGCACATTCTTTAAGAAAATCATATTATTTTTTTTCTTAAAATCTAAAGAGCATATAAAGTATATTGTTCCCTAGTTAGTTGGTCCCACTCCTTGTGCAGTGATTAGTGAGAGATTTGTATTTTTCAGTTAACAACAAAAGTGTCTTTAACTAGAAATTGTCCCAGTTTGAGACTATATCATGACTTATACAATCTCCATTTGACACATAATTTAATTTTATTAACTTTTATTTATTAGTTAGTTTTTTTTACATGACACAGATTGATAAGCGCATGATGATTTTTAATCATGTAATATTTTCTCTATCTAAGAGTGTGTTGTTACCATTCCTAGACATTTTGTAGCCCTCAAACAACATGCATGAACAAAGTTAGTGGGTGTTGTGTATATGCATTTGAAAGAAGCAAATACCTTTTCTCGGCTTCTTTGCGATCTTCGGTCCCAAAGGTATCTTCCCACCCTCTACCTCTCATGGAGGAGACGTTATTAGCACTAGGAGCTGTAAATGTATACTTTAACCCTTTCTCTTCAATTTCCTTCACCTCTTCTGGGAACTCCTCCATCATCTTTTCTGTCACTTTGAAGCTTGGAACAAAAGGGGTCTCTCCCCCTTCAGGGGGAGGTATCTCACAAAAGAGTATCACTTTCTTGGGAAATTCCTTGATCTGATAAATAAATCACCCACCATGTTTAAAATGCACAAGGAAAGTTGTTAAGCAAGGTTAGCCCCTGGGCATTGTTTAGAGGTGTAATGGCCCAGGGCCATGGTTATCATGGTTAGAACGAAGGGGCTCAATTATTTTTTTAAACAAGTTTATAATTGTACATTGATTTTTTATATCTTATTTTATACTGTTTTCACAAATAGATTGATTTTTTTTTTTTGTCTCATTTCATGTATCTTTTGAGTCAAACTAAAATGTGATAGATAATTAGAGCAATATACATAATCCTCTCACTCTTGTATGCCAATATCTAGTGTATATTGCGAGTGTTTATATATTTTTTAGGGGATGACCTTATATGTAGATATTTGTGTGTAATTTTTTTCTTTTGGGAGAGGAGTAAAAAATAAAGGATAATATAAGAGTAAATTAAGTGAAAATATGATAAATTTTGTTAAAATTATATTATTCACTTGAGTGATTATATTTTGAGAATAAAAAATTTCAAACACTTAATCAACAACTTTTTTATTCTATTTCTCTTTTCTTATCACATTATATTATCAATCAAATCAATTAAGTATTTTTTCTCTCTCTTTCTTTCTCAAGTTGTGAATGATTCAAGGTTGTTTAAGAAATATTTTTCTATTCACTTAACGTAATAAAATATATCGTGTTTAATGAAATTATGTATAGATTTTTTTACCATTTATATAGATTTTTTTAATATTTATATATAAGAGAGTCCTTATCAATTATTTTCGTCTAGCCCTTAAAATTCCAAGAACGGCATGAAGTTAAGCTCTGTATGAAATGCAAATAATCGACCAAATTTTACTAGTAAACCTTTTTCATTGAAATTATAGTTTTGATTGATTAGGAAATATATGCAAGCTGCTAGATGATGTAAGAAGCTGAATTGAAAAAATATATATTGACATATGTTGTTGTAGGATACAATACCAGTTCAAACATTCATATTAAATAATCAGTGTGCTTAGTTCACATCGCATCATCACTTTCCGCTCCAGTAATAGTGTGTGCAAACGTTCAAAGGATATGACATTAATCAAACTATTTTAATATCATGAATAGAAGGATATACAGAGAATATTGTCAAACATTGTCTATTAGTGAAATTAATTATACACATTTTATGCGTATGCTACCTTTGTTTCTATTTGGTCAAACAGATCGATATAGATAATCAGATTAACTGATGGAATTCATTAATTCACTGAAAGGTTCTCTACAATGGTTAGTGATCTCAAATTCTGTTGTTTTTTAATTTAATCCTTCTTTTCTGTTAATTAGAACCTCAGATTTTTTGATTTAGAATTTCCAAGTAATTAACTGAAATGAGAGTTACCAAGAATACATGAAATAAAAATAAAGGAAAACTAAAAACTGTTTGAAAATACTTATTTGAAATGATTCTGTGATTCTTGGAAATATGATGATATTGATATCAAGAAACTAGTAAAGTGTATGAAATATCATGGTGTGCAAATGTCAATGCATAGTTTTGAGTTTTGACTTACCAAAACCATTTCATGGTGATAGTAGATGAACTCTGAGAGGGGTCCTTCATTGGCAGTCCACACCCTTTTGTGAATATGTGTGCGAGGTGCTGGTCCAACATAACGAATGTCTTCCCACCCACAGATTTCTACAATTTCATTGAAGTCCTCAGCATTCTTGACATCATAACCTCTAAGCAGAACAGCACTGTTCTTGATGATCATTTGCTCAAACCATTCTTTGTTGTTCTTCAGAGCCAACAGCAAGGATTCCAAGTCACTCTTGTTAGGCACTGGAGGTTTTAGCACCAAGGGCATGGTTTCCCCATCTACTACTTTTTCTCCCTCACATTTTCCCACCTTGAAGTCCTTGCAAGAAAACTCCATCTTAATGTATCTCTACCTCTCTCTAATAAGTGTTTGTATGTAACTTGTGTGGTTTTACCTTCAATAAGCTTTTATGTATATATATAATATAGTAGTGGTTGGTGTTGACAATTGCTATGCTATAAAATGACAAGAGGCTGGCTTTGTCATTGGTCTATAGAGATTCTTGTTGTCCTTATATAGCTGTTAACATGTTATGTATGGAATTTGAGCTGATCAATTTTTTAACTTGATGCAAATTGTAAAAGCATCATTACTTCGATTGCCATTTTCTTTGATGCCATTTTAGGGGATTAATTTTTTTTAATTACTTAAAAGTTTAGTAAGTTGGATCCTTAGGAGCTCATTAGAATCTGTTAGAACAAAGGATGAAAGTTTGAAAAAAAAGAAAGAAAAAAAAAAAGGCTTCAAGTCTCATATCGCTCAGGATAAACACTTGAATAGTGTTTCACTCCCTATATATAGAGAGCTCATTTCTTCTTTTTTCCTTGCCCCAGTTGAGAAACATTTCCTCAACTTTTCTTTCTCCCTCCCATATTTCAGCCGATGCATTTCCGGCAAACTTCTCCCTCTTTCTTTCTGTCGCTCTAAAATTTTGGTTGGCTTTAAGAGTGATTTTTTTAAGTCACATTTTTCGGTTGGCTTTAAGAGTGACTTTGTAAGTCATATTTTTTGGTTGCCTTTAAGAGTGACTTTGTAAGTCATATTTTTCAGTTGGCTTTAAGAGTGACTTTTTAAGTCTCATTTTTCGATTGGCTATTAGAGTGACTTTTCAAGTCATATTTTCGGGTGGCTTTAGAGTGACTTTTCAAGTATTATAAGAGGGTGTAATTCTAGAAAAGGTTCCCTCAGTACAGTGGGAATCTTATACAGTGATCTGGGTTGTTTTATCCTGGGGACGTCGTGGTTGATAGTCTGCTTGCACAATTTTTGGCAGTGTCACGAAACGTCTTAAAGAAATCGACATTGTCCGTGACTCAGCCAGTAATTTTTTCGGTTTGCCATAAATTATTGTTACAACAATTTTAAGACATTTTTGGTTCTGCTATGGCTACCGTAGATATTACTGGCTCGAATAGCAATGACCTCAACAAACCTTTTAGGTTTGAAGGGTATCATTTCAAACATTGGCAACAAAAGATGATGTTTTATTTAACTATGAGAAAAGTTGCCTATGTTTTGAACACTGGTATTCCGGTGGTACTTGAGGATGCTGAGAAGGAAGTGAAGGATAAAATGACTATGGAATTAGCTCTCTGGAATGAAAATGATTACCTATGCAAGAATTTCATTCTGAATGGGTTAGCTGATGATCTCTATGATTATTATAGCCCATATAAGTCTGCCAAATTAGTTTGGCTGGCTTTGGAAAAGAAGTATGATACTGAGGAAACTGGGACTAAAAAGTATGCTGCTAGCCGCTACCTCAAGTATCAAATGACTGATGATAAATCAATAGAGTCTCAATCCCATGAGATACAGAAAATTGCTCATGATATCATATCAGAGGGTATGACATTGGATGAGCAATTTCAGGTTGCTGTCATCATAGACAAATTGCCTCCTGGCTGGAAGGATTTCAAAAACAATCTCAGACACAAGACCAAAGAATTCTCTTTGGAGTCTCTGATCACACGTCTGCGCATTGAGGAAGAGGCACGCAGACAAGATCAGAAAGATGAAGTGTTGGTTGTGTCTCACAACAACACTAAAAGGAAGAACACAGGTGCAGTTCTGAAGCCTATTGGCAAAAACTTTAAGAATCAGAACCGCAATGTGAGCAATACCTCCAATCGCAACAAGAACCCCCCAAGGGTTCAACATGCTAGACAACATCCACCTGCCAAGAATAATCCCGGTGAGCCTTTCCTCTGCTACAATTGTGGAAAACCGGGACATATGGCACGTAAATGCAGAAATCCTTCAATGACAGGTGCTCCCCAGGCTAACATGACTCAAGAGCCATACATAGCTGTGATAACAAAAATCAATATGATTGGAGGATCAGATGGATGGTGGGTAGACACTGGCGCCTCCCGCCATGTCTGCTATGATCGTGCTATGTTTAAAACATACACGAATGTTGAAAATAAGAAAGTGTTGCTGGGTGATTCCCACACCACTACTGTTGCTGGAACTGGAGATGTTGAACTGAAGTTTACTTCTGGAAAGACTTTGATTCTCAAAGATGTGATGCATACTCCAGAGATGAGAAAGAATCTGGTTTCTGGTTTTCTTTTAAACAAGGCTGGGTTTACTCAGACCATAGGTGCAGATTTATTTACTTTGAACAAGAATGAGGTATTTGTAGGGAAAGGGTACGCCACTGATGGCATGTTCAAATTGAATCTTGATATTAATAAAGTTTCTCCTTCTGCTTACATGCTGTGTGATTTTAATACTTGGCATTCTAAACTTTGTCATATAAATAATCGTTGCATATCTAATATGAGTAACTTAGGTTTTATTCCAAAGCTATCTTCAAATCACTTTGAAAAATGTGTTTTTTGCAGTCAATCTAAAATAACTAAGAAATCACATAAATCAGTAGTTAAAGAATCTGAGCCATTGGATTTAACACATTCTGATATATGTGAATTTGATGGAACGTTGACCAGAAATGGAAAACGATATTTTATCACTTTTATTGATGACTGCTCTGATTATACATATGTATATCTTATGAAAAATAAAAGTGAAGCGCTTGACATGTTTAAGTTATTTGTAACATAAATTGAAAATCAATTCAATAAGAAAATTAAGAAACTTTGAAGTGATAGAGGCACAGAGTATGATTCCAGTTTGTTTAATGAGTTTTATAATTTGCATGGAATCATACATGAAACGACTGCTCCATATTCACCTGAAATGAACGGTAAAGCTGAAAGAAAGAACATAACTTTTACAGAATTAGTTGTAGCTACTATGTTGAGTTCTAGTGCAACATCTTTTTGGTGGGGCGAAATTTTGTTAACTGTTTGTTATGTGCTAAATAGAATCCTCAAATCAAACCAAGACATCTCCCTATGAGATATTAAAGAAAAGACAATCAAATTTGTCTTATTTGAGAACTTGGGGATGTCTGGCCTATGTAAGGATCCCAGATCCTAAGAGGGTTAAACTTGCAAGTAGAGCCTATGAATGTGTGTTCATTGGTTATGCTATTAATAGCAAAGCGTATAGGTTTTATGACCTAAACGCAAAAGTGATCATAGAGTCAAATGATGCTGATTTTTATGAAAATAAATTTCCTTTTAAATTAAGGGATAGTGGAGGTACTTCATCCAATTATCTTCTTGCTATTAGTAGTGAAAATCTTGCACAACCAGAACCAGATATAGAGCCTCGAAGAGGTAAGAGAGCAAGAATTGCTAAAGATTATGGGCCCGATTATATGGCTTATACATTAGAGGAGGATCCATCAAACCTCCAAGAAGCTTTGTCTTCTTTGGATGCTGACTTGTGGCAAGAAGCCATTAATGATGAGATGGATTCTTTAGAATCTAACAAGACATGGCATTTAGTAGACTTGCCTCCTGGTTGCAAACCAATTGGTTGTAAATGGATCTTGAAAAAGAAACTAAAACCTGATGGTACTGTGGATAAATACAAGGCTCGCCTTGTAGCCAAGGGTTTTAGGCAAAGAGAGAATGTGGATTTCTTCGACACCTTTTCACCAGTCATTAGAATAACATCTATTCGGGTGCTAATATCTCTTGCTGCTATTCACAGTCTAGTGGTACACCAAATGGATGTTAAAACTGCTTTTTTAAATGGTGAATTGGAAGAGGAAATCTATATGGAACAACCTGAAGGGTTTGTGATTCATGGACAAGAAGATAAAGTCTGCAAGTTAGATAAATCTTTGTATGGCCTAAAACAAGCACTTAAGCAGTGGCATGAAAAGTTTGATAACTTAATAGTCTCGAATGGGTTTAAGGTGAATGAAAGTGACAAATGCATTTACTACAAATCTGTAAATAATATTTGCACTATCATATGTGTATATGTCGATGACCTTCTCATATTTGGTTCAAATATTCATGTAGTGAACAATGTGAAATCATTGTTGTGTAACAACTTTGATATGAAAGACCTCGGAGAAGCAAGTGTAATCCTTGGTATTAAGATTACTAGGTCAAAAGAGGGAATTTCTCTGGATCAATCTCACAACATTAAGAAGATCTTAAAGAAACATGACTACTTTGACTGTAAACCTGCTAGTACACCATATGATCCAAGTGTAAAACTGTTTAAGAACACTGGTGAAGGTATACGACAAACTGAGTACGCAAGTATCATTGGCAGCCTTAGGTATGCCACTGATTGTACTAGACCCGACATAACCTATGTTGTGGGATTATTATGCAGGTTTACCAGTAGACCTAGTATGGAGCACTGGCACGCTATTGAAAGGGTAATGAGGTACCTTAAAAGAACCATAAACCTTGGATTACATTATAAAAGGTTTCCCGCTGTACTTGAAGGATACAGCGATGCAGATTGGAACACTCTTTCAGATAATTCCAAAGCAACCAGCGGCTATATATTTAGCATAGCTGGTGGGGCTGTTTCTTGGAAGTCAAAGAAACAGACTATCTTAGCTCAGTCCACTATGGAATCTGATATGATAGCACTAGCAACTGCTAGTGAGGAAGCAAGTTGGCTAAGAAGCTTACTTGCAGAGATTCCTTTATGGGAAAGACCGATACCAGTTGTGTTGATCCATTGTGATAGTGCCGCGGCTATTGCAAAAATTGAGAACCGTTATTACAATGGTAAGAAACGACAGATACGTCGTAAGCACAACACTGTTAGAGAATTACTCTCAATAGGAGCTGTTAGAGTGGATCACGTACGCACTAATGATAATTTAGCAGATCCTTTGACGAAAGGATTAGCTAGAGAGAAAGTCCATAACACTTCTAAAAGAATGGGACTATTGCCCTTACTGCGATGATCATTCATGATGGTAACCCGACCTAAATGACTGGAGATCCCAAGAACTAGGTTCAATGGGTAATAACAAGTTATGAAGTGATATGAGATGAACATGCTGTTATAAGTGAAAACAACATGATTCCTGAAGTAACAAGAGGATGAGTTATGAAAAAAATTCATAATTCTTAATGAGATCTATGCTCTACATTGAGTGGACTACCTAGGCTACAGGAGTACTCTTAATAGACTCACATATGTGAATGTTGAAGTGGGGGCCACTTCATATGAAATTTTGGGCAAAAATTTCTAGAGCGTTCACTATACCGGGATAGACGTGCATGACCTTTAACGCACGGGCTTGATAGAATACACCTATGAAAAGGTTGTGTGTGGTTTGATGTCGGAGATAGAGTTCAAGACTTCGAGTCACTCTAGTAAAATCTGAATCTTACTCACTATGCAAAGGTTCAAGTTGTATGACACCTTTGTTTATGCACAATTTTATGAAATCCTCGAAAATCTTCTTTTCAAATTTCAAGTGGGGGATTGTTAGAACAAAGGATGAAAGTTTGAAAAAAAAGAAAGGAAAAAAAAAGGCTTCAAGTCCCACATCGCTCAGGATAAACACTTGAATAGTGTTTCACTCCTTATATATAGAGAGCTCATTTCTTTTTTTTCCTTGCCCCAGTTGAGAAGCATTTCCTCAACTTTTCTTTCTCCCTCCCATATTTCAGCCGATGCATTTTCGGCAAACTTCTTCCTCTTTCTTTCTGTCGCTCTAAAATTTTGGTTGGCTCTAAGAGTGATTTTTTTAAGTCACATTTTTCGGTTGGCTTTAAGAGTGACTTTGTAAGTCATATTTTTCGGTTGACTTTAAGAGTGACTTTTTAAGTCACATTTTTCGGTTGGCTATTAGAGTGACTTTTCAAGTCATATTTTCGGGTGGCTTTAGAGTGACTTTTCAAGTCATACAAGAGGGTGTAATTCTAGAAAAGGTTCCCTCAATGCAGTGGGAATCTTATACAGTGATCTGGACTGTTTTATCTTGGGGACGTCGTGGTTGATAGCCTGCTTGCACAATTTTTGGCAGTGCCACAAAACGTCTTAAAGAAAGCGACATTGTCCGTGACTCAGCCAGTAATTTTTTCGGTTTGCCATAAACTATTGTTACAACATAATCAACATAGGCTTTAAGGTTTAATGAGTCTTATAAAGATACTTACAATTATCCACCAACAAAATCCTCACATCAGTAACACAAATCAAACTCATGTCCTTGATTTCCTTATCCAACTTTTGTTGGTGGGGGATTAAAAAATTATCTTCATTTGTTTTCTGTTCAAATCGTTTACTACTATGCCAAAACAGCCTGCGAAACCGCTAATGACACAAGGAATTTATAAACTGTTTCAATGGTAGTGACAAAATTGAGATAGAGCCAAAAAAGTGATATGATCAATTTTAATCCCCAAACCCAACACGCAAAGTTCCTAGTACTTATCTCTAATCATTGCTTAAGAAACTCAAATTGTGGTTGTGACTTGTGGAAGTCATGTAATCTCGTAATTTGATGGGTAGAAATTTTTTAACTTAACCTAGAAACATTATTATCAACCGCTATTCGTTGGATTTTGGAAGCTCCAACGTTAATGACATGCATTATAGAATGTAGTTTTTTGTTCTAAAACAAGAAGGTATCTTCCCAGCAAGCGGGCCAATGCCAATGCAAATTAAACTTTTATTTAATTGAGTGTTGAAGGATTGGGTCGGATTTAATGAAGTTTTGGATCCAATGAGTTCATTTAAGTCCCTAAAATTAACTAATTCATTTTATTTTCATTTTGATTCCTAATCTAAGAACTTAAGTGATAATAATAACATAAGTTTAGAGATCAAATTAAAAAAATGTGTTAATTTCACCCACTTATAATTGAAACTCTAAAAAATTTCAAAAACTCATTTTAATTTTTTATTTCATGTATTAACATGACAACAAAATATAAATTTAGATATTAAACTGACTATTTATTCTTAAAAAATTTTAAGCTCAAGTATTACTTGATTTTTTTAAAAGTCTAACTGATGATAGCATATTTAAATGTCTAGTTTTTGTTAAAAATTTTATATAGATGTCATGTATTCCTAAATAAAGTAATCGACTAATTTGTTAATGAAAAATTCTTTTATACAAAACAAACTATAAAGTATGAATATCAAAACTATTATTACTTAAGGCATGAGATGTGGTGGAAATAAGTAGGTTAGACTATAAAAGAGTCGAATTAATCTAACTAATGTATAATAAATTTATTTTTAAGGTTTAATATATATTCATGATAACCTATTTAAAAGTTTTTTAATAAAGCCTTTAAACACGAAATAAATTTATACTTTAATGAGTTTATAAACTAAACTTTTTATTTACTTTGGCAAGCTTAATGTTTTTTTAAGGCAAAGATTTGCAAAAAGCATCATACTAGAATCCTATCATTCCAACTATGTTGATATCATATGGACTATAATTCTATGCCCGTAAACCAAATTCATTCATAAAAAGAATGGAAAAATGGAACAATTATGAGAGGACATAAAACCAAAACCCACGATTAAAATTAACAAAATCTATAATTAGGTATATTTAACTTATCTCTAAGAAAGTGATCAGAAATGAAACTTTGGACCAAATCCCACCAAATAAAATCCTGTGAATAAATCATGATTTGCTAACCTATCAGCACAAAAATTATTGGGATTTCAGAATAAAAACCCTTTTCTACATTTAATTGATGAGACAATTACAACTTATATAGGAGTTTTGTGAACTGACTCAAGAATAACAAAATAACCAACTAGCTAATAACGAACTAGTCAAAATCCTAATTAACTAATTAAAGACTAATAAAACTTAGCAGGCTAATAAACTGGTACAACAATAATGAATCAATAAAATAACATAAAAATATGTCCTAACACCCCCCTTCAAGCTGGAGAGTGGATGGATAACACTCCCAGCTTGGACATCAAGTTCTGAAAAGTGGTTTTTTCCAAAGACTTAGTGAAGAAGTCAGTAATTTGATGGGAAGAAGACATAGACAAAAGATGGAATAATTTGGTTTGCAGCTTCTCGCGGACAATGTGACAGTCAATGTTGATGTGCTTTGGTGTGCTCATGAAAACTAGGATTAGAAGCAATATGCCTTGTGGACTAGCTATCGCAATAGAGAAGAGCAAGAGTGATATGGGGAACATAAAGATTTTGTATCAACGAAGTTAGCCATTGAAGCTCACAAGTGGTGGAGGCCAAGGCACTATATTCAGCTTCAGAAGAGGAACGAGAAACTGTTGTCTGTTTTTTTTTTTATCTCCAAGAGATTAAGGATGATCCAAGAAAAATACAGTATCCAGTAATAGACTGACGAGTAGTAGGGCAGGTTGCCCAATCCAAGTCACTAAAAGCCTTCAATTGTAAGTCAGAATCTGCTGGGAAGAAAAGACCTTGAGCGGGACAACATTTAATATATCGAAGGACATAAGTAGTGACATCAAAATGAGGTTGCCTAGGTGACTGCATGAATTGGCTAAGATCTTGAACAACAAATGAAATATCGGGTCTGGTCGTGGTCAAATACAATAAATGTCCAATAAGTCTTCTGTAGGCAGTTTGGTCATAGGGAGGAGGAGTATCATCATATAGCAGTTTGTTCCCTTTGATCATAGGAGTAGAGCATGGTTTAGAAGCAATCATTCCTGATTCAGAAAGAATATCAAGTGCATATTTTTGTTGGCATATATGAATGCCTTTACTGGTCCGAGATACTTCAAGACCCAAGAAATACTTGAGTTTGCCAAGATCTTTGATGCAAAACTTGTGATGTAGAAGTTGTTTGATAGAGGTTATCTCAAAAGGTGAATTTCCAATGAGAATGACATCATCAGCGTACACAAGAAGGGCTATGAAAGAGGAACCATGTTGCTTGGTGAAGAGAGAGTGATAAAAAAGGGAAAGAGAGAAACCAATTGAAACAAGGAAGTTGGATAGCTTGGCAAACCATTAATGACTGGCTTGCTTAAGACCATAGAGAGACTTGGTGAGACGACACACTTGATTTGGGGAAGTTGGAACAAGACCTAGTGGTAACTCCATATATACCTTTTTATGAAGATCACCATGTAAGAAGGCATTATCAACATCCAATTGCTATAAATCCCAGTTTTTAACAATTGTAAGAGCAAAAAATAATCGAATTGTAGTTAACTTGGCCACAGGACTAAAAGTATCCAAAAAATCTACTCCTTCTTGTTGAGTGTAACCCTTGGCGACCAATCGAGCTTTATGCCTCTCAATTGAACCATCAACCTGATGTTTGATCTTATAGATCCACCTACAACAAGTATTATTTGCCTCAAGTGCATGTAATTCACTTTCCATAACTTGTATCCATTCCTTAGACTTAATGGCTTGGTTATATGTCTTTGGTTCATTTGTGGTGGAGATGACAAGAGTATATTTAAGGTGTGAAGGAGAAATAGAATGATAAGACAAAACTGAAGACAAAGGATATAGAGTATGACCTGGTGGTGAGGGTTCATCATTACCTGTTGATTGAGTGAGTTGACAATGAAAGTCTTTCAAATACTCAAGGGTTTTTCTGGTCCTGGAAGATGTGTTAGTGGCAGGAGCAGCTTCGGGTGAAACAGGTTTAGATGCAGATAAAACGAGAATATGTGTGGGATTATTAGAATTATTGATGGGATTAAGAGATTCAGGTGCAGGTTAGGAATGTGAAGGGAGTGGGTCAAGAAGAACGTTAAAGAAATTTGAAGCAATTGGGGAAGTAGAAACTGATGTGGGATGAGTGGCAACATTTATAGAATAAGGGAAAACATGTTCATAAAACATAACATTCATGGAAACAGATATTTCTCTAGTATGCAAATAAAGAACTATGTACCCTTTGGTTCCAAACTTGAAACCAAGAAATATATACTTCTTAGCTCTCGAATCAAGTTTAGATCTATTCTGCTCTAAAGTTGACGCATAGCATAAAGACCCAAAAACCTTTAAATCAAGAAGTGTAGGTGGCTTCTCATATAACATTTCAAAAGGAGACCTTTGTTTAAGAACAGGTAAAGGTAATCTATTTATTAAGTGAACAACATGTGTAACAGCATAGGACCAAAATATTTTGGGCAAATGTGATTGAAAAAGAAGACTTCGAGTTACATTTAAAATATGAAGATGCTTTCTCTCCACAACTAAATTTTGTTGTGGTGTGGCAACACATGAAGTATGATGTAAAATACCATATTTGTTATAGAGTTTAGGATAGACAAATTCAGTACCATTGTCTGATCTAATAGTCTTAACAATAACATTAAATTGATTATGAACAAAGATGATAAAGTTTTTAATGAGGTTTCTAGTTTCAGATTTTAATTTCATGAGGAACAACCAAGTGTGCCTTGTAAAATCATCTACCACGGTAAGAAAATATTTATGTCCATGCAAAGAGGGGGTAGCAAGGGGTCCCTAAATATCCATGTGAACTAATTCAAAAGGCTTGTGTGTAGCAGTAACACTAGAAGAAAAAGGAAGCTTGCTTTGTTTTGTAGATGCATATACTGTATGAAGATTTTGATGATGCCAAACGATTAAAGCTATTCAACGTTGATTCAAGTCAAGATCAAAGAATCAAGAAAAACGATTAATAATTAGTCCTTTATATGTTAAAAGAATCTCTTAAAGAGGTTGCAAAGGTTTGGCCTTAAAAGTTAAGCTTTCAAAATATCTTACAAAGTTTTTTAAGTAAGTACTTCATTTTGAAAAATATGTTTTTCTCTTTGGTAATCGACTACCAAAAGCAAGAATAATTTTTTAAACAAATTTCAGAAAGATTTGAATTTGAATTTGAATTTTAAAATGTGTAATCGATTACCAGTCACGAAAAGTTTTGAAATTCAAACTGAAGAGTTATAACTTCTCAAAATAACTATGCAATCGATTACCACACATCTGTAATCAATTACCAGTGAGGAAATTTTGAAAATAACTCTGAAAAGTCACAACTCTTCACAGGTTTTTTGAAAGGCCACCAAAAGCCTATAAATATGTGACTTGTACTCGAAATTCTTTAGAGTTTTTTAGAACATTCATTGTCCTATCCTCTCACAAGAAAACCTTTGGCCAAACACTTGCAAAATCATTAAGGATTCTTATAAGTTCTTCAACTTGTATCATTCTTCTCTAAAAGAGAGAGAAATATTCTTTTGTACTTCAAAGCAAACTATTGTTAATCAAGAGATAATGAGTCTCTTGATTTGTAAAGTTATCTGAACACAAGGGAATTGTAAAGGGATTTACAAAGTTAGTGGAAATCTCAAGTGAGTTACTTGAGGACTGGACATAGGCACAAGGCATGGCCGAACCAGTATAAAACTAAGTTTGCAATTCTCTCTTCCCTAAACTCCTTTAATTTATTGCATTTTAATTTTACTTTGCATATTTAAAGAAGTTTCAAGTAAATTGTTCTTTACTTCTTTTCTATTAAGTCTGCATATTCCTTTTTAAAGAGAGAATTAAAATTTGTTAGGAGAAGTTTGTTAAACTTAATTCACCCCCCTCTTAAGTTATTGAGACCACTTGTTTAACATGTTTTGCTAAATGGCATGTATCACAAACACTATTTTTATTTATTTTGACATAAGGAAAGTTGGTACATACTTGATCAAGAACTTTATTAGATGGATGGCCTAATCATAAGTGCCAAATATCACTCACAAAATTTAAGCTATTTGTATATACACAATCAACTTTAGTATTGAGGCAACAAGTAATAGCAGGAATCTCTAGTGCTCTTAAGTAATACAGTCCTTTATTCAATTCAACATACCTAATCATCTTCAATGAAGGCATGTCCTGTATATGTCAATAAGATTGATAAAAAGTGAGCTTGCAATTCAAAGTACAGACAAGTTGGGGGATATAGACTATGTTGAAAGTAAAGTCAGAATATATAAAGCATTATACAGCCACAAGTTTTCAGAAATTTGTACACAACCAGAATATTTAGCAGTGATGGTAATTCCATTTGGAAGATTGACACGTATAGGTTTAATAGCATGAAAAGTGACAAGAAAGGAAGAATCATGTGTAACATGATCAGTAGCATGTTAGTCGTCATCTACGACTAACTTTTGTATAGAAAAGTTTTTCAAAATGTATATATTTTCCCCAATTTATGGTTCTTTTTGTAGGATTGTAAATATTTTCTTGTTTAGTTTTATCTTTGCTCAGTAGAGGCTCTCCGCATGGAATTAATGTAAATTTCACTTCATTTTCAGGTAAAAAGGAGAAAAATTGGAAAGTGCAGCTGCTGGAGTCTCGCTAAGCCTGGGACATGCGCTTAGCGAGTATCCTCCGCTAAGTGAGACATCAGCTCGCTTAGCGAGTAAGAGAAATCTTGAAGGGAATCTGCCACGCAAGCATGCGCTCAGTGCATTATTAGCTCGCCCAATGAGTCAATTGCCTCTTCTAGCGCTTAGCGTGCCTGGCTCGCTAAGACAAAGTTCACTTACTCGCGCTAAGCGCGAAAATGGCGCTAAGCGTGCCTTCGAGGACAAAAAGCCCTTTTTAAAGCCTAAAGTGAAAAATCAAGAAATGAGAGCGTAGAGAGTACGAAGAATAGAGAACAGAGGTGCAAAATAGAGCAAGGAAGCAAAAACCTTAGCTTTTAAGAGGATTTTAGGTTTAGGAGTAATTTCTAGGTTTCTAGAGGTGGAGGAGACATCCCCACCACTGTGTAATCTGTTATTTTCTCTGATAATCCACTTCTTTCTTGTGAAAGGTGCTACCTTGTGATGGAAGGCTAAACTCCTTTGTTGGGAAATTCTGCTGAGAACTTGATGTAAATTCTTATCTTATCTATTTTAAGTTGTTTTGTGTGTTCAATGTTTCTATCTGTGCTTAATTTCTACATGCTTGTGACTTGATCACCCATTTGTATGTAAAGTTAGGAGCTTTAGCATTGGAAAATGTATTGCATCCTTAGAACTGGATAGAACATACTAGATTATTGTATGTCTAGACACGAAGTGCGATAATTTAGTTTTATTATGCTGTAATCGTAATGCAATCTATTTAGGCTAAGTTCGACGAGACATCCGAGAGCGAGGTTTAAATAGGATTAGTCCATTCACGCGAGGAATCATGGTTTGGAGTTTTTGCCCTCAACATAAAACACATGAACATCTTTGAATAGAGAAAAACCCTTACTTGCATCAAGTAACTCAGTAGGAGGACCCAATGCTTTTAATTATCTGTTTTAACACCCATTTGCTCATATTTTCTATAATTAGCAATTAGAATAGAAAACACCAGAGTTTATTCATGATCACTGTTTCTTTACTCAAATGCCTACATATTCAATGACACTTCACTAAATGAAATAAGTTCCTTGAGTTTGATACTCGGTTTCTTACCATTTTAATATTACTTGCACGACTCGGTACATTTGCTGATAAAATTTCGCATTCACAGTAACAAGTGGAGCCGACGGAACATAGCACCATTATCAAGAATCCAAGTAGCAGATTTTGAAAGAAATTTACCCGAAAGGAGATTTTATTGTTGTGAGGAAGATTCATCAACATTCCCTGAACTGATCTGACTTACTAAGTGAGTTGATTTAGTGGAAGACTGCTGCAACATAGTGAGCAGCTGCTGTAGTTGTTCAGGTTTGAACTGAACTCCTGAAGAGGTGACGGTTCCACCTTGTGAACCTTGAAGAGAATTATCAATTTCAGACTGACTTTGTTCTCCCTCGGGTGCCACAAAATTGTTAATTGCATAGTTGTTTCTTGGTTTGAAACCCAAAGGAAAACCATGCTTTGAGTAGCATTGGTTAACTATGTGGCCAAATTTATTGCAATATGTGCACTGTTTGCTTGTATAGTTGTGTTCTCTTCCTCTTCCAGCATTTCCATCCCCTCTACCCAAGATTCCATTACCTCTTCCTCTACCAAAGCTGCTACCCCCTCTCCTTTGTGGCCTCCAATTCCCTAGATTATTCTGCTGATTTGAGGAGGTAAAAAAAAACTTTGAGTCATTAGTTCCATTTCTTTGCAGTTGTCCTTCTTGTTGCAAGACTAAGGCATAAGCCTTGTTGATGGATGGGAGAGGATCCATCATCAAAATATTTGGTTTCACAATACCATAAACTTCTCCTAAACCTTTCAAGAAGCATATCACCTGTTCAATTTCTTGTTTCATTTGGATTGATTTAATCAAATCACAAGTACATTTGACTGTACATGAACAATCTAGAGTAGGACTCAGCATATCCAACTCATCCCACAAAATCTTTAATTTTGTAAAGAAATTAGTGGCACTTCTCTCTCCCTACTTGATGGAGTGTATTTCTTGAAGTAAATAAGAAATTTTGAAATAATTTTGTTGGATCAAGTGACCTCGAAATAATTAAGAAGGGGGGGTTGAATTAATTATGAATGTGTCTTGACTAATTAAAAATTTATCCTTCTTAATGTTACTAGATTCAATTAGGCTTTACTACTAAGTTATGAGAAAGTAAAGAACAAAAACAATAACTTAGACAAAAGTAAAGCGTAAATAAAAAGTGCACAGCGGAAATTAAAGAGTGTAGGGAAGAAGAAAACAAACATAAGTTTTTATACTGGTTCGGCATCAACCCGTACCTACTTCCAGTCCCCAAGCAACCACCGGTTCTTGAGATTTCCAATAACCTTGTAAAATCCTTTACAAGTAAAGATCCACAAGGGATGTACCCTCCCTTGTTCTCTTTGAACAACCAAGTGGATGTACCCTCCACTTGAACGGATCCACAAGAGATGTATCCTCTCTTGTTCTCAGTATTATAACCCAAGTAGATGTACACTCTACTTGTACCACAAAAGATGTACCCTCCAATGTGTTAAGACAAATAATTCTTAGGCGGTTAGTCCCTTGAATCTTTGTAAGGGGAAACAAAAGATATCTTAGACAGTTAGTCCTTTGAAATCTTTTGTTTAAAGGGAAGGGGAAGAATCAATGGAATTCTCAGGCGGTTAGTCCTTTGAATCTTTTGGCAAGAGGAAGAGGGAATGAAGAAAAAGAATAGCACGAGTTTTTGGCCAATGAAATTTTCTTGAATAAAGAAAGTATTGAACAAAAAATCTTAGAAGAATGCTTTGAATGAATGAAAGAAATCTGAAAGTTCTCTCTTTAAAATTCGTGCCATGGTCACATATTTATAGTCATTTGATGACTCAAGTTAAAGTTTGCGACTCTTGGCAATTTCTTTAAAACTAGTCACTTTAAAAGTTGTGACTCTTTTGAAAACTAGTCACTTAAAGGTTGTGACTTTTGAAAAAATCTTCAGAAACAAGTCACTTTAAGAATTGTGACTTTTGGTAATTTATTTTTCAAAATAAGTCACTGGTAATCAATTACCATCATAGTGTAATCGATTACACATCAACAAATGTGACTCTTCATGTTTAAATTTGAAAATCAAAACGTTTAGAAACACTGGTAATCGATTGCAAGTATTATGTAATCGATTACACAAGTTTGAAATGATTTGAAAATGTTTTGTCACAAATTGTGATTCTTGAAATTTGAAATCTCAATGTTCAAAACATTGGTAATCGATTACATGCTCATGGTAATCGATTACTGCTTTGTAAATCAGTTTGAAAAGAATGTTGGCTACTGGTAATCAATTACTGCCTTATGGTAATCGATTACCAGAGAGTAAAACTCTTTGGTAAAAGATTTTTCTTTTTGAAAAATTCTCTTGATCAAAATTTTGCTATTCAATATTTTGAAAAAAATCCTTTTATACTTATCTTAATGGTTCTTGAAGTTCTTGCATATCTTGAGTCTTCTCTTGAAACCTCACTTGAATCTTGATTCTTGATTGAACGACTCTTTGATTCTTGAAACTTGTTTGACTCTTGATTCTTGACTTGAGTCTTTGGAATCATGAAAATAAACTTGGAAAGCTTTGCTTCCACAAATTCCCTTTTGTAAATCTTTCTTTGAGCTCATCCCATAGCTTTTTGACATTATCTATATAAATTGTACTTTGTGCAATCTGAGGGGAAAGGGATCGAGTGATCCAGGAGACTACCATAATGTTGCATCTCTGCCATGCTTTATAATTTGCATCTTTCATTTTTGGCATTGGCAGTGTACCATCAACGAATTCTAGTTTGTTTTTCGACCATAAAGCTCTAAACATACCTCTGCTCCATATGTGATAATTGTTGGCATTTAGAGGAGGAGAAACAAGGACCATTCCTGTTAGACAAGTGGCCTCAGATATCTTAAAATGGGGGGGGGGGGTTGAATTAAGATATTCCAAACTACTTCCCCAATTAAAAATCTATTTCACTTTTTATTCAAGTTATGAATTCCCTTAATGACAATCTTCTTAAATATTGATTCAAATAAAACAATTTGAATATGAATATAAAGCAATAATAAATAAAGGAGATTAAGGGAAGAGAAAGTGCAAACTCAGATTTATACTGGTTCGGCCACACCCTTGTGCCTACGTCCAGTCCCCAAGCAACCCGCTTGAGAGTTTCACTATCTTGTAAATTCCTTTTACAAGTTCTAAACACACAAGGACAATCCTTCCCTTGTGTTTAGAGTTCCTTTACAACAAGAGACTCACGGTCTCTTAATCCCTTAGAGAATGAGGAGAAGAAGAAGAATAAATCTCTCTAGAAAGAGATGGATTTTACAGATTGAGTACTCAAATAATTCCTTAATGAATTGCAATTGAATTGGCCAAGGAATTCTTAAGAGGATAAAATGATTTTGCTCTTTGAGAGGATAAACACTTGTTGTTCTGAAAATCTCTAAGCAAATTCGTGTTTAAGTCACATATATATAGACCATCGGTGGTCATGAATAAAGCCTTTGAAAAGTTGTGACTCTTAGAATTATTTTTCTGAAAATCTTGTCTGGTAATCGATTACAGTAATTATGTAATCGATTATAGCTTTTAAAATTTGAATTAAAACGTTTACTAACTGCTGGTAATCGATTACCAAAATTGTGTAATCGATTACACAATCTAAAATTTTGAATTCAAATTTTAGTAGCTGTTATAAAATATATTTGGCCACTGGTAATCGATTACATCCTCTGGTAATCGATTACCAGAGAGTATAACCTTTGTAAAACACTTTTTAATTTGAATTACTTGGCCAAACCTTTTGCTAATTCAATTAGGAATTCCCTTCCTAATATACTAGTGATCATCTTGATGCTGCGACTTGTAATCTTGAAGTATTGTCTTGAATTTAATCTTGAAAAGCCCATTTACATCAATTGCATCATATCATCATGATCATCATCAAAACATCAAAAGCAATTGCATCTACAATCTCCCCCTTTTTGATGATGACAATACAATACCTGAAATCAAGATTCAAGCAAGCAACAAACAATTGTATATAGATAAAATGCGTTTACTCCCCCTATATTTCGGAATTTATGATCACTTGATTTCTAAGGTTGTTAAGCTTTTTCTACAACCAACCTTTTCTCCCCCTTCGGCAACATCAAAAAGCCAAAGAAGTAGGGAATTAACACAGATATAACAATGGAGTAGAAAGATATAAAGATCAGAGTATAAAGCATAACCATCCAAACTCACAAACAAGAAATAATCAATCCAGAATCCAAATAACTCAAAATGTCAACAACCACACAATGTCAAAGCAGAAAAAATCTGAAATCTTAATACCAAAAGATAAATAAGCAAAGTACTTAACGTAATAATTAAAACTCTAAGAAACTTAAACAGCCAAAATACACGGCTTATTAAAGACTTATAATCAGAAACTAAAATCTAAGAAGACGGAGGTGGTGGTGGAAGATCGAAACTCTGACGAATGTATCCGACATCCTCTTCAAGCTGTGTGAGGCGAATGTCCATACCGGCAAAGCGTGAATCTAACGAGTCAAAGCGGTCACCAACATAAGAACGAAGACCCCGTAATTCGGAGAGGACTTCATTCATGAGTGCGGAATCTTCACGTTGAGGAGGAGGTGAAGGAGTACGTTCATCTTGAGGAGGGAGTGCATCCTTCTTCAGCCATTGACCATTCCGATCTTTACGGTACCCAAAGGAGGTCACTGCACCAGCACCAATTGCAAAGGAACGCTTGACTTGAACAAAGGGTTCATCATCAAGCGGAATTTGAAAATGACGCAAAAACAGAGTAATCAAATATGGATAAGGAAGAGGTGCATTGGCCCGTAATGCCTTATGCATTCGGTACCGAACCAAATGGGCCCAGTCGATCTGACGATCGGTAAGAAAAGCCCACATAAGAATCAAATCCTCCTCAGAGGCCTGTGCTAAATTTGAAGACCGAGGAAGCAAAATTCTAACAATGATATAATGCATGATGTGATTATCAAATGTTAATGACCCGGCCAACAATCTACCGGTCATTTCAGCCTTATCATTGCAGACCATACGGCGAGCATCATGACTCGAATAATCAAATTTCCAGTCATCAACAATGGTGCCCTCAAAAGGTGCACCTTGACTGGGTAAATGAGTCAAAGAAAAGAATAGTGATTGATCAATGACCATAGAAATACCATGCACCTCAAACATAATAATACCATCCTGAATTTTTAAATTGCAGTAGAAGACCTTTACAAGTTCAGGATAATATGGCAACTTTAATGACATGAAATCAACAAGACCAGAATTTTGAAACACTTGATAGCAATCAAACGTTTCATCATTAAACAATTCTACGTCTAGGTACTTAGGGTCTAAGATTATTCTAGAAGAAAATTGAGAAAGGTACCGTAGACGCTGATCATCGGATGAAAACAATGTTGATGATCTTGGAGATGATAAAGAAGGAGGAATAGGTGTTGTGGGTGCTCCGGATAGGCCGTGGCGGTGATGGGCAGCAGCAGCAGCGGTGGAGGATGATCCCTTTCTCTTCTTCGATGGCTCTGCCATTTGATGAAATTTTTGTGGATTTTGATTGGTGAATGTGAAAGAGGAGTGTAAAAGAGGAAGATTGGGCTGTACGGGAGGTGATTTGGTGAAGAATTGAGTGAGAATCGAAGATTTGAAGTTTTAGGTATGGAGGAAAACGTGGAGGAGGCTTTGGCTGCGCAGCAGCTCTGATTTCGTGAGTATTTATAGAAGATGACGTATTGTAATCGATTACAGGTATTGGTAATCGATTACAGGACCAATAAGCCTACTGGTAATCGATTACAGGATGTTGTAATCGATTACAGGCTGCCTGTTCATGTGTAATCGATTACACTGGATGGTAATCGATTACCAGAGCCTATCCTAGGCTAGTTTCTTAAGAGAATATCTATGTTTATGCTAAAAATACATCCTATATGATTAATTTTCACTACTAATACACTAAATTCAATCATTCAATTATTATATACACAAGAAATCATAAATTCTATCATAAAAACAAGAATTCAAACAAGATCAAACAAACAAAATAATCTACACACAATAAATAAGAGTAAATCAATCAACCAATCAACCAATCAATCCCTATTTTTCTAAATCTCTTACATCTAAGAGACCTAATTCTCTTCTAATAGAGAAGAACACTTTCTTGGGGAGAGGTTTAGTGAAAATATCAGCAAGTTGATTCTTAGTATCAACAAATTCTAATACACAATCTCCCTTTAGGACATGATCTCTAAGAAAGTGGTGTCTAATCTCTATATGTTTAGTTCTAGAATGTTGAACTGGGTTTTTGGATAGATTTATGGCACTAGTATTATCACACTTAATAGGTATGCGATCAAGAATGATGCCATAGTCAGATAATTGTTGCTTCATCCATAAAATCTGTGCACAACAACTACCGGCAGAGATATACTCCGCTTCAGCAGTAGATAAAGCAACACTATTTTGTTTCTTACTATGCCATGAAACAAGAGCCGATCCAATGAATTGACAAGTTCCACTTGTACTTTTTCTATCAGTTTTAGATCCGGCAAAATCAGAATCAGAATATCCTATTAAGTTACATGTTGAATTCTTAGGATACCATAATCCTAAATTGATTGTCCCTAATAGATATCTCATGATTCTTTTTACTGCACTTAAATGTGATTGTTTGGGGTTGGATTGAAACCTAGCACACATGCATACACTAAACATAATATCAGGTCTACTAGCAGATAAATAAAGAAGAGATCCGATCATACCTCGATATTGTTTTATGTCTATAGACTGACCAGATTCATCTTTATCTAAGTAACAACTAGTGCTCATAGGTGTGGACATGTGTTTTGCACTATCCATCCCAAATCTTTTGATCAATTCCTTGCAGTACTTGGATTGATTGATGAATATAACTTCTTGAGTTTGCTTGATTTGTAATCCCAGAAAGTACTTTAGTTCTCCCATTATTGACATTTCAAATTCACTTTGCATATCAAGGGAAAACTCCTTGCACAATGAATCATTAGTGGATCCAAAAATTATATCATCAACATATATTTGAACCAACAAAATATCATTATGCTTTCTCTTTATGAACAATGTGGTATCCACTTTACCTCTAGAGAATTCTTTTTCTAGAAGAAAATTACTTAAGCGTTCATACCACGCCCTAGGGGCTTGTTTCAAACCATAAAGAGCCTTTTGTAATTTATAAACATGGTTTGGTTTATCAGGAATTTCAAAACCAGGGGGTTGTTCAACATATACCTCTTCTTGAATTAAGCCATTTAGAAAGGCACTCTTAACATCCATTTGATAAAGTTTAAAATCCATTATGGATGCATATGCCAAAAGCATTCTAATGGCTTCTAATCTTGCAACAGGAGCATATGTTTCTTCATAGTCTATTCCTTCTTCTTGATTATATCCTTTTGCTACTAACCTGGCTTTATTTCTAATAATTATACCATGTTCATCTAATGTATTTCTAAAAACCCATTTTGTTCCTATAACAGGATAATTTTCAGGTTTTTCTACTAATTTCCACACATTGTTTCTTTCAAATTGGTTCAGTTCTTCTTGCATGGCAATGATCCAGTTATCATCTACTATGGCTTCTTTTATATTTTTAGGTTCAATCATAGATACAAAAGCCATATTATTGCATAAATCTTTAAGAGAATGTCTAGTTGTTACCCCTTTTGAGATATCACCAATAATGTTGTCGAGGGGATGATCTCTTGAAGCTTTCCATTCTCTTGGAAGTTCATCATTGGATTTGACTTCTTCTGGAGGATCTTCATTGTTTCCTTTATCATTTCCTTTGGAATCTTGTTCATCAATATTCATATGTTCTAAAGAATCTGCAATATCATCTAGCATATTCTTTCTTGACAAGATAACATTAGATTCATCAAAGGTAACATGAATGGATTCCTCGATATTCATAGTTCTTTTATTATATATCCTATATGCTTTGCTTTGTAATGAATATCCAAGAAAAATACCTTCATCATATTTTGCATCAAATTTTCCTAGATTATCTTTTCCATTATTGAGCACAAAGCATTTGCAACCAAAAACATGTAGATGAGAAATATTAGGTTTTCTACCATTAAATAACTCATATGGGGTTTTCTTTAAAATAGGTCTTATTAAGGCCCTATTCATGATGTAACATGCAGTATTGACCGCTTCAGCCCAAAAATACTTTGGAAGAAAAGTATCATTTAATAAAGTTCTTGCAATTTCTTCCAATGACCTATTTTTCCTCTCAACAACTCCATTTTGTTGAGGGGTTCTTGGTGCAGAAAAATTATGTTCAATACCATGTTCATCACAAAATAATTCAAAATCTTTATTTTCAAATTCACCTCCATGATCACTTCTAATGGATGCAATCTTGAGATTTTTCTTATTTTGTATGACTTTAGCAAGTTTTCTAAATGCTTGGAATGAATCAATCTTATGTGTAATAAATAATGTCCAAGTATATCTAGAGAAATCATCAACTATAACTAGAGCATAATAATTTCCTCCAAAACTCATGGTTCTAGATGGACCAAATAAATCTATATGCAATAATTGTAAGGGTTGAGTGGTTGAAACAACATTTTTAGGTTTGAATGAGACTCTTGTTTGTTTGCCCTTTTGACATGCATCACATAGTTTATCTTTTTCAAATTTCAATTTAGGCAAACCAACTACTAAATCTTTTGAAATTAATTTATTTAAGTGATCCATGTTTATGTGAGCAATTCTTTTATGCCATAACCATGGATCTTCATCTTTACTAAGAAAGCAATGATTGTTTTCTTGTTTTATGCTTAAGTCTATCATGTAAACATTATTGACTCTATGTCCTACATGCTTTATATTAATGTCATGCTTATGTTCTATAAGACATTTCTGAGAATCAAATGATACTAGATAGCCTTTGTCGCATAGTTGACTAACGCTAAGCAGGCTATGCTTAAGTCCTTCAACAAGTAGAACATTTTCAATGGAGTTTGAAGAATTTGTACCTATTTTACCCACTCCAAGGATTCTACCTTTGTTGTTGTCACCATATGTTACATGCCCGCTTTTCTTTGGAGAGATATGTGTAAAATTTGATGCATCTCCAGTCATATGTTTTGAGCATCCGCTATCTATGTACCACTTCTTTCTCAAAGATACCTGCATAATTAAGTTTTTGACTTAGGTACCCAAATTTTATTGGGTCCTTGCATGTTAGTATAAACTGAGGATCCTTTTGGGACCCATATCATTTTAATGTTACTGTAATTTTTCTTGAAGTAGCAAGTTGATATGCCATGTCCTCTTCTTCCACAGTAAAAACAAGTGATAGAATTAGAATTACATTTTTGTGTGGAAGTGGAAAAGTTTTTATGAAACTTTTGTTGTTTATCAGATTTATACCCTAGTCCATTTTTATTAGACACATATCTTTGTTTACTTAATATAACATCTAAATTATTTTTACTATATGAAAATTTTGCAAGTGAATTTTTCAACTCTTTAATTTCTTTTACATATTTATCACAACAACTACAAGAATCTGATATTTTCTTGTCAGAAATAGTGGAGATATTAACTTTTTCATTTGTTTTAGAAATTGAGACTTCATTTCTAAGAAGATCTAATTCTTTGTTTAATTTCGAAATTTCATTTTCTAAATTTGAAATTGTTTTCTTTGAAGATGAAACTAATTTTGCAAGTTTAATTGACTCTTTATGCAGATCAGCAAATGCATCTTGCAATTCATCAAAAGAAATAGATAAGTTATTCGAAGATGTTACCTCTTCATCACTTTCGTAACTTTTAGTCATAAGGCAGAGATTTATCTCTTCATTTTCATATTCTTCAGAAGATTCCATATCATTTTCATCCCATGTGATGTATGCTTTCTTCAGTTTCCTTTCACTATGATTTTTCTTTTCAGATTTTTCCATCTTTTTCTTGAAGATGAGACAATCAACCCTCAGATGTCCAGGTTGATTGCATTCAAAGCATTTTAGAGTAGAGGATGAATTTTCTGTCCTTCTTTTTGATTTAAAATTGGGTCGCCTCTGATTTCCTCTTACTTTAAGAAACTTGTTGAATCTTCTTACAAAGAAACTTAGATCATCATCATCATCTGGATCATTATCCTGATCACTTTCTTCTTGAATTGAAGATGATGCTTTAAGAGCAATTCCTTTCTTTTTCTTGTCATTTTCTTCATGTTGGTGTAATCTCAATAATTCCATCTCGTGTTCCTGCAACTTTCCAAATAGAGTGGCAAGGGACATGTTAGACAAATCTCTTGATTCAGAAATAGCCGTTACTTTGGGTTGCCATTCTCTACTTAAACATCTTAACACCTTGTTTATGAGATCCTCATTTTGAAATTCTTTTCCTAAGGCTGCTAGATGATTTACTATATGTGTAAATCTCTTTTGCATGCTTTGAATATTTTCATTTGCATTCATTCTAAATAATTCATACTCATGAGTTAGTGCATTTATCCTAGATCTTTTAACATCTGTAGTTCCTTCATGTGTTAATCGAAAAGTGTCCCACATTTACTTAGCACTCTTACAATTTGAAACCCTGAAATATTCATCCATTCCCAGGGCAGATGTTATTATGTTTTTGGCTTTTAAGTTGTATTGTACTCGTTTTCTATCCTCTTCAGACCATCTATCTCTAGGTTTTTCTATAGTTATGCTTTCACTTGATGAACTACCATCTATTGAAACTCTTTCTACTGTGGTGGGTATATAAGGCCCTATTTCTATGGCTTCCCAAATATTTAGATCTATTGCCTCAATAAAAATTTGCATTCGGGTTTTCCAGTAGTGGTAACCCTCTCCATTAAAGATTGGAGGTCTATTGATAGAATTCCCTTCTAGAAATAAGGAATTTGCTGAGGCCATCTTTTTCTTGAAGCTTCTAAACTTTATACAAGAATGAAGCTCTGATACCACTTGTTAGACAAGTGGCCTCAGATATCTTAAAATGGGGGGGGGGGGGGGGTTGAATTAAGATATTCCAAACTACTTCCCCAATTAAAAATCTATTTCACTTTTTATTCAAGTTATGAATTCCCTTAATGACAATCTTCTTAAATATTGATTCAAATAAAACAATTTGAATATGAATATAAAGCAATAATAAATAAAGGAGATTAAGGGAAGAGAAAGTGCAAACTCAGATTTATACTGGTTCGGCCACACCCTTGTGCCTACGTCCAGTCCCCAAGCAACCCGCTTGAGAGTTTCACTATCTTGTAAATTCCTTTTACAAGTTCTAAACACACAAGGACAATCCTTCCCTTGTGTTTAGAGTTCCTTTACAACAAGAGACTCACGGTCTCTTAATCCCTTAGAGAATGAGGAGAAGAAGAAGAATAAATCTCTCTAGAAAGAGATGGATTTTACAGATTGAGTACTCAAATAATTCCTTAATGAATTGCAATTGAATTGGCCAAGGAATTCTTAAGAGGATAAAATGATTTTGCTCTTTGAGAGGATAAACACTTGTTGTTCTGAAAATCTCTAAGCAAATTCGTGTTTAAGTCACATATATATAGACCATCGGTGGTCATGAATAAAGCCTTTGAAAAGTTGTGACTCTTAGAATTATTTTTCTGAAAATCTTGTCTGGTAATCGATTACAGTAATTGTGTAATCGTTACAGCTTTTAAAATTTGAATTAAAACGTTTACTAACTGCTGGTAATCGATTACCAAACTTGTGTAATCGATTACACAATCTAAAATTTCGAATTCAAATTTTAGTAGCTGTTATAAAATATATTTGGCCACTGGTAATCGATTACATCCTCTGGTAATCGATTACCAGAGAGTAAAACCTTTGTAAAACACTTTTTAATTTAAATTACTTGGCCAAACCTTTTGCTAATTCAATTAGGAATTCCCTTCCTAATATACTAGTGATCATCTTGATGCTGTGACTTGTAATCTTGAAGTATTGTCTTGAATTTAATCTTGAAAAGCCCATTTACATCAATTGCATCATATCATCATGATCATCATCAAAACATCAAAAGCAATTGCATCTACAATTCCTAAACTTTCTCCAGGATGGAGGTAGTAGGGACTCGATACATTCTGAGATTCATCTCCCTGAGAAGTGGTCTTTGTATGTGTTTCTTTCTCCATGACAAGAATCTTGAATAAGAAATGGGTTAAATTTGGTGTGAAGACAATATCACGAACAAGGAAAAGAAACAATTCTATCGCTTTTACGAAATCAGAGAGCGGAAGCCAAGCGGGTCTTAACCTGTTTTGATGCCATATTGGGATTTCTAAATAAAGACCATTTTCTACATTTAATTGATGAGACAATTACAACTTATATAGGAGTTTTATGAATCGACTCAAGAATAACAAAATAACGAACTAGTTAATAACGGACTAGTCAAAATCTTAATTGACTAATTAAAGACTAATAAAACTTAACAAACTGGTACAACAATAATGAATCAATAAAATAGCATAAAAATATGTCCTAACAAAAATCCCCTTCATGAAAAATTTGGGAAATGCGGAAAGAAATATGCTTAATGAAAGACAAACAATTGCTCCTTCTAGTCCGAATCCTCCAAGGCACCAAAAGCTGAGATTTGAAAACTTGAACCACTATCATGGAGTCACATTTCGGTCACTATGATGAAAGACAAACTTAATATTAAAAAAATACGCAATTTTAATATATTATAAAAATAAAAATATGATAATAATACCAAAAAAATTAATATGCCAATTAGACTTAACTTTTTTTTTTAAATAACCTAAAACCTGTCTTTTTAATTAAATAAACTTTTATACAAGTTTGTCTGTTTTATTTAAAAAAAAAAGGCCCGACTCAATGTAAGCTAAGCACCATGTTTCTGTCAAATAACCTGGCCTACTTTCTACCTAAGTTAGATTAATCATTATCATTGTAGGGGGTAGAAGTCTCACAAATTATAATGAGGTTGTTGATCTGCATCTAGACTTCAAAATCAAGCCAGATATAATAATGCAAAACAAAAAAAAATCTAGCTATATTTGACTGCTAAACTTTTGACCTCTATAAAATATGCATGTTTCATTAGTTACCATTTTTATCACTCGTATTAAGTTACAACTGTAAAATATACATATACTGATCTAAACATGCAAATCAATTTAAATGACATATTTAGATCAAACAACGGAAATTAAAAATATTATGAGCGTACCTCCAGCCATTGCAAATTGAACGGGAAGCGGCGCACACACGAACCTGAAAGACAATTTTGTTCTTCCAGACCCTTACTCACTCTGAATAGATGGTGTATTTTTCTGAATAGAGAAGTGGGTTTGGTGATACAAAACTGAGAGCACCCCATCCTATTTATAGAGTCTGTCCATCACAGAGCTCTCAACTTGTTATCAGAACGTGAGATAGGAAGTTATCAGACGTGAGAAAAGAAGTTATCAGTACGTGAGATAAATGATGGGTACGTGATTTGTTACTGAAGGTGGTTGCAAATATATTTGCAAAGATATGGGTTGAATGTGGATGGAAAATGGACCAGATTCAAAATAACTAAATGTTCCAAAATAATAAAATAAAAAAGGAACGTGGGACGTGAATGCAACGTGGGCTTCCAACATTCTCCCACTTGGTCCATTTAACTCAACATCAACCATAACAAGAAACATAATATATGAGTCATGGCGATAGGTCCTCTGATGATGAGTAGTATCTTCCATGTACCACAATATATCAAGTCTCTCAACACTAGCTCTCAACTTAATGAATAAACCATATGTTTATTCTATATCTAAACCGAATGATTTTTCTCGAAATAAATAAATATGTGCACAAAACCATATGAGAAAATATCTAACTGAATAAGAGTTTCATTGAAAATAACAAATGTACGTACAATGAAATTACATCATGGAACCAAGTCCCATTCGTACTACATGATCCTTAAAATTCTTTGGTGGCATGCCTTTAGTTAAAGGATCAGCAATCATTAACTCAGTGTTGACGTGTTCAATGACCACTTTCTTTTCTTTAACACGTTCTCTTATGGCTAAGTACTTAATGTCGATGTGCTTACTTCGACTTCCACTTTTGTTATTTTTAGCCACAAACATCGCAGCAAAGTTGTCACAATACAACTTTAATGGCCTAGAAATAGAGTCCACAACTCTAAGGCCAGATATGAAACTCTTCAACCATACACCATGCGAGGTAGCCTCAAAACAAGAAACGAACTCAGCCTCCATAGTGGAAGTAGCAGTCAAGGTTTGTTTGGCACTTCTCCAAGATACAACTCCATTGGCTAACATAAAAATATAACCAGATGTTGATCTTCGTGAATCAACGCAACCAGAAAAGTCTGAGTCGGAGTAGCCAATCACTTCCAGACAATCAGTTTGTCTGTACATGAGCATGTAATCTTTTGTTCCTTGAAGATATCTCATCACTTTCTTTGCAGCTTTCCAGTGGTCAATACCTGGATTACTTTGATATCTTCCCAAGACTCCAACAGCGAATGCAATATCAGGTCTAGTGCAAACCTGAGCATACATAAGGTTTCCAACTGCTGAAGCATATGGAATATTTTTCTTGTGTTCCCGCTCAAAATCATTTTTGGGGCATTGACTCAAAGCAAGTTTGTCACCCTTCACAATGGGAGCTACACTTGGTGAACAATCTTTCATATTAAATCTCTCTAAAACTTTGTTGATATAGGTTTCTTGAGACAAGCCTAAAATGCCTCGAGATCTTTCTCTATGGATCTTTATGCCTATGACATAAGATGCCTCTCCCATATCCTTCATATCAAAGTTCTTTGAGAGAAATTGTTTCACCTCATATAGCATACCCTTATCATTAGTCGCAAGCAGAATATCATTTACGTATAATACAAGGAAACAAATCTTACTCCCACTGGCCTTCTGGTATATACAGTGATCCATGACATTCTCTTCAAAGCTAAATGAAGAAATGACCTCATGAAATTTTTAATACCATTGGCAGGAGGCTTGTTTCAATCCATAGATGGACTTATTAAGCTTGCAGACTAAGTGCTCACCAACACTAGATAAGAATCCCTCAAGTTGTTTCATGTAAACCTCTTCTTCTAGATCACCATTCAGGAACGCCGTTTTCACATCCATTTGATGCAACTCAAGATCAAAATGAGCTACTAATGCCAAAATTACTCGAAGAGAGTCTTTCTTAGATACAGGGGAAAAGGTCTCTCTGTAATCGACTCCTTCTCTTTGAGTGAATCCTTTAGCAACAAGTCTTGCCTTATGTCTCTCAATGTTGCCTTCTGAGTCTTTCTTTGTTTTGAAGACCCATCTACATCCGATGGCTTTTACACCAACAGGCAACTCAACGAGATCCCAAACTTGGTTAGATGCCATAGAATCCATCTCATC
Source organism: Glycine soja (assembly GCF_004193775.1). Taxonomy (NCBI): domain Eukaryota; kingdom Viridiplantae; phylum Streptophyta; class Magnoliopsida; order Fabales; family Fabaceae; genus Glycine; species Glycine soja. The sequence goes on along the minus strand of NC_041002.1, from coordinate 26,450,454 downwards.
TCTCATAGCATTATACCACAAATTTGATTCCTTAGAACTCATGGCTTGTGAAAATGTCTCAGGATCATTTTCGGCTCCAATGTTGTAGTCTGATTCTTGTAGGTACACTACATAATCACTAGGAATTGCTGTCTTTTTTACTCTAGTAGATCTTCTTAATGTTGTTTGGTCATCTTACTGAGGAACTTGTTCAACTGGTTCTTCACCAGTTTGTTCAATATCATCATGTTGTTCCTCACAAACAACTTGATCTACATGATCACTTTCAACAGCTTGTGGAACTTCAATCACTGGTTGTCTAACACCCATTTTAACTTGAGGGGTGGGAATGACTACCAACCTATTACTTGTCCCAGAAGGTTCAGCTTCATAGTGATCCCTTTCAGAAGAAATGTTCTGAAATTGATCACTCCCACTGATCAAGTCATTTTCAAGAAACTTTGCATTCCTTGATTCCACAATCCTAGTGTTGTGGGATGGACAATAGAACCTATACCCTTTAGACCTTTAAGCATATCCAATGAAATACCCAGTAATAGTCTTAGGGTCTAGTTTCTTCTCTTGTGGATTATAAATTCTTACTTCTGACGGGCATCCCCAAACGCGTATATGTCGCAAACTTGGTTTCCAACCCTTGAATAACTCAAAAGGTGTCTTAGAGACAGCCTTGGTTGGAACTCGGTTTAATATATACGCAGTCGTCTTAAGAGCATCAATCCACAAAAATTGAGGAAGCTTTACATTAATCCTCATGCTTCTCACCATGTCTAATAAGGTTCGATTTCTTCGTTCTGCCACACCATTCTGATCCAGAGAACCTGGCATAGTGTATTGGGCAACAATCCCATGTTCTTGAAGAAATTTCGCAAATGAACCTGGTGCTTGTCCATCCTCTGTGTATCTACCATAGTACTCCCCACCTCTATCTGATCTCACGATCTTAATTTGTTTTCCACATTGTTTCTCAACTTCAGCCTTAAAAACTTTAAAGGCATCTAAAGCTTCATTCTTAGAATGAAGTAAGTAGAGATACATATATCGTGAATAATCATCTATAAAGGTTATGAAGTATTTCGGACTATTTGCATCCATGTCTGGACAACATATGTATGTATGTATGTATGTATGATTTCTAATAAATTAAAACTCCTCTTTGCACCTTTTTTAGACTTGTTAGTTTGCTTACCCTTAATGCAATCTACACAAGTCTCAAAATCAGCGAAATCCAAAGTACTAAGTACTCATTCATTTACTAATCGCGTGATTCTATCAATAGAGATATGTCCTAATCTCCGGTGCCACAACATAGAGGATTCTTCATTCACAATACATCGTTTTAACCCAACAGAAACGTGCATAGAAGTAGCGTCATTTTTCAATTCAATCGAATAAAGACCATCAACCAATTGACCACAACCAATAATTTCAGATTTATTTAGTAAATTAAAACCAAAGTTTGTAAAATTAAAATAAAATCCCAAAGGTGCAAGTTTAGAAACAGAAATTAAGTTTTTACAGAAACTAGGAACATAAAAAACTTTCTCCAAATGTAATTTAAAGCCACTACTTAAGACTAAGACGCACGTTCCAATGGCCTCTACATGTGAGCTCATCCTACTCCTTGAGTAGATGCACTGCTCACTTCCCACTGGCTTCCTTAGGCTTTCCATACCCTGCAAGGTATTAGAAACATGGATTGTAGAACCAGAGTCAATCCACCATGTATTATGATTCACATTAATCATATTAGATTCATAACAAACGAAAGTCAATGGTGTACCTTTCTTCTCAAACCAACTTTTAAATTTGAGGCAATCCTTCTTCATGTGTCCTTTCTTTTTACAGAAGAAACACTTTGACTCCTTTTTAATTGTTGGTTCAGTCGGAATCCTTCCTTTATTGGTGCCTACAGACTTCTTCCTATCCTTTCCAGAAGTAGAAGTAGTCAAATTTACCTTCTCACCCTCTTCCATTATCAATCTCTCCTCTTCTTGAACACACATGGTCATCAATTCATTAATAGACCATTTATCCTTATGTGTGTTGTAGGAGATTTTGAAGGGTGTATACTGTTGAGGTAGGGTGCACAAAATGAAATGTACCAGGAAGGATTCAGACATGGTAACTTCCAGGGTTTTCAATTGAGCCACTATGTCCCTTAAGCGCATGATATGTTCACGCACACCCCTCGTTCCAGTAAGCTTAATGGAAGAGAATTGCATAATGAGTGTGCTAGCAAGTGACTTCTTAGAGGTTGTAAACTGTTCATCAATGGCTTTCAACAGATCTCTGACCTTATCATGCTGGTCAACTGAACCCCGGATACTAGCGGATATGTTGGTTTTTATGAACATAATGGAGAGACGATTAGATCTCTCCCACTTTTCATAAAGATCAATAGCATCAGGTTCGCTAGTTTCAGTAATAGCCGGTGGCTCATCCTTCCTTATAGCATAGTCAATATCCATCCAGCCCAAATGAAGGAGAACTCTTTCCTTCCAAATCTTATAATTATCACCTTTCAAAATGGGAAGGTCACAAGAAATATTCATAGATTGTAAAACTGCAAACAAACACACATGCTCATTAAGAAAATTTGAGACTAAACAAATGCCATGTTTTGCCAATGCAAATCATGTCTCAATATATGAATCTAGTGACACAAAACTTGCCTGTGGGCTAAAGTCCTACTCAATTAGATTCATCATGCAACTTTATGATAAAACTATTAAATCATGTTCTTTTCCTTAATACCTGTGGGTAAATTAAGAAATATAATTTAATATTTTATCCTAATTAATCATACAAATATAACAAAATTCTTGTGGGTAGATTTCATCACATTACATATGATTAATCACAATTAATATTTCTAGTGATTATAAATTTAGTATATAATTTTACTCAATTAAAGATGTTGTGACTATTCTCTAATTTAATAAAATTATATTAATCACTTAACATTCAAAAATAATTTTTGCATAAACATACTTAATAATGCAAATGTGCTCAATATTGAATCATAAAAATTACATGTATACCAATTCAAAATAACATTGCACGTATATTCATTCAACATGTAATAAACTTTAAAGGATTAAATCCAATCCATACCAGTATTTAACATAATATTGTATGTTCAGCATAACTTAAGAGACACACAATTTTAAACAGTTTGTGCATAAATGATTTAACCTTCAGAAGTTATAAATACACATGAACTGCAATTAATAAACAATTAAATTGCAGTAGCTTAGCGGCAAAGGGAGTCCTTTTATGCTTGCAGGGCGAGGGTTCAAAACCAGCACAATATATATTAACAATTTCACATCAGTAAACATGCACATGTACATCTTCATCCTCTCAGCGTAACAGATTATTTTATATATATATATATATATATATATATATATATATATATATATATATATATATATATAAATTAGCTTCGCTTCCCTTTTACGCTTTCTCAAAGAGGTTCAAAGTTTTAATATTTAAATATTAAATTCAGCCACAAGTTTTAATATTTTAAAAAAAAAATTTGCTTAACGCTCAATGTTCATGTTTCTTCTTTATTTGAACAAAGCACAATAAAGGCAAGGCAGAGGTATTATGTTGCTCTGATACCAAATGTAAAATATACATATACTGATCTAAACATGCAAATCAATTTAAATGACATATTTAAATCAAACAGCGGAAATTAAAAATATTATGAGCGTACCTCCAGCCATTGCAAATTAAACGGGAAGCGGCGCACACACGAACCTGAAAGACAATTTTGTTCTTCCAGACCCTTACTCACTCTGAATAGATGGTGTATTTTTCTGAATAGAGAAGTGAGTTTGGTGATACAAAACTGAGAGCACCCCATCCTATTTATAGAGTCTGTCCATCACAGAGCTCTCAACTTGTTATCAGAACGTGAGATAGAAAGTTATCAGACGTGAGATAAGAAGTTATCAGTACGTGAGATAAATGATGGGTACGTGATTTGTTACTGAAGGTGGTTGCAAATATATTTGCAAAGATATGGGTTGAATGTGGATGGAAAATGGACCAGATTCAAAATAACTAAATGTTCCAAAATAATAAAATAAAAAAAGGAACGTGGGACGTGAATGCAACGTGGGCTTCCAACAACAACTCCACATTCATATACACTTGTCATGCTAAAAAGAGGGTTTGACCATCATTTTGTTTTAAACTTCTGACTCTATAGTCTATAGATGTGCATGCTTTCTTCTGGTTGGAGAGTTCTCTCTGTATGTATATGCAAGAGTCTAAATTAAGCTCAGAAACTTAAAGCCAGAAGCACGCGACAACTGAATAGTCCAATTACTTACTATAGGTGTATATTTTAAGTTCAGGAAAATGGACCAGATCAATAAACAAAAGGTAATGAGTAATAACAAACACCACAAATTGTTTAAGGACAAAATTTCTTATGTAAGAAGAAACTGTTAGGCTCGGGAAGTGCAATTTGCAGCTACCTTAAGCCTCATAAATAAATTAGTGCATTAAGATTCGTTGTTTAACTTTGTGCACAAAAGTTTAATTTGTTTTGTATAGTATTATAATATAATTAAATTTATAATCATATAATGTTGCATCACATGTCATTCACCTTTATATCATTGCTAGGCTTCTATAACCTATAAGCAACACTTTGGTTGAGCTATAATAAAGAAAGATAATGTCTTACCCTTTTTCTAACTTTTAGCTACTATTTTGATGTTAGTGATGATTGCAGACAATGCACCTGTGATGCATTTTTTAATTTTATTTCAATGAAAGGTGAAGTAAATAGCATTATGCAAATACTGGTGTCAACAGGATCAACTCTAACAGTCTTTTCTGCAATTACTAGCAATATTATCTGATGTATTTCTTATATTTATTTCATTAATATATCAAAGCTTTTATTGCTTAGGCTCTCGGCTAGTACTTTCTCTATTAATATCTTTGTCTTTTAATTTAATCATTAGATAAAATTCAATTAAGATTTTATATTTGATCCGTGCACTAAAAAAATGAAAACATTAAACTAGTGAAAACTAAAATAGAACAAATGATAAAAGAAAAAGAAATTGAAATGAAAAGGAGTTATTAAACATTCTATTGGAGGGTTGATATTTTAAATTCCAAAGAAACAATTAAGATTTTCTTTGGTTTAGACTACCAGTATGCCTCATGAGAAATAAATGTATTGGTATGGGGACATTCATAGTGTGCAGCATATTACCCTGCACAGAACCATATTTCAGGTTAGGATGATCATATTTTTCCTGTTGTTGTGGAGGTCTATATTGTGGGCCAGTGATGATTCCAACAACATCCGCAGTTGGTTTAGTCTCTTGGAGGGTGCGGCAAGCATCACTAGGATGTTTTAGAGAGGTGCATATGCCACATGCTCTGGGGGGTGGAATATTTGCTTCTTGAACTTGCTGGTGTTGGCCAATATCTAGTTGTTTAACAAGGGAAGTCAACTCTGTTATCTGGTTTTCTAGCCCATAATAATCAGCAGCAACAGTCTCATCATGGACTCCTCTTGATGGTAAAACTCTGGTACTGAACTGTTGAGAATTATGTGCCATGTTGAAGAACCATTGTCTGGCAGCAGTTGCTGTCTTGTCCATCAATGCTCCACCACTGGCTGCATCAACCATGCTTCTTTCCATACTGGAAGCAATCCTTCATATAAATACTAGATGAGAAGTTGTTCACTAATGCAATAATTAGGACAACTTGCATAGAATTTGTTGAACCTATCCCGATACTCATGCATAGTCTCTCCAGAAAGTTGCCTTGTGCCACTGATGTCTTTTCTGATGGTTATTGTTCTAGAAGCAGGGAAGAACTTCTCTAGAAACTGCCTCTTCATATCATTCCAGCTTTTGATGGAAGCTGGATTAAAATACAGCCAATCCTTTGCTGTGTCAGCCCAGGAGAAAGGAAATGCTTTCATCTTGATGTAATCCTTAGGAACATTATAGGGTCACATGGTGGAACAAACCAAATGAATTTCCTTGAGGTGCCTATGAGGAAGTTTGAGCATTTGAAGTTTTATTTTTGAAGAATAGTGAAGTTTGAGCATTATAGGGTCACATGGTGTTGAGAATAGTGAAGGAATTTGTGATAACGTATGATTGTTGTAGATGATAATATTGTTTTAAGAACCATTCATATGTGTGAAAAGGAATTAACTGTATCCTTTGGGAAGTTTTTTTATTGTTGTTAGCAAATGGTATACATGGGAGGAAGAGTTCCATGCTAGAACCCCACCTCACTAAAGTGATCTGATGGTCTCGCTTAGTGGGCTATCTTCCTAAGTACCACCCCTATGTTTTGACATCGAATGACATGTCGAGGTGTTAAGAACTACTTCCCAAAGAGATTAGTGACCCTTTAATTACACATGGAATGGATTGATGTTGATGGTAAAACTTGGATCCTTGAGACTAACCATGAGTGATATGGTGGGTACGAGGTGTCATATCTTAGATCTTGAGGAATCCAAGTTTAGTTGTTGTTATTATGAGTAGACATGTAAGTTGGGGGTGCTAAGAAGGCCTTCAACCTAGTGCTGGTGGTTTGTTGTGGTGGCTAACGGTGAAAAGGCCTATAGAATGGATGGGTAGTTGAACTTCTAGATAGGTTAAGGTCTTTTGCAAGCGTTGTTAGGGTAAGCCACTAACCATGCTCATCTTTTTTTTTATTTTATAAAATCATACTTCCTCCACAGAGTTAATTCGAGTCTCCTTGAATGGTCAAATCATAGAGTACGACTATGTTAATGGATATACTTGGGTTAAACACTCAAAAGGTAAAATCTCCATAAAGTTGAGTCTGTCTTTGGTGTCGATGATTGATGGACTAGTGATAATGATGTTTGATGGATAAATCATGGCGTATGAGGATTGAATCTTGATATAATGATTGATAAACTGATGATTGTTATGATATTCTTTGTTATGTGGATTCTAAGACTTATGCTTTATGTATGATTCCTCCATGTTATGCTTTATAAATATCAGAGCTAATTCTATTTGTGTGATAAATATATATGTTTTTAATAGGATATTCTCTTTTGAGTTGAATGGATTTATATTTTTTGTATAAAAATTTATTTTGTTAGTCAATAAAAATAATTTGGTTAATAATGTGAAAAAGGAAAAGTCTTAGACTATCAAAACATATTATTTTTTCTCTTTTTTTCATATACAAAGTTTTTATTTTTTTATCATGTTAATGACACAAAATATTAACTAATTTTGGTAATGATTAATCTATGTCTAATAATCCACAGCTAACTCATACTTAGTATATCTTACCTAAGAAATTAGAGTCTATAATATATACTCAAACTAAGGAGTTGATTTCATATACTAAGTTTGAAGAGATGCGTTATTTATACAATGATATATTTTTTTCTCTCTATCTCTCTTCATCATTATTTATTAATTAATCTTATAAAACAAATGTGAAATTTAAGACTTATTTAGATAAACAAATTAATTAAATTATTATTGAATCCTATAAAACAAATGTGAAATTTAGGATTTATTTAGATAAACAACTTAATTAAATTATTATTGAATAAGTACATATAATATACATGTTTTTATAATGGAAGAGAAAACACGATTAAGTTATTTTTGTATAAATTATGATCCTATTTTAATTTTCAAAATTATATAATTAGGTTAATTTATAAGAAATCATTGTAGTTATTATTTATAAATATTTTATTATGTCTAATGTTAGGGGGAAAAAATTGAGTACTGGATGATCCAAGAAATTAAAAAAAGTAATTTTTGTAAGTATTGAGTATTATATATATATAAAATATAAATCAATATCAATATACTATAAGTTTAATCTTGGAAGTTGTCATTTGTTTTATTTTTCTTTTGACATGTGACTTCTTTTGGTGCAATTCCTTCCTCTGTATTCTTCTAAAAATACAAACAATTCACATTTCAAATATCTCAACTTAAATATTTTATTTTTTGTTTTAAATAAATCTGATTGATAATTCTTGTTACAATTTCTTTTTTCCCACTTCATTCTATATTCCTGTATCATTTGTGTCTATTCATTTTTTTTAATTTCACATATTTTTTATTTTTTTGGAATTCAAATTGCATACAGTAGTGACTTTATTGATAGATTCTATTTTATTATATTTTTTTTCTGCTTGATCAAGTGTGATGATGTAATATTTTTTTTGAAAGTTTTTGTCAACATTTCAGAGTCGTAGATGATGGGAGGAAGAGCATTAACATGCAAATAAATATTTATTGTTTTGCACTTCAATCCATATTAAATCTCATGATTATTGTCTCATACTCATTTCAAAGAAGAATCCCTTCTTACTTTTAGTGTCTCATGATTATTTTTGGGCCTTATAATTTTACTTTTTGAAGTATAATTTTGTCTGTGTAGTTTTGCCTAAGTATTTTGTTCTGTCGTGATAATAAGTGTGACTCTAGAAAGATCACATTTTGATCCTCATCGGCTATATGATTCTAAAATGAATAAATTGTTCATACTTATACACTTTCCTTTGTGTGTGATGGTTGATTTCTATATTCTTATAGTTTTATGTAATTTTAATGTCTTGCAAATTAATAATAGGCTTTCTGCTGATGGGCCAGAATTTTTCACCTCATATGATAGTCTATTATAGTTTTGATGCAATTGGTTCACAAGAAAATCTCTTGAGAGATATATATACTTATGGTATGATGAAGAATTATAGCAATATATATTTCTGTATCATCTTTATTTGGTGTTGAAAAACATTGTTTTACGTGAAATTTTGTAACCACATTTATCTATGAAATTAAGTAATAACCATTATTATCTCTTTGTAAGTTATCCTTATCTTTGAAAAGCATTTTCTTTTTCAAAAAAATCATCATTATGTTGTTAATGTGAGTCACTTCTTAATTTTTTTTGTCTGCTACATCTTTTGTTTATATCACAATTAGTTAACATATTGGTGTTCCTTAAATATAATAATTTTTATCAAAAAAAATGTATACAAAAATTAGTATTTGTGCAGAAAAAAGGTGTAATTTTAGTTAAAATTTGATAGGTTTTAAAAATTCAAAACATGGTCACTTATTAATAAACAATCAATTAACTGTTAGATTTTTAAAATTAAAAATTAAAATTTGTTATCAACATTAGCTGTTATTTTGTTAAATTATATGAAAAAAAAGCTAATTTTGAAACACAACCTCAAAACAAAATGACATGACAAACACTTGAATACAAAATATTTTTTTCATTTCTTTAATTTGAAAAAAAAAAAGATTAGCTACTAACAAACATCAATGTTACAACAATTGTTTTTTTAAAAACACTTGGTTTATATTAACTAATTTTATTTATAAAATAGAAAATTAAAATTAGCTATCAATTTAATTGTTATTTTGTTAAATTAATATCTAAAAGCAAATCAATATAATAAATAAAAGTTGAAGGATATGAAAAAATAATAATTAACGAAATTAGTTATGTTAAAAAAAAATCAATTTATGATCACCTAATAATGTTGTACCAATTGTTGAGGGGATAAATAACGAGTAGATTTATATCAATGAGCTATGAACAACACATAAGTTAACTTTACATCACACTTTACACAAAACCCTAAGGCTTAGGTTTATGGGTCTTTCTTTCACTTTATGTTATTCAACCTTCTCATTTCTACACAATGTGAGACTTCACCTCACACTTGTACTCCAACAATATCTTCCTCAAGTGTGAGTCTCTTTCACATAATAGCATCACCCTCGAGTGGAAGTCATTATCATCCACAAGTATTCCATGATAGCCATTAGAGCGCACATGCTCTAGATACTTGCATTGCCGCTCCACCTACGGGATGCGCTATTTGGATCTACTGTCAAGAAGACTTTCGATACAAGGGATCTACATGTCCATGGATTCGTTGTCGTCATCTTACTCGCTTGAGCTGGTCACCAAGTCGAACTAGACTTTGATAACAATTGTTATAAAATTGAGAGGATAAATACTAGGGAGATTTACTCTAATGAGTCATGAGCAACCAGTGAACCTGATACCACACTTTAACCCAAAACCTTAAGAGTTTGGTTTATGCATTTTTTTCCTCACTTATAAGGTGGTGTTCAACTTTTTCATTTCTACCAAATGTGGGACTTCACCTCTCACTTGTACCACAATAACGTGATTAAGAAAAAACAAATTACACGTTAACTATATTAAAATAATAACTATATCCGTAGATTAAAATAAAAATTATTGAAACATTGTTTTTATAAAAGTATTACCATGTAATAATTTCTAAATTTTAAAATAAATGTAATATAAATTAAATATATACTAATATATATTAGTAACTTCCCAACTGGTGATCTTTAAAAGAATATTTCATTTTAATTATGTTTTTTTCATTAAAAAATTTACTCTATTGCTAAGTCATATTGTAGTATTTGTTTAGAAACAAATAATCCTTATCTTTTTTAATTATCACTTAGGTAATTTATTGTTTTTATTTATTTTTCCAATAATATACTATTTAAATTACATGCAATAATCATTAAAAAAAAGGCAATTGTGTGTGGACCAGGTAGAAACAATTTATTAAATCAAGTCAAGAAATTTACACTTAAGTCACAGGAAGAAATAATTTACCAAAAACTATATTATTATTTAAATTATGAGAGTGAAATTATATTTTAATTTATTGGCATCATAATTAATCTAAATAGAAATATAATTTATTGAATATGTTATGGGATTGAATATTTTTTTTATGAATGAAGCATAAAAATTTATAAAAGCATAAGCGTCATGCATGATTTATTATTATTATTATTATTATTATATATATATATATATATATATATATATATATATATATATATATATAACAATGAGCTTTTTCATTAAGTACTTATATTGGTTACGCATTTAAAATGCATTTTATATTACAATTACAATTTATATTTTTTAACCTATAATGAAAAACTTAAATTTTAAATCAAACTCTTGGGATGAGTATTTATTAAATCAATTAAGAGAATTTGCACTTAACTCACAAGGACGGTACAATTTACCTAAAACTACATTAATATTTAAATTATTAGAGTGAAATTATTTTTTTAATTTATTGTTATCATAATTTAACATAAAAAGAAATTTTCTTGCTTACTAACATGAGACTACTTAACTAGTTTATTAAATACATTATTTTATCTAACATAAGATTGATATTTTCTTATAAAATGAAGTAGGAAAATTTATGAAAGCATGTACTTATTGCATGATTTATTGTAAAATATTACATTATCTTACTAATTTGACAAGAAGCTTTTTCATCAAGAATTTTAATTGTTTAGGAATTCAAAAAATATATCTAAAAATATTCTTTTATTACATTTTCATATTTTTGTAACCCAATAAAAACTTAAGTTTTAAATTTATTTTTCTAAAAGTTTGTAATATTCTATATTTTTAACATTTTTTTAAATTTTTAAATTTTTTTAAATTTTTCATATATATATATATATATATATATATATATATATATATATATATATATATATATATTGCATGATTTGTAATATATGCGTGTGTGTATACAAAAATTAAATTTTATTTTTATTTTTCTAAATAATATACATAACAATGACCAAAATAATACCTGTGCATGACACGGGTACATAAACTAGTATGTATAAAAGTTAACTCACTTTTAAGAATGGTAACTTGTATTTGTATAAAATTAGCCAATGAGTATTGTTGGTTATTTTTGATATTCAAGGAACAAAATATATGCTTTATTTACATTCAAAGTGAGTGAAAATAGTTATTTAAGAGTTTGTTGCTAAATGTGATCCATTTTCAACCTTAATTCAAACACATTATCAATATTAACGTTATGGATGTGATCTTGTGCAGATTTTATGGTTCTCACATTTATCTCCACATTCATTAACTCCAAGATTGGTAGGGTTCTATATAAAGACATGTTGCTCTCTCTTTTGGGTAACTAAGCATGTTGCTCATTCAAAAACGAAAACACCATCACATTGAGTCAATGAGGGTTTAGAAAATTGAAACCAAACGTGTGCGTACGTGCGTCGCTTAGCAATGGTTGGAGCTTAGTTTAAATTTAATATTAGTTCCGATTATACATGATCTAAATGTGTTTATTAATTGTTAACATGTTTTGATCACCTTTAAGTTTTACATTTGATATGAGAGCTTTGTTTATGCCTTTGCCTTGCTTATTCTTATCATCCTTCATGAAGTTTGATTTTTTTTCCAGTTTTTGGGTATTGTGAATTTGACCTTTTAATTCAACCTAATATTGTAAGTTAAATGAAAATCATGTTTCTAACCTTTTTGGGCTTTAAAACAATGAATCTGGTGCTAAAATCGTTGAGAAAATGTTAGGTTTTGTATTCGGATTCACGGGTCACAACCAGGTCAGAACGACCCAGCTTAAGGTTGAAGATGACTTAAACGTAGGCTGTTTGGTCTTTTTGTATGTTTAAATTAAGAAACACGCATAAAAGTTATATACATCATGATTTGGATATTAAGCATGAAAGAGAATGTGGTGTAGCAATAAAGCATGTTTTCTTAAAGTCCTTGTAACTGAGTTCAAACTTAGCTATGTGCTTTTTGTTAACCTTTTAACCCTTTTAACATGTTTTTCTTTAAAATTAAAATAAAACCAACATATTTATATAATCTATTTATCGAACATGTTTTACAATAAAATATAATATTATATTTCTTAATCTACCCATAAGAATTAAGGAAAGGAACATAATTTGATAGTTTTGTCATAAGGTTATTAAATGAGTCTAATTGAGTAGGACTTTAGCCCACTGAAAAGTTTTATGTCTCTATATTCATGAATTAGGACATGTTTGCATTGGTGAAACATGACATTTTTTTAGTCTTAAATTGTGATGATGGGCATGTGCTTTTGAACTTTGCAGTTTCTTAATTTGTGAATTTTTCTGATATAAAATGTGACATTCCCGAGTTAAGGGGTGACAATTATAAGGTTTGGAAGGAGAGAGTTCTTCTTCATTTGGGCTAGATGGACATTGATTATGCTATCAGGAAGGAAGAACCATCAGCTGTTATTAAGACCAACACTCCAGATGCGGTTGATCTTTATGAAAAGTGGGAGAGATCTAATCGCCTTTCTGTGACTTTCATAAAGACCAACATTTTTGCTGGTATCCGGGGTTCTATCGACTAACATAATAAAGTCAAGGAGTTATTAAAAGCTATAGATGAACAATTTGCTACATCTGATAAATTGGAGGTTACCATGCCAAATTATTTCATTGTACATTACATTTTGTGCATCCTGCCTCAACAATATGCCCCTTTTATGATCTCTTACAACACACATAAGGATAAGTGATCTGTTAATGAGCTGTTGACCATGTGTGTTTAAGAGGAGGAAAGGCTACTAATGGAAGAGGGCAAAAGGGTGAACTTGACTACTTTTGAAAAGCATAAGAGGAATCAAATTAATCACAAGGGAAAGATTCCTGCTCAGCTAGTGATAAAGAAGGAATCAAAGTGTTTCTTTTTCAAGAAGAAGGGACACATGAAGAAAGATTGCCTAAAGTTTAAGAATTAGTTCAAAAAGAAAGGTACTTCATTTGCTTTTGTCTATTATGAATCTTATATTGTTAATGTTAATCATAACACATGGTGGATTGGTTATGGTTCTACAATCCATGTTTCTAATACCTTGTAGGGTATAGAAAACCTAAGGAGGCCAGTGGAAAGTGAGCAATTCATCTATTCAGGAAGTAAGATGAGCTCACACGTGAAGGCCATTGGGATGTGCAGTTTAGTTTTAAGAAGTGGTTTTATTTTGCATTTAGAAAAAACTTTTTATGTTCCTAGTTTTTGTAAGAACTTGATTTCTATTTTAAGACTTGCACTTTTGGGATTTTATTTTAATTTCTCAGATTCTGGTTTTACTTTATTGAATAAATCTGAAACTGTTGGTTTTGGTGAACTACGTGATGGTATTTACTCTATTAATTTACAAAACAATGCTACTTATAATTTTGTGCATGTTTCTACTGGTTAAAAAGATATGTTGTGAATGTGGATTCCTTTATGTTGTGGCACCGGAAATTGGGACACATCTCCATTGAGAGAATTAAGCAATTAGTAAATGATAAGGTACTTAGTAATTTAGATTTTGCTGATTTTGAGACTTGTGTGGATTGCATTAAGGGTAAGCAAACTAGCATGTCTAAAATTGGTGTAAAGATGAGTTCAAACCTATTGGAGATTATTCATATAGATATTTGTTGTTCAAACACGGATGCAAGTAGTTTGAGATACTTTATCACCTTTATAAATGATTACTCACAATATATGCATCTTTACTTACTTCGTTCTAAGGATGAAGCTTTGGACATCTTTAAAGTTTTTAAGGTTGAAGTAGAGAAACAATGTAAAAAACAAATTAAGATTGTGAGATCAAATAGAGGCGGAGAGTACTATGGTAGGTATACGGAAAATGGACAAGCACCTAGTCCATTTGTGAAATTTCTTCAAGAACATGGGATTGTTACCTAGTACACTATGCCTAGTTCTCTAACTCAGAATGGTGTGACAGAAAGAAGAAATTGAACATTAACGGACATGGTGAGAGGTATGAGGAGTAATGCAAAAATTCCTCAATTCTTGTGGATTGAAACACTTAAGACTGTTGCGTATATATTAAATAAAGTTTAGACCAAGGCTCTCTTAAAGACACCTTTTGAGCTATTCAAAGGTTGGAAACCTTGTTTGTGACATATACGTGTTTGGGGATGCCCATTTGAAGTGAGAATTTATAATCCACAAGAGAAGAAACTAGACCCAAGGACTATTAGTAGGTATTTCATTGGATATGCTGAAAAGTCTAAGGGTTATAGGTTCTATTGCCCATCTCACAACGCTAGAATTATGGAATCAAGAAATGCAAAATTTCTTGAAAATGACTTGATAAGTGGGAGTGATTGATTTCAATACATTGCTTTTAAAAAGGATCACTATGAAGCTCAACCCTCTATATCAAGTGATAGATTGGTAGTCATTCATGTCCCTCAAGTTCAAGTGGGTGTTAGACAACCAATAGTTGAAGTTCCACTAGTCGTTGAAGATGATCATGTAGATCAAGTTGTTAATGAGGAACAACAAGCCAATGTTGAACAACTGGTTGAACAACAAGTTCCTCAACAAGATAATGAGACAACATTAAGAAGGTCTACTAGAGTCAAAATGTCAGTAATTCTTAGTGATTATCAAGTGTATTTGCAAGAACCAAACTATAACATTGGAGCCGAAAATGATCCTGAAACGTTTTCACTAGCCATGAGTTCTACAGAATTAAATTTATGGTATAATGCTATGAAAGATGAGATGGATTTTATGGCATCTAATCGAGTCTGGGATCTTGTTGAGTTTCCTAATGGAGTAAATGCTATTGCATGTAGATGGGTATTTAAAACAAAGAAAGACTCACAAGGCAACATTGGGAGACATAAGGCAAAACTTGTTGCCAAATGATTCACTCAAAGAGGAGGAATCGATTACAAGGAGACCTTCTCTCTCGTATCTAAGAAATATTCTCTTTGAGTAATTATGACATTAGTATCTCATTTTGACCTTGAGTTACATCAAATGGATGTGAAAAAATTGTTCCTCAATGGGGATCTAGATGAAGAGTTTTACATGAAACAACTTGAAGGATTCATCTCTAGTGATTGTGAACACTTAGTCTACAAACTTAATAAATCCATATATGGATTGAAATAAGCTTGCCCCATCAGTGGTATTTAAAATTTGATTAAGCTATATCTTCATTCGATTTTGAAGAAAATGTCATGGATCAGTCTATATACTAGAAGATTAGTTGGAGTAAGATTTTTTTTCTTGTTTTATACGTGGATCATATTTTGCTTGCGGCTAATGATAAGGGTATGCTATATGAGGTGAAATAATTTCTCTCGAAGAACTTTGATATGAATGATATGGGTGAGGCATCTTATGTCATAGGCATTAAGATCCATAGAGAAAGATCTCGAGGCATTTTGGATTTGTCTCAAGAGACCTATATCAAAAAAAATTTAGAGAGGTTTAACATAAAAAAATTGTTCATTGAGTGTGGCTTCCATTATGAAGGGTGATAGACTTAAATTAAGTTAGTTCTTGACATTGCATTTGTTGGAGTTTTAGGAAGATATCAGAGTGATCCAGGTGTTGACCACTGGAAAGCTACAAAGAAGGTAATGAGAAATCTTCAAGGAACAAAGGACTACATGTTCATGTATAGACGAATTGATGATTTGGAGGTGATTGACTACTTTAATTTAGACTATGTTGGCTACATTGCTATGAGGAAATCCACTTTTGGCTATGTTTTTATGCTAGTTGGTGGAGTTGTATCTTGGAGAAGTGCAAAGCAGTCCTTGGCTACTACTTCCACTATGGAGGCTAAGTTTTTTTCTTGTTTTGAGGCTACCTTGCATGGTGTATGGTTGAAGAGTTTTATATTTGGGCTTAGATTTGTAGACTCTATTTCTAGGTCGTTAAAGTTGTACTGTGACAACTCTACTGCAGTATTTGTGGCTGGGAACAATAAGAGTGGAAGTTGAAGTAAGCACATCAACATTAAATATTTAGCCATAAGAGAACGTGTTAAAGAAAATAAAGTGGTCATTGAACACGTTAGCATTGAGTTGATGATAGTTGATCCTTTGACTAAAGGCATACCACAAATAATTTTAAGGATCATGTTGTATGAATGAGACTTGGTTCCATGATGTGATATTTATTGCACGTACAATTGTTGTTTTGATGAAACTCTTATTCAGTTTGATTTCTCATTTATTTTGTGCACATATTTATTTATCTTGAGAAATATCATTTAGTTTTGACCTAGAACAAACATGTGGTTTATTCATTAAGTTAAGAGCTAGTGTTGAGAGACTTGATATATTATAATACATGGGAGATAATACTCACTATTAGAGGACCTATCACTATGATTTGTATATTTGGTTTCTTGTTATGATTGATAATGGGATAAATGGACCAAGTGGAAGAATGTTGGTTGTTGGCTATTTCCGATATTCAAGGAACACAATATATACTATGTTATAATTCAGAGTGAGTGGAAACAGTTATCTAAGAGTTTGTTGGTGAGTGTGATCCATTTTTCAACCTTAATTCAAACCCATTATCAATATTTGCATTATGGATGTGATCTTGTGCGGATTTTATGGTTCCTATGTTTATCATAGAGTTCGATATAAAGACACATTTTGCTCTATGTTTTGGGTAACTAAGCATAAAAACATCATGGCAATGAGTCAACGAGGGTTTAGAAAATCAAAACCAAACATGTGCCTACATGTGTCTCTTAACAATGGTTGAAGGTTAATTTAAATTTAATATTGCTTCCGATTATACGTGGTGAGAATGTGTTTGTTAATTATTAATATGTTTTGATCACCTTTATATATATATATATATATTAAAAAATGGTTTAATATATTAACATTTATATTTCATTGGTTATTCTCAATTACTAAAATATTAAATAATAAATATTTTATAATGTGAATATGTTTTATTCAATCATTTATTTTTATTTTTAAATTAATGAACGTAACACATTAATTTGTACTTATTGAAGTTGATATATCTCTCTCCATCCCAACAAATTTATAGTTAGGATAATTATTACACAAACTTAAATTTTTTGGCGTTAGTAGTATTACAAAATTTTATACCTATGTTCTATATACCAATTTTTTTCCGAAAAAAACTGGAAACAATAATTTACATAAAATGACTTTAACACCTTAATCAATGTTTGGTCCAACATGAAAGCATACCAACACTACACTTCTTTTGAACTTCGAAAGAATTTACTTGTTTCCAACAATTTTTTAGCCATGAAACTTGTTTCCAAAAAATAATTAAATTTTCCGAAATTATTACCTATCATAATCTATTAGATTATGTATAATACATTTACTGACTTTTAAAATATCAGTTCATAAATATTAAACTCTTATTATGATTATGATTAATTTCTCGTTATTGTTATGAGTTTGAAATATTTATTAGTTATGATAGAAAACAAATTTCTGTAGAAAAATTTCGTTGGTATTGATTTACAAAGTTCAAGATGAAGACTTTACTCAAGGATTGGAGTTTAGTTATATCCCAACCAATAAAATGTTGGAATAGTCCTAACTAATTTTTATATACATATATATATAGCTATCTGATAAAAAATATGACATATAACTAAATGTTGTTAATACTTTCTTATAAATAAAAAATGAATATATGTCAGAGAGTGATTACAAGATAAACATATGATTGTTGGACAAGTGGCCTCAATAACTTAAGAGGGGTGAATTAAGTTTTAAAATTTTCACACTAGCAAACTTTAACCTCCTTTTAAATGATAGACTCAAGATGCAGAAGAAGAAACAACAATCAATTTAATCGATGTTCTTTAAACGTGTAAGACAAAATTGATTGCAATAAAATAAATGAGATAAGGGAAGAGAGAAATGCAAACTCAATTTATACTGGTTGAGCCACTTCCGATACCTAGGTCTAGTCCTCAAGCAACCACTCACTTGAGATTTTCTAGTGTGTTTGGCCAAGAGTTGTTTAGAGAACATTTAACAATTAAGTTCTCTTTGAAAGATCTCTCTCTTCCTTTTCGAAATCAGACATACATATACATAGGCCCATTGTGCCTGCCTTTTCAAGATGGTTTAAATAAATGTGTCTTTTCAAAAAGCTTTTCTAAAATTTTCAAATTTTAAATTTCAAATTTCAATTTTCAATTTTCAATTTTAAATTTCAAATTTCAAATTTTTTGAAAAAACTTTTTAAAATAATTTTGCTTCTAGTAATCGATTACAATGCGTGATAATCGATTACTAGTGGAAAAATGTCTTTTTCAAAAAATGTTAAAAATATTTTAAAACCTTTTTATAATCAATTTAAAAACTATGTTGTGAGGCCAAACCTTTGCGATCACTAAGAGACTCTTTTAACAAAGATAGATTAAGACTTAGCTCTCTTCTTGATCTTTGTTTTCTCTTCTTGATCTTTGTTTTCTTGGTCTTGATTTAATCTTGAAGCAATCTCTATTTGCTTAACCTTGAATGTTTCTTGAAGCAATCTTGTTTAATTATACTTTGGCATCATAAAAAATCTCTATTTATACATTCACAATGATGATTCCAAAATATCTAATTTTTTTTTTTATCTATCTTAAGTTTCATAAACTCACGAGATTCAAGGAAAATAATTAGTATTTTTTTGGACAAAAATATAAAAAATAATTCACATTAATTAAGAAAATAAATTAAAAATAATTAATTTTGATAGTCTTATTTAAGAAAATAGTTCATTATTTAAAGTATTATTTACATTTATTTGTATATGACAAAAAAGATAAGTTTTTTAAAAACAAAATTTTAATTTAATAAAAAATATTTTAAAGATGATATAATTAAATATGAAAAAAATTAGTTAAAATTTATTTATATCTCCGCTTTCATAGTCTTTGGCCATGAGGCGCAAATTTATGATTTCATTTTCTGAATCACTTGATGAATCCATGTCATTATCATCCCAAGTGATGTATGCTTTCTTTTCTTTTTTATCTTTTAATTTTTTCTTGTCAGATTTTTTCATTCTTCTTTTAAAGACAGTACAATCAAATCTCAAGTGCCTAGGTTGATCACATTCATAGCATTTTGGAACTAAGGAGGAATATTCTCCTTTCTTATTTGGATTGAAGTTTGATCTCCTTTGATTTCCTTTATTTCTAAGAAATTTATTGAATCTCTTCACAAAGAGACTGAAATCATCATCTTCTTCTATTTCACTCAAGTCCTCTTTGTCACTTTCTTCTTGAATAGAAGATGAGGTTTTAAGTGCAATTCCTTTCTTTTTCTTGTCATTTTCTTCATGTTGGTTTAGTCTATAAGTTCCATTTCGTGTTCCTGAAGCTTTCCAAAAAGAGTTGGAAGAGTCATGTTAGCGAGATCTCTCGATTCTGCAATTGCAGTTACCTTTGGTTATCATTGTCTGCTTAAACATCTCAACACTTTGTTAATGAGATCTTCATTAGGAAATATTTTTCCTAATGATGCAAGATGATTAACTATATGTATAAATCTCTTTTTCATATCTTGTATGGTTTCATTTTGATTCATTCTAAACATTTCATATTCATGTGTGAGAGTGTTTATTCTAGATCTCTTGACACCAGTTGTGCCTTCATGGGTTACTTGTAGTGTATCCCACATTTCTTTTGCATTTTTACAATTTGAAACTCTAAAATATTCATCCATGCCTAATGCAGAAGTAATTATATTTTTGGCTTTTAAGTTATATTGAACCCTTCTTCTTTCATCTTCATCCCATTGTCCTCTAGGTTTTTCTATAATTGCATTTCCCACTACCATTGTAGGAATAAAGGGACCAATTTCAATGGCTTCCCATATATTTAAATCTATGGCTTCTATAAAGATCTGCATTCGGGTTTCCAATAGTGATAACTCTCACCATTGAACATAAGAGGCCTATTAATAGAATTTCCCTCAAGAAATGGAAAGTTAGATGAGACCATAATTATTCTTGAAGTTTTTAAACTTTAAACAAGAATCCTACTCTGATAGTACTTGTTGGACAAGTAGTCTCAATAACTTAAAGAGGAGGTGAATTAAGTTTTAAAATTTTTTCACTAACAACCTTTAACCCCCTTTTAAATGATAGGCTCAGAATGCAGAAAAAGAAGCAACAATCAATTTAATCGATGTTCTTTAAACGTACAAAACAAAATTGATTGCAATAAAATAAATGAGATAAAGGAAGAGAGAAATGCAAACTCAATTTATACTGGTTCGACCACTTCCCGTGCCTACGTCCAGTCCTCAAGCAATCCACTTGAGATTTTTTACTGTGTTTGGCCAAGAGTTTGTTTAGAGAGCATTTGACAGTTAAGTTCTCTTTGAAAACTCTCTCTCTTTCTGTTTGAAATCAGAGAGATGTGTTTGCTCTTTTCTGAAATTTTCAAATTTCATATTTCAAATTTCAAATTTTTAAATTTCAATTTTCAATTTTCAATTTTCAAAATTCAAATTTCAAATTTCAAATTTTCTGAAAAAGCTTTTTAAAATAATTTTGCTTCTAGTAATCGATTATAATAACTAGTAATCGATTACTAGTGGAAAAATGCCTTTTTCCAAAAATGTTAAAAATATTTTAAAACCTTTTTATAATCAATTTAAAAACTATGTTATGAGGTCAAACCTTTGCAATCACTAAGAAACTCTTTTAACGAAGATAGATTAAAACTTAGTTTTCTTCTTGATTTTTATTTTCTTGGTCTTGATTTAATATTAAAGCAATCTCTATTTGCTTAACCTTGAATGTTTCTTGAAGTAATCTTGTTTGATTATACTTTGGCATCATCAAAAACCTCTATTCATACATTCACAATGATGATTCCAAAATATCTAATAATTTTTTTATCTATCTTAAGTTTGATAAACTCACGAGATTCAAGGAAAATAATTAGTAGTTTTTCGGACAAAAATATAAAAAATAATTCACATTAATTAAGAAAATAAATTAAAAATAACTAATTTTGATAGTCTTATTTAAGAAAATAGTTCATTATTTAAAGTATTATTTACATTTATTTGTTAATGAAAAAAAAGATAAGTTTTTTAAAAACAAAATTTTAATTTAATAAAAAATATTTTAAAGATGATATAATTAAATATGAAAAAATTAGTTAAAATTTATTTATATTTTATTCCATCACATATAGATATATTTTTTTATATTTCAATTTGGAGAAAGTAGATAGTAAGCAAATTAATGCGTTGTTTACATAAGAGATAAAAACAATTTTGAGTAGATAGAAATAAGATGATGGTGTTTGGTTTAATAAATTTAGAGTAAAAATACTTTTGAAATTGGTGATATCTATTGTAATATTTTTTTATTTTTAATTTTTACTTTATTTTTCACATTTTCACTCTTTTTTGTGTTTGCCCATCCTTTTTTTTTTTCTCTCAATCAAATTGAACATAAATGATACTTTGAAAACTAAAGAGAGAAAAATATAAATATAAGAAATGATATAATATAATAGGAATAGAAAAATATAAATAATAGTGAGATGTTTAAAATTATTAAAATGTTGAAATAAGAATCTAACTCGGTTAATTCTTCAAAATGTATGGATATTATAAATCTTTTAATATTATTTTCTATTCTAACTGATAAAAAGAAAAAAGAAAAAAAAATACCACTAAGATTCTAACTCCCCTAATTTACTTAAAAAATAGAAGTGCAGTGGTACCTAGGTGGATCTAATAAAAGCTAAGATGTCGGCAAACCTCAGTCTTAGTCTAACTGAGACTAACTCACTCAACACACTTGTGAATTGTGATGGCCACTATCTTTCCCTCACTCCTCTTCTTTGCAAGAGTCTTAGGGCTTGCAGTGGCAGTGCTTGTCCTCATATGGGCCCTTGCCTTCAAGTCCAACTTCCTCACTCCCTCACTCTACCAACAGGACCTCATATATGCAGTACATTACTCACATCCTCTTTTTCCTTTCTACATTAATTAAAACTCAAAAGTAATAAGCTTCCTTTTCAACAAGTATGATATGAACGTAGAAGATGAAGCCATGCACCAAAGGCGTTCGAGAAGGACGAAGCAGCCATCTAAGCATTGGGATATCTACCAGTTAGGATAAAAGGGCCTGGGGTAAAGCTGTTCGTGTAGTTCATTGGCGGGAAGGGTAGTTAGATGATTGTTCGAGTCGTTAGGGCTAGCAGCAGCAGCTAACCACTTGCGGTTAGTTGTGGACCCTCGCGCTTATAAATAAGTTGTAACAAACCTTGAAGGGATATAGAAAAATCCAGAAACTTCTTTTCTCTCTCTCGAGTTCCTTCTTCTCTCAATTTCTCTCTAAACTCGCGTTTTCTCTTACTCTCTACGAGCTCCTTCGAGCTTTCACAGGACGCGAGAAGCGTGGAGGTTCCCTAGCCCTCGAAAGCTAGGTATCATTGATGCTTTCATTGAGCACAAGTTCAGACATATGGTGGAAGGCACGAGATCAAAAGCTCTATCATCGGAAAAAATGGAGGAACTGTTTGCGAAATTTGCAGCGACAGTTGAAGCAAAGATGGAGACCTTATCGGAGCGATTAGCACATCTCAAAGCTAACAGATATAATCCTCAGCAAGCACAACCAGAGGCAACTTCGTTTCCGGCATCAGGATCACACACAACACCGCATCGGATGAAGCTTGATGTGCCGAGATTTGATGGCTCGGACGCCACTGGCTGGATCTTCAAGATAACACAGTTCTTCGAGTATCACACAACTCCAGATCATGAGAGACTCACGATCGCATCATTCTATATGGAAGGTCAAGCATTAGCCTGGTTCCAATGGATGCACTGAAATGGTCAATTATCGTCTTGGCCAGCATTTCATCATGCTCTCCATTCGCGATTTGCATCAACCACATACGAGGATCCCACGAGACTGCTATGTAAATTGTAGCAACGAACCATGGTAAACAACTACCTCTCTGAATTTGAAGCATTAGCAAATCGAATCATTGGATTACCTGCTCCAATGGCTTTGAGCTGCTTCATCTCGGGTCTTACGCCGTCGATTCCCCGAGAGGTTCAAGTTATGCAACCAGCCTCCATGAGTCAAGCAGTGGCTTATGCCAGGTTGCACGAGGAAAAGCAAAATGATGCGCGAAAGACGTTTCGGCCTTCAGCTGGAGTTTCCTCAAGCTCTCGTCAACCACCACTGCTTACACCATCATCCACTCCTCCTTTATTACCTACACCGACGCGCACGAATTCATCCACCGTCCCTTTCAAGCGCCTCACACCAGAAGAACTAGCAGTACGATGAGAGAAGGGACTATGCTTCCAATGTGATGAAAAATATTCGAGGGGACACAAGTGCTCTTCTTCTCTTTTTTTTACTCATTATGGAGGATAACAATGAGATGACAGAGCCACACGAACAACAGCTAGCCTTGCCGGAAATTGTACCAGAACCACCTCCAGCACAGTTGAGCTTTAATGCATTATCAGGACACGTGGTACTGGAAACATTACGGATGCAGGGATACATTCGCGGGCAACTTGTGAGCATATTGATAGATGGAGGTAGCACACATAATTTCGTGCATCACAGGGTGGTTATGTCAGTAAGGCTCACCACGACTACAACTCCACCGTTAAGGGTCACTATTAGCAACGGTGATGAACTTCAGTGCCAACAAACATGTCCCAACGTCGAGGTAACTATTCAGCAACATCCTTTCGTTATAGATTTCCATGTTTTACCTATCTATGGAGCTGATCTAGTCTTGGGAGTACAATGGTTGAAAACGTTGGGGTCGGTGTTGACAGATTACACCACGTTGACGATGAAATTTATGGCCGCCAGCCACCTAGTGGAGTTACACGGCAAACATGAACAAGCCCTAGAATCCATATCTTCTTCTCAGCTACGACGCATTATACACACCAATGGAACCAGTATGATGTTCCACATTCGATTGGAACCATGCACACCCCTACAGCCAAAGATTATTCTAATACCTCAAGAAATCGAGGAGTTGATTGATCAATATTCACAATTATTTCAACCATTGTTGGACCTTCCACCCTCGAGGGACACTGATCACGCCATTAACATTCTACCCGAAGCGGCACCAGTAAACGTGAAACCATATCGGTACCCCCATTATCAGAAGAAAGAAATTGAAGACCAGATCAGTTCAATGCTGGGCAAAGGATTCATACGACCTAGCGCCAGCCCATTTTCATCACTTGTGCTATTAGTGAAAAAGAAAGACGGATCATGGCGATTTTGCGTTGATTACAGGGCTCTCAACGCCATAACCATATGCGATAGATTTCCTATACCAACAATAGATGAGTTGTTGGACGAACTAGGCGGAGCACGGTGGTTCTCTAAGCTGGATTTGATGCAAGGATACCACCAAATTCTGATGAAGGAATATGATATTCGCAAAACCGCATTCAGAACACATCAAGGGCATTACGAGTTTCGAGTAATGCCCTTTGGACTGTGTAACACTCTATCTATGTTTCAAGCAACTATTAATAAGCTTTTTCAGCCCTTCCTGTGCAGGTTCATCATCGTCTTCTTCGATGATGTGCTAGTTTATAGCGAAACGATGGCAGATCACCTGGTTCATTTGGAAAGCGCGTTCAAACTCTTGCTTTCAGGGAAGTTTTCTTTGAAGCGTACCAAATGCACTTTCGCTCAGTCGCAACTCGAGTATTTGGGGCACATCGTTTCTGGAAGGGAGTTGAACCAGTGCCAGAAAAGCTACAAGTAATTCGGGAATGGCCTTTACCACAATCAGTGAAGGCACTAAGAAGTTTTCTAGGATTGGTGGGTTTTTACAGAAGATTTATTAAGGGTTACGCTAAGATGGCTGCGCCTCTCTCCCAGTTGTTGTGCAAGGGTCAATTCTGGTGGTCGGAGTTAGCCACGAAAGCATTCACCACCTTAAAGGAAGCAGTCTCCACGACTCCCGTCCTGGCACTCCCCAACTTTGATATTCCCTTTGTGGTGGAGACCGATGCATTTGGCACCGGCGTTGGGGCAGTGCTCTCGCAGAACGGACACCCCCATCGCGTTCTTCAGCAAGGAATTTTGTCCAAAGCTTCGCGCCTCTTCCACCTACATTCAGGAACTTGCAGCTATCACCATGGCCGTTAAGAAGTGGCGCCATTATTTGTTAGGCCACCCCTTTGTGATTCTCACTGATCACCAGAGTTTAAGGGACCTCATGACTCAGGCCGTGCAGATACCGGAGCAACACCGGTATCTCATTCGGTTATTGGGATTCGAATATAGTATCCAGTATCGACCGGGACGTGAGAATGGGGTAGCAGACGCATTATCAAGGGTAGCCGAAGAAGAAGCTAAGGCCTCCTTGTACCTACTTTCCATACCACAGTTCTCCTTTATTGTTGACCTTAAGCATAAGCTAGCCACGCACCCAGAATTTTTGACGTTGCTGGAGCAAATCCGCAAAGATTCAGTCGTAGCCTCTGAGTATCATATTGAAAATGGTTTAATTCTTCACAAGTAGCGCATTTGGCTTCCCACGGGATCTTCCTTCATTCTGCTACTCATGGAGGAATTTCACAGCACACCCACAAGAGGTCATTATGGGGTTCAAAAGACACTCCAACGATTACAGGATAACTTCACGTGGAACTCCATGCGCAATGATGTCCGCACCATCGCAGCTTGTGTCACGTGCCAGCTTACGAAGTATAACAATCGCAAACCCGTAGGGCTATTGTGCCCCCTTCCGGTACCCTATCGGCCATGGGAGGACTTAAGCATGGATTTTATTGTGGGATTACCATCGTATAAGGGCAATACGTGCATCCTCGTCGTCTTGGATCATTTTTCGAAGGGGCTCCATTTGGGGATGTTACCCACTAAGCACTCTGCAAGAAAGGTGGCGGAGCTGTTCACATCCATGATCATTCGTCTTCATGGCTTGCCTCGCAGCATCATATCGGACAAGGACCCCTTGTTCATGAGCAAGTTTTGGAAGGACCTATTTGCCTTAAGTGGTACCAAGCTTCGTCTTAGCTCGTCGTACCATCCACAAACAGATGGTCAGACGGAGGTTGCGAATCAGATTGTGGAGCAGTATCTACGGGCTTTCGTTCACCGCAAGCCATCGTCGTGGGGACATTTCTTGCTATGGGCGGAGTGGTCTTACAACACTTCATGCCATTCCGGTACCGAGGTAACGCCGTTTGAGATCATCTATGGTCGGAAACCACCAGCTATTCCGGAGTACTTGGGGGGCACTTCGTCAGTCGAAGAAGTGGATTAGATGCTTTGCCAGAGGGACGAGGTTTTGCAGTTGCTTCGTCGAAAACTGCTTAAGGCACAACAGCAAATGAAACAGACCGCGGATGCTCGACGACGACCTTAGGAGTTCAATGTTGGGGATTGGGTTTTGGTCAAGCTCAGACCACACCGTCAAATTTCGGCTTCTGAAACAACATATTCGAAGCTTACTAAGCGCTACTATGGCCCATTCGCGGTGGAGGAAAGGTTGGGCAAAGTCGCGTATCGCCTGAAGCTTCCTTCCCACAGTCGCATTCATCCTGTCTTCCATGTATCGTTACTCAAGCCCTTCGTAGGAGATCCTGCAACAGCAAACGCGGATCCCTTACCTGCCATGACTAATGACGAATCCGCAACGGTCCCCTTGACTGTCATTGACTCCAAGTTAGTTCCCTCTGATGATGGGCCTCGACGTATGGTGCTCGTGCAGTGGCAAGGTTCTTCCCGGGAGGACACTTCGTGGGAAGATTGGCACTAGCTACGGGATCGCTACAACCTTGAGGACAAGGTTTTGTCTGAAGAGTGGGGGGATGATATGAACGTAGAAGACGAAGCCATGCAGCAAAGGCGTTCGAGAAGGACGAAGCAACCATCTAAGCATTGGGATATCTACCAGTTAGGATAAGAGGGCCTGGGGTAAAGCTGTTCGTGTAGTTCATTGGCGGGAAGGGTAG
The DNA here is from genome assembly GCF_004193775.1 of Glycine soja. Taxonomy (NCBI): domain Eukaryota; kingdom Viridiplantae; phylum Streptophyta; class Magnoliopsida; order Fabales; family Fabaceae; genus Glycine; species Glycine soja. The sequence goes on along the minus strand of NC_041002.1, from coordinate 26,422,738 downwards.
TTAGATGATTGTTCGAGTCGTTAGGGCTAGCAGCAGCTAACCACTTACGGTTAGTTGTGGACCCTCACGCTTATAAATAAGTTGTAACAAACCTTGAAGGGATATAGAAAAATCCATAAACTTCTTTTCTCTTTCTCGAGTTCCTTCTTCTCTCAATTTCTCTCTAAACTCACGTTTTCTCTTACTCTCTACGAGCTCCTTCGAGCTTTCTCTCTAAACTCACGTTTTCTCTTACTCTCTTACTTGAAGGCAAACGTCAGTCTCAGTCTAACAGAGACTAACTCACTCAACACACTTGTGAATTGTGATGGCCACTGTCTCTCCCTCACTCCTCTTCTTTGCAAGAGTCTTAGGGCTTGCAGTGGCAGTGCTTGTCCTCATATGGGCCCTTGCCTTTAAGTCCAGCTTCCTCACTCCCTCACTCTCCCAACAAGACCTCATATATGCAGTACATTACTCACATCCTCTTTTTCCTTTCTACATTAATTAAAACTCAAAAGTAATAAGCTTCCTTTTCAACAAGTACCTTAAACAATTTCTTTCCTTTTTTCTCTAATTGTAGGTTCTTCATCCTCTGCTCATGGTCATTGGCTTTATCCTCTTAAGTGGAGAAGGTACCTTAGCTTAATTTAATTTTGTTCTATTTTTCTGCTAAAAAGAAGGTGGCTTAGCTTAGTGTCCAGAAATGGGATATATTAGAGTGAAAAGTGTACTTGATCTTAGTGTCCATTGATTGATTAATTTGTTTTTTGCAGCAATTTTGGTGCACAGATGGTTAGTTGGATCAAGGGGGTTGAAGAAATTGGTGCATTTGTGGCTTCAAGGGGTGGCTTTAGCTTCTGGGATCTTTGGGATTTGGACAAAATTCCAGGGAAAGGATGGGATTGTGGCAAATTTCTATAGCCTACATTCATGGATGGGTTTGGCTTCTGTATCCCTCTTCGGAGCCCAGGTATTTGCTTCTTCATGATCCTTGATAATTTCTTAGATATTTTTTTTTCTCTAAATTAATCTTGTGCACTATTTTCTTGGTTACTATGCAATATTAATGTCTTCATAACACTTACACAACGGGACAAATTCTTGTAATAATTTAAAGGATAAAAGCTAAACATTTTGGTATCAACTTTTCTAGTTTGAGTTGATGGCATAATTATAACATTTTTTTCTATTTTTTAGTAATTTTATTTTGTCACTGTCCTTCGCACTAAATGGGTGCTAACATAATGGATGATTGATGATGCTATCGTGGTGATACTCTTGAGTCTTTTCAGAAGAAAGGAAGACAAATTGCGTTTCAAGTACTCTTTTTTCGGGTTTTTTTTTTCAAAACTCAGGAGGTTCTTTCAAAAATAAAGGAAAATACACTTTGCTTTCGAAGAAGACACATTTATCTTTTTTGGGTAAATAAATTCATTAGAGGAAATATCTGAGGAAATAACAAAACTGGTTAAATTTGAGAAAATGCATTTTACATTTTAATTATAAAATGTTATCTTATTTTTATTACTATGTTTTTAGTTTAGAAAAATGTATATAAAAATAGTGAAAATAATAGAAAAAATATTTTTACTTGATTTTTATACAAATTTTTAAAAATAAAACAGAAGTGAAATTTTTATAATTAATAATAGAAAAATAAAAACTGAAAACATGTTTAATAGAAGGAATTCTAATTTTTTTGGTACATCAACGAATTCTAATTTCAGACTGCTTTATGAATTAAATATTTTTAATTAAATATACTTGATCAATAATCACTATTTTTAATTAATAAATATTTTTTATAAATGAATTATTATTCATTTTTATTGCCATCTAAACACTAAACTAAATCTTCCTCTTATTATAATAACGCACAAATATTTAGAAATAATGAAACAATCTTTTATCTTTGTAACGTGCAAGCAAAGGATATTGAATAAGTAGGAGTAATAATAATTTTAAGAAAGGGGAAACACATGCACTTAGTTCTAGAAATATATCGGCCGAACGTTGTCGAGCTCGCGCAGTTTTGAATTAGAAAGTTGCTATTGACACTTGCAAAATTGCTAATGGCATTATTCATGTGGTGTCTTTTAGCATTATTCTGAAAATGTCCTTTTGATGGAAACATGGATTCCATTATGTATTTTCGGGGGTGAAAAAATTACACAACGGAAATTTTTTTCACCTCAAAAAAATACACAACGGAATCACCCCCAAAAAATACACAACATGATTCCATTGTGCAATTCTTTTCATCCCAGAAAATACACAATGGAATCATGATTCTGCTAGGTGTCGAAATCCAAACAATTTTATGATTCCGTTGAGTATTTTGAAAATAAATAAATAAAAATGCAGAATTGTAATTTCGCTATGTCTTTAGCATGGTGGAATCATGATTTTATCGTGTAAAAAAATGTACCTATAGTTTGGATGGTGTGGTGAGAGAGAATAAAAGAGGAGAAGTGAGAAAGAAAGGGAGAAGGGTTGGGGGTGTTGTGAAAGAGGAAGGGAAAAGTGATGGAGAAGTGAGAGAGGAAGGGAGAAAGGGTTGGGAGTATAGGAAAAAGAGAGAAGGATAAAATAGATAATTTGCAATGGCTAATGGTAACAATAGCAAATTAGGCAATGGCAATGAAAATGCCCTTTAGTTACATTCCACAGCTGGGCTGAAAGCCCAATGTGCTTCTTTTTTGTGGATTTGTGGTACTAAACTCATTGGGCTTTATTTTTTGGCAGGTACTGTATTAGGTATTAGTATTTCGAATAAAACACTTCCGTGACAAGGAGAAAAATTAAAATATTTAAATGGCATTTTTTTTCTTTTCACAAAAGCACATAAGAAACTAGATCATGGATTTTTATTTTATTCTTGGAAATAGAATGTAAAAACTTAAAAATATCTTTATTCATCGCTTATAATTTATCCCCCTCTGCTTCATTTATTATCACATCTACAACAACCTATGACCACCCTTTCATGACCTGAAGCATCATTCACTGCTCCTGAATATGTCTCATCAGAGGCTGATTATGAAATATTTTGGGGGAATCTAGAATTCTAAAAGATTGTTACTATATTCAAACAAAACGTATAAATATAATTTTATTTAGATTTTCAAGAAATGCTCTTGGATGATCAGTTTCACTTTTGATTTAATTTTTTAAGTACTACTAGCATTTTCCTATATTTATATTCACCGGAGAGTACTATGATCTGACCCCTTCTATAATTTCTTGTCCACACACAGTGGTTGATTGGCTTCTTGAACTTTTGGCACCGAGGAGAGGTGCGCACTGTGAGGATAAGGATCTTACCATGGCATGTGTTCCTTGGCCTATACACTTATGCATTGGCAATAGCAACAGCTGAAACTGGATTGTTAGAGAAATTAACATTCTTACAAACAAAGAGAAATGTACCTAAGCACAGCACTGAGTCCATGGTGGTAAATAGTTTAGGGTTGGGTCTTGCCCTCCTTAGTGGCTTTGTTATTTTGGTTGCTGTTTCACCCAACTATCAAATCCTTCAAAGCAAACTTTTGTACTCAGAAACAAGGTGTTTGTCATCTTAATAAAATGCAATACACTGGCTGATGCTTTAGTAGTAAATAGTAATACTTAATTAAAATGTTACATCTTTTGCTTCTTGTAATCACTAAGTTTACATGTGTACATATTTTTAGATTGGATATCAAGCAATTTGAATTTTGGAGGAAATATGTTAGTGCAAGAATGTAATGGGTTTATTAGGCTATGAGAGGTGCTTTTTCACTCTCAATTAATTATTCCTTCAAATGAACTTTCCACCAAAACTAACAAGAGAAAAAAAAAATTATCTTTCATAAGTAAAAATGAGGTTTAACAATTTTATCTTAACTGACCAATACAATTAAGAGAATTGGCTTATTCTTAATTTTGTTATTAACATAGTTGTCATCAACACATGTCTTACGTCTTTTTCTTTTTTTCTTTTATCATATACCACTTGTTGTATTTATTTTATTTATTTGACTTTTTATGGCACTTTTAAAATCTTTTACAATATTTTTATTGATATTTTATAAAAATCAAATAAAAAATATATGTAGTTATTATTTTAAGTATAAAATATATTTAAAAATGTTTTATAAAATACTATAATACGAGCTATGTTTCCTACTGCAGGAGACACTTACATGGTATATAAGAGTATGTTTGATTAAAAAATATTGTATATATTTGAATTACATGTCATGCACTCTCTATTACTTTAATAGATAAAAGAGTAAAGTTATAATTATTAATTAAGATTAATAATTTGAATTATTTTAAAATAAATAAATAAGTGTAATAAATTATAAAAATATTAAAATCTTAATAATTATTTTTATTAATTATAAAAATACTCTTTATTCACATTAGATAAATAAATCTCATTTATTTTAACTTTAAAAAATTAATATAAAAAGTTAATTGTCAATATAAACCAAAAAATATAATTGGTTGTATGTTTGTACGATTCAAAAAAGTTTTTCTTCATCCAAAATCATTTGAGATAAAATAAATAGTTAAAGCTCTTGCAATAACTTAATTACTTTTTTTAGCATATCAAAATAAATTTTGAACAAAAATATTCCAACATATTATTTTTTTGTTGAGAAAATTATGTAATTTATGAATTAGTTATTTTTTCAAGAAAATAAGTTATACTAGAAATGTTAGGTTAGAAAGTTTTTTTTTTTAAAAAAAATCTATTAACTTAAGAATTCTATTTTAAAAGTTCTATGCTACCCTTATCTTAAAAAAACTATTAACTCAAACATGTTGTTCGAAAAGATAAAAAAAAAGAATATAAAATTTATATATAGCTCTTATTTTAAATGTCATACACTATTTTTAAAGATATTAAATATGTTATATACTTAAAATAATATATTTATTTTCATTTAATTCTTTATAAAATATTAAGACAATGTTGCAAAATGATTCAACAATGTTGGATCGGTAAGAAGTTGAATGAATAAAACAAATGCAACAAAGGGTATTTGGCAAAAAAAAAAAAAAAAGATATTGGACATATGTTTTATTCTCACTATTACAAAAGAGTTTTTTTACGTCGCTGTATCTACATCGGTTATAAAGAAACTGATGTAGTAAATGATACGATGACATTTTTGTAAATAAAGTAAATTTTTTAAATATAATTACGACGGTTTTTACAAAACCGCCTTCAATGTGAGCTTTACTAAGGCGGTTTTATAAAAACCGTCTTTATTAGTGGATCTAACTACTGCGATTTTTAAAAACAGCCTTTGATGGAGGTTATAAGATTTTAAATTTATTTATTTATTTTATTTTTTCCTCTGAATTAATAAAAACAAAACACAGTCAGGAACAACGTAACCCTATCGCGAATCGAAGGCCTCCGCAGTCTCTTCCCCTTCCTTTTTCTCTTCTCCTTGGCTCCTAATTGAGGTCCCTCCGCACTCTTACTCTGGGGCCTTTGCTCGACCTCGCTCCCTCAGTCTCTCTGCTCCGCTGCCACGGAGGTTGATTTCGGCCACCATAAGCCTTATCTTCTGATTTTGCCCAATCTAAGTTGCGACCATCAAAGCTATTTCCACCCACACGGTAAGCATCTTACAAATCTACTCTGATCAAAGTCTTCCCCGATGGCGGATTGGAGGAGGAGATCTGCGACGCCGCGCCTGATCTAGGGTTTTCGAATCTAGGGTTTTGAGGAGGAGGAGGAGGAGGAGGCGTGCCAATTTCGATTTCGAATTGATGTTTCTTTTCAGGGACGAGGCTCGGATCGACTCGGAAGATGGCGGATTATGCATGGGTGCGGTCGTGACCAGTCGAAACACAATCGGCACATGTGGCCTATACCTGCTAACGCGACCACTGTGGCCATCGATCCTTCAACGTCTCAATTTAAATGCAAAGTATATATACACATATATGTGAATCTAAACCATTTTTTTATTAGCTCTTTTGATGCGTTTCTTGATGAATTTCTCGACGGATTTTTCACGCGCTTTATGTTCTCGCTTCTTGATTATGATAATTTTTCTTTTTGCTAATTTTTTTTTGGAAATCTCTGTTGTTTCTGATGTTTGTGTTTTTCTTTCCGTTTTGACCTAATTTTGTTTTGTTTTTGTTGTGATGATAAAGGTTGCTATCGGTTTTGGGTGTTCGTTTTCCTCGATTTTAATCTGGATGATATGTATTTGTTTCTTTGGGAATACTTATTTTTTTTTTTGGTTTTCGATTGTACGGATTTTGGGGCTGGCATTAATGGGGTTTTTTTGTGCTTGTGACGTAGACCTGTTTGGGTTGTGTTTGTGTGGATAATGGAAATCTCGGCAACGCTTGAGGGAAAGTTGTTGTTGGTTTCCTTGTTGACTTAAGATGCGATTCGTTGTTGATTTGGGGGAACTTTTTTTTTTCTTTTTCTTTTTCTTACTGATTTGTTTTTCCCTTTTTCTGAGCTGTGTTTTACCTGTGTTTTAATGGTTGGATTGGATTGATTGTTTGCTACATTTTTGACCGGGCTTCATTTTCTAAATCGGGTTCTGGGTGAAATCTAGATGGTTTCACAGGTTTACTGTGCTATTTAATGAATTGAGTGAATTAATAACATTCGAGTATTGAATTAGAATTCCTCCGTTTCAAAATAACAATCACCTTAAATTATAATTATTTTAGACAGCTTAAGAAAAAATAATAAATAAATAAATAAAATAATAACTTTATAAAACTAATCTTATATCATCACTAATATTATAAAAATATTATAAAAGATATAAGTAAGAATCTTAATTAATGTTAATTATATTAAAAAATTAAAATAATAATTTTTTTAAAATAATTTTTTTTCTCTTATACCACAAATATAACGAGACAGATAGAATATCATGTATTATACATAAATAAATGATATAAGAGAGAAATGTGAATGTGCTAAATTTGATAACTTAGAAATAAAACAAATGTCTTAACTTTATTGGTTATTTAATATTGGATTGTTTAACCTTGTTTTAACTTAATGTCAATCAGAGAAATCCAAAAAAAAAATGATTTAAGACAAGTTAGAGACCAATCTTCCTCTTTCACCAATAAAGTTTGTGCATGCTCTTGTCTCGGGAAAAAAATTATATTATTGTAATAAGTAAATAGATATTATATAAATAATAAAAAAAAGTAAAATAAGTAAACAAATAAAAAAATTAAGAACATTATTAACAAATATCATAAAGAGATTTATGCATAAACCGAATAATAAAATTATTTAACAAAATGTAATGTTTAATAGAAGAAAAAATTAAAAGAAATGTTGATTTTGATTTATATTACTATTTTGAAATTTATCGTAAAAATAAAAAAATAAAAACACACACACATACACACACATGTTTTACTCTTTTTTATACCAGAATCAACTTATATCATTTCATTATTGATAACTTCTAAAATACAATGTGAAATATGATTAAAACAGGCACGACTAACATATGCAATAACTGTTTTAGTTAAGCTATTTGCAGCTATATTAGCTCGTCACCTAATAAACTTGACCGAAAAGTTTGGATAAGTGGCAAGGGTAGTTCTACAATCACTAATAATGGATCCCTGCTTAGAAACAAGCTTTAGAGCTTGTCATGGTCTCAAAAATAATGTGGCTCATATCCAAATTGGTTCCCCACTGAAGAGCTTCAGTAAGCCATAACCTCTCCTTCTAAAACTCGTGATGTGAAACACACGTTTTGCTTGAAACTTATGGGAATTGATGGTTTCATCTTTAAATTTCATCCAAAATAATTGTATGTACTTTTCTTTTAATATGCCTTATTTTTCAATTTAAATAATTTATTTTCATATTTTTCAATTTCAAAATATTATCTTATTTGAAAAAATTAAATATGAATTGTTTCTATTTTATTTAAAATACATGATTTTATCATTATTAAATAATAATAATAATTTTATCTGACATTTCTAATTTTATTTATATTTTTAATTTTTATGTGGACTTGAAACTATCAGTACCATACATCACAAATATGCTACTTTTAAAAATGCTTACACATTATAAATATGGTCTTATTTTGATAGAATAGTAATAAAAAATAATTTCATATACCTCTCCTTAGGCTCTCCTGGATTCAAAAATTATATCTAACTCTAATAAAAGTTAATAACATTAACCTGAACAAGTAAAAGACAAAATTATCCTTTTCAATAATAATCCTATTTACATTAAATCGTAACACACCCCACCCCTTATTGTTTATTAATTTAGATTATTTTATTGATTTTTCTCTCCTATTAAAGTTCGTCATATTGGGATCACACTTCTTCTTTTCTTTTTTTTACTCTTGCTCCTTCATGCACGACCAATGAAAAAATAAAGAACCTCCGAGATGAGATTCAAAAGTGATTTAATATATATGTTTTTACATCTTTTAATATTTTTTAGGCATATTATGTGTTATGTAAATGAAAATGGTTTAGGGTTTAAGTATGGCAAATGTTATATCTACTCTCTTTTTTTTTTTTTTTTTCTTGAGTACACTTCCCTTTCTTTTCTTTATATATATATATATATATATATATATATATATATATATATATATATATATATATATATATATATATATATATATATGCTTAATTTTAAAATTCATCCCCTTATTTTGTCTATTTCACTAAATTGGTATCCCTATTTTTTAATTCACTATTTTAATTTTTCTATATTTCAAAATATACTATCTTAGTCTCATAATTGATTTTAATATACTATCATTGAAGTAAGAAACACCCTTTTTTACCACTACACCAAATATTCATTTGAATATTTGGTGTAAAATATAGAATTAATATAAGTTTTATGAGATAATAGTTCAAATTTAAAATTTTATTTTTTTAATTTATTATATTTTATATAAGATAATATATAAAATTATAAAATATAATAAATTAAAAAAGAATAAAATTTGAATTTTGAACTATTTTCACAAAAAACTTATATTAATACTATATTTTGAATCAAATATCCAAATGATCATGTGAGTGTAGTGATAAATGAGTGTGTCATTCACTTCAAGGATCATGTGGATGTAATGAAAAATATAAGATATTATTAGAAATGCATTCACTATTTTGTTTCAATCTTCCTTACTTGCTTGGTGTCTTTATCTAATAGTATAGTTTTTTCATCCCCAAAGCTCTCAAACACGATACATTTGTGCTCCTTGTTGTGATTTAGGCGTAATTAAAACAAATATAATTGTGAAGGAAATAAAATTAAAAATTAAATTTGATAGAGTGACTTTTTAAAATATTAATTGTTTATATTTAAATTATGGAAAGTAGTTTCTAGAATACTATTTTATTTTTGTATTCCTAAACATGCTTTCCTGAACACAAACTCAAACAACATTTCAAAAAGTAGTTTTCAGAACTTTATTGTTGTATTCTGAAAAGTAATTTTCAGAATGTTGTTCCAAATTTTGCATTACAGAAATTACTTTTTAGAACTAAAAAAAATTAAAGTAGCACTCTAAAAACTACTTTCTGAAATAATGATTAAATGATGTATGAAGGTATTTTAGGTATAGAGAATATTAATAATAGTAAAAAAAATTAAATTAAAATAAAATGGGAGTGTACTTAAAAAAAAGGAAATGGATATAGCATTTACCTTAAGTATTAATTCCTGTATTTTTTTTCTTTTCATATTGGCATACATGCAAACTTAGGGATCAAACCCCTTATCACAAACTTAAGGTAGAAACAAAAAAGATGGTAATTAGTAATGCTAACTTTAATAAAATAAATATTTTGACTTAACGAACAAATGATATGATGGTGGTGGTACCTAAGAAACTAGGAGATGTTAGTGGAGCTACATTCACAATTCAATTTGTTGAACATGGTTGGAGACAAGATGTAGGTTCAAGACCAAGGACATGACAACATGCTAGATATTAAGGGTGTTCAAAACTAAATCAAATCATTTTAAATCGCTAAATTGATATAAAATAATTAAATCAAGAAAATAAAAAAACTAAAAAAAAATTGTTGTGGTTTGATTTGATATTTGGTAACTATTTTGAAAATCAAACCAAATCAAATTGCACATAATACTTATATTGAAGTTTCTTTTATACTCTCATAAAGTCCTATAAGAGACTAAGACTTGATTAATACTTGAATGAGAGAAAAAGATCAGATCAAGAGAAGAAAGACACATTCTTTTTATATTGGTTCACTCTCTATTACTAGAGAAGCTAATCTAGTTATCTAATCCAAAATCAGAATTAGATTTTCACTATACATCAAGAATCCTTACAAATAATCACAACCAATCTACAATTCTCACCCTGAAAAAAGAGACTAAGACACCCAACACTAGGGTCCTTTGTGAATATAAACCTAAGAGAACCCTACTCTTAGCCCAAATGAGAAAAGCCTATTCTAGCATAACCAAAAAGACCTGTAAAACCATACACAGAAAAGCGAGTAAAGAGAGATACAACTTGATCAATTTTTTCCACAAAAACCTTTGCTGGATTGAGGTGTTCTTCTTCAACTCAAGAGACATAACTCACTTCCAAGAAAAAATCTTCATAACCAAAGATTAAGAAGTTGTGAATAACTATAAAGCTCATTTCTTCTCTTCTCTTTTCACCAATGACAGCTCGAGATCTTTCTCATCCAGAGGCTAATGGGTTATTTTCGAGATGTTGAGTATTCTCTTAGTGTATGTGGAGGGAACACAAGCTGGTTATTTATAGGGAAAATAGTTATAACCACCTGTAATCGATTAAATCTACAAAGTAATTGATTAATTCAATGAAGTAATCGATTAGATTATCTAAGTAATTGATTAAAGTGTTTTTCCCAACATCTGAAAATAACTCAAGAACAATGTAATCGATTAGATGCTCTAAGTAATCGATTAAAGTGTTTTTGTTCACTTTTGAACTACTAGACGAGCGAGAAGTAATCGATTAATCCACTTCGTAATCGATTAAAGTAGAGACTCTTGAATAAATCAATCATTGTCTCAAACAACAATGTAATCGATTAAACCGATATGAGACTCAACTCTTCAAGCTTTAGACAACATGTCGTAATCAATTACAATGAACCTATAATCGATTAAAACAAAGATTTTTTGCCTCTTGAAGAAACTTTTCTTTACACTAACCATGATGATACATGATGCAATACGATATCATATGTACTAAGATGCAACATACAAGATAACAACCAATACAAATGCCACTCAAGGGAGTTAGGCATGTGAAAGTCAAAACTTCTTCAAGCTTTTCTTTGAGCTTCAAGCTTTAGCCTTTAGGTTATTCACCATGTTGCTCCCTCTATCTCTAACAATGATGTACTCTTTATAAGAGATTCATTATACGATTATTATTTTATGCAATTTTTTGTTGTTCTATTACTTATCATTATCATTATGTAAATGTCAATTTTGAGGCTTAATTATGACTCAATTAGTCATCAGATTTTATATTGCATATTTTTTAGTTGTTAAATTAAAAAAAATAAAATCGTATAAAATATTTTTTTCACTCATTAGAAAAAAACTATTAAAAATAAAAGATATTGATTTAGTTTGATTCAATTTCATATTGCATTTGAACAATCAAACAAAATTACCTATTAAGTTTATATTTGATTTCAATGACTTTTCATCTAAAATTTGAACCAAAACCTATCGTGAACACCCTACTAGAGATGTATGCCACCAATAAGAGGTTCAATTTTGTAAATAATATTAATGAGTTCGTTTGCTGACCAATTATAACTTTTTAAGAGATGATGTAGTTATAAATGATGTTCATATAATAGTGATAATATTTTATATGTTATTGTAGGCATGGATAATGAAATTTAGATAAGTAAATTTAAATGTAGATTGTTATAATAAAATGGAATTAATTGATTTGATGGTGAGAGTAATAAGGGTTTTAGTGTTACCTTTTCAATTTTTTGGTGATCGAGAGGGCTAAGGCCTCAACAAAGAACTTTTATTAAAAATCTCTAGGAAAAGAAGCAGAAAGAAAAAAAATAAAATCCATGCATCATTATCTAATGAAAAACCATATTTTGCAGAAGATCTGCAACTTGGTTTGCCTCCCAATAGATATGCTTCCACGAGAAAACTCCCCCATCATTCACGAATATATTGATTATTGCAACCACCTGATAACATAAGTGTGTAGAAGGACAACCATCTCGAATGAGAGAAATAGCAAACTTTGAATCACATTCCACTAATAACTCAGTAAAGCCTCTGGATATTTCAACTTGAATGCCAAGCACAATGGCTCAAAGTTTAGCTTGAGTAATGGAGCATCTTCCGATTTTAAACACGAATAACACCAACTATTGCTGCATTCCCCATGTTGTCCACTGCAGCATCACAGTTCAGCTTGAACTTCCCCGGAGGGGGAAGGTGCCAATGGATTTTATTCTCTACACTCAAGCTTTGAATAACTTCGAGAGCCATGCGAGGGATGTGACCAACAAGTTCACTCGCGCTCTGTGTTCTATTAGAAAAAATCATCTCATTTCTAGCCTTCCAGATAAACGATATGGTGATCACAAAGAACAAAGCCCAGTTATTCTCTTCACAGTTTTGGGGACTTCTTAAATTACTCACTAGCCATTGAGGACAATCATGAGCGCAAAAGAGATGGTTCAGAGAATTACCGGATAAGGTATTCCACACTTGTTTTGCATAAAAACAATCTCGCAAACAATGCAGAATACTTTCTGGCTGCAGGTGGCATCTTGGGCATTCACTAGACTCTGCCATTGCTCTTGTAACTCTGCTCTTATTTGTTAGAAGGCCTTCATTTGCTATTTTCCATAACAGAATTCTCATTCTCTCGGGACCCTTCCACGACCAAATTAAATTAAACAAGAGGTCCTTGTCATTTGAAAATCCTGCTACCTTTCTATATGCAGATTTGATAGAGAACAAACCATTTATTTGCCTTATCATCCCAAGCAATAACATCTTCCATCCAATTCGAGGGAGGGACCAATCCCTTTTTAACTTGAATGATATCAACTAGTAAGAAGTAAGCAAGTCACTGGATATCCCAACACCCATTTTACAAGACAAATTCACTAACATTCAGAGTGGTCAAAGCTTTGTCTTTTAAGATACCTTGATTTGTCAGCCATTTCTCAGTCCAGAATTTTGCACTTCTACCATTACCAATTCGCCACCTAACACCCTCCTTGACATCCTTCCAGCTAGATCATATGCCCTTCCAGAAATTTGAGCTATTCATCTTTTTTTTCCACCACTGGAAGGAATGCCATTATTTCCACACTTATACTTTGCTCTCACTACATCGGCCCATAGAGAATTCCCGTTTAGTGCAAATTCTCCAACCAGATTTCATACAGGACTTATTCATAGCGAGAGAAGATCTTAAGCCCACACCACCAATCTATGTTGGCTTACATACATCCTTCCAAGCTATTGCATGAACTTTCATTGCGTTCTCCTCCTCACACACAAACGCTCTACATTTTTCATCAATCTCCTTAAAAATGTAAGCTGGGATTTTGACGATTTGCATGATATAACTCAAGAGAGCTTGAATCACTGACTTTGCCAAAGTGACTCGTCCGGCCATTGAGAGCATTTTTACACTTCCATCCACCCAATCTTTTATTTACCTTATCCAGTAAAAATTGAAAAGAGTGCTTGGTAACCCTTTTATGGAATATAGGTACTCCTAGATATTTCCCCAAATCCTATGTGCATTGAAATCCAATCTTGGTAGAAATGTCCTCCTTTATTTTTCAATTTACGTTTTCAACACTTACTTTCTCCCATGAACTCTCACAAAACACATCAAGGGCAGTCTTGATAATATCTGCTTGTCTCACATCAGCTTTAGTAAATAGGGCCACCTCTGTTAAGCTGAATGGGCTTCCGTAAAACTTGAGATACTGAGGCATTAATAGAGTTGAATAATCTCTCAAGAAAAAGAACAAAAAGTAAGGTGAAATAGGATCCCCCTTCCAAACACCCCTCATTGGAGAAAATTCTTCTAAGGCTTCTCCATTCCACAAAACTCTCATCGTTGCAGTGGAAATGCAGTTCCAAATAAGATGAATAAACTTGCCAGGGCCTCTGACATCCTCTAATGTTTCTTTAATAAAGACCCACTTGAGCTTATCATAAGCCTTCTCCAGGTCCATCTTAATAGCCATCCACCCTTTTTTCCCTTTCTTATCTCACATAGAATGGAACACTTCCTACACTACCACAATATTGTTCCCACTTTGCTGGTTAGGAATAAAACTACATTGACAAGGACTTGCCAATTTCTCCATCAACATACGGAGTGTTTGGGTAAGAATCTACAGACTGATAAGTCTCAAATCGTTCAGTGTCACCACCGATTCTACTTTTGCAATTAAGGTAATTAGAATTGCATTAACTTCCCTAATCAACCTCAAATCCTAGAAAATGGAAAGCACCAGGTTGCACAAATCCTTTCCTACTACCTGCCATTGGGATTGATAGAAAACAGCCTAAAGACCATCGAGTCATGGTGCTTTAAAAGCACCCATCTTTTGGACCACATGAAAAATCTCCTCTTTAACCTCATTGCCTAACATATCCACTTAAGGAGGGTCAAGAGAAGGAAAAGAGTTTGTTAAACAAAAAGGAGTATAATCAAAATCATCAGAAAATAGATTTTTGAAGTAGGATATAACATAGTTCTCCAACACATCCTTCTAGACTATGAAAACCCCTTCTTCATTTTGAATTACATCAATTTTATTCCGCCTTCTTCTCACAACTATTATCCCATGAAAAAATTTGGTATTGCGATCACCAAATGTCAGACACTTTGTCCTTGATTTTTGGAACCACAAAACCTCTTCCTAAATCAAGACCTGCTCATATTCCCTCCACACCATTTGTTGCTCCATCATAACGTTGTGATTATTTCCATTTCCCAAACACCGCTCAAGGTTTCGTAATTTTTTCAAGAGCTCCTTCTTCCTTGAAAAAATATGGCCAAAGACCTCCCTATTCCACTTCAGAGTGTCCTCTTGGAAAAGCTTAATTTGCTAATTCCAAGATCTTGAATTCCTCTAAGCTGATTTGATAAAGCTATTAAAATCATCATGTGTAATCCATGATGCTAGGAACTGAAAGGGTCGTCTATTCCTATTTTCAAAAGTACCTCTAGTCATCTGCACCATAATAGGGTTGTGATCTGATTGAAATTTAGGGAGATGGAAAATAGTTGCTCTCCAAATTTTAGGGAGATGGAACTCTTGCCTAAATAACTTGTTTTAGCTAAAAAAACATAAAAAATTCATTAAAAATAAATAAAACATAAAATTCTACCTAATATAAAGTAAAAACTGAATTTAAAACTAATTTAATTAAAAAAGCCTAAAGTTAACTAAAATACAAAATAAATGTTACAAAATGTATATAAAAAATCTGATAAATTTAACATTTATTAACACTCCAAAATTAGAACCTTGCTTGTTTTCAAGTAAGACTAACTAAAACTACTAAAACAGTAAAAATTACTTAAAAAAGGACTCAAAAACAAAATTAAACTAAGACTAAAAAACAAACGACAAATTAAAACTAAAGACTGAGGACACACAATGACAAGTTACATACACATTCTTCTTGCATTCCCCTTTATTCAACAATTTTTTTGTTCATGTGCTTCAATCAACTAAGTATGATGTCCACATTCAACTTTTTAGCTCAACCAAATCAAATGCAAGGTTATAAATATGCAATAAGAATGACAACCAAATTTAATGGCATAACAATTTGTCCTCACAATAAGTGTTTCACTCTTAAGCTTTTCACTTAGCTTTGGGTAAGTGTTTTACTCAATTCACAACTTAAGACACCACAGTTCAACTTTGACTTTCATCTCAAGTTAATCAACACATCAAATGCATGCAAAGATAAGTAAGGAATTTCTTGGCTTGTAATGGGGCTTGGCTAACAAGGAAAATTGGTTTTTCTGGATATTCAAAAGTAACTCAAAGGAAGGAAAATATTTAGTCTATTTCATTAGATTTTCATTCAATTCCTACCAATCCTTGGTACCCCTAATTTTTCAATCAGATTCATATTTTACTTGTCCTTAACTTTTGATTTTTTTTCTTTACTTTGTTTCTCTTTTTGTTTTTCTTTTTTTCACATTTTTCTTTTTCAACTTTTCAAGAGGGAATGAGGACTTTTCTTGGTTCACATGATAGCTCATAGGTACCCTTTCTTAAAAGTCATTTCGTAAGATAAGGTTCATAAAAAGAGTCACCAGAGAGAAAGAACAAGATGAGGTGTTTATAGATTTTAACTAATAAAATTGTAATAATCAATTACCAAAACTTGTAATTGATTAATTCGATCAAATACCCTTTATTGTACATTTCTAGAATCATGGTAATCAATTACACTAATTGGTAATTGATTATCTCGATCAACAAAGAACAAGCATACCTCTTTAGAAGAAATGTAATCGATTATGATATTAGGTAATTAATTATTTCGACTTCCAGAGAGCTTCCTAAGTTTTTCTGAAGCAATGTAATTGATTACAGGGAATGGTAACGATAATCTCGATGTATTGAGCCTTCCTTCTTGAAACAAACATTGTAATCGATTACGATATATTGTAATTGATTATCCCACTAAGACTTGGCTAAATTTCAATAGAAGCAAGTTCTTGTCACTACTAAAAAAACCATTTTTTACGACGCACCTTTGACGACGGTTCTCGAAAACCGTCTTAGTATGTAGGGGGTGATAATTTTGTAAATAAGAGGTTTTTCAACGAAGATGATTTTACAAAAATCGTCTTAGAAACTACCATTCTAAGATGATTTTGTGAAAACCGTCTTAGAAGGTTATTATTATAAGGTGATTTTGTAAAAACCGTCTTCGTTCAAAGTGTCCTTTACTCTTTTTACTCTCCCTCTCACTCTGACCCTCATTTTCATTCCCGAACCCTAGGACCCCCTTGTTCTTTTCATCTTCCACTCTATCCATCTTCTTCCTTGTAAAGGCCATGGTCGCCGCCAGCTTCCAAAGGAGGTTCAAAGAGTACAAAAGTGATTATCCACTCCATTCCCTTCTCTCTTCCAAATACCAAACCCATGCCTTCGTTCTCTGTCACCTCAGTCTCTCACCCTTTTGAAAAAGTCTTCCATCTCACCATGACTAACCTAATCCCTGAGACTCAAATCCCTGACGAAACCCTAAACCCTAACGCCACCACCGAACATTACCCACAACAAGAACCGCCACCACCACAGACCAATCCCTAATTCCTTGAAACCCTAAGCCTCCCTAATCATAATTCCCCCAACCCTAACCTAGATCATGATTCTACCATGCAAAACCCGATCCCCATCACCCTCATCGTCGTCGACAATGACGAAAACCCGGAGCCCGACGCTACCACTGGCGGTGTTGGTGGCACCACCACCCGATACATGATGAAGCGAAAGAAAAGGGCCTGAAGAGAACCGTGTTGGAGAGTGTGACACCCTCTAGTCCATACATATATGTACTAATAATAAAAGGAAAATAAATTATAATTAATTAAAAGTTCTTAAAACACATTTAAATAAAATCCTTTCAAAAAGGTAAAAGGCTCACATTCACTTTTTTTGCATCATAATAAAACCTGTCTAAATAAATAATAAAATCATCTCAGCTCAAACAAGGTTGTCCAAGACTTCATGCAATTAATATAGAAACCTATACCTCAATGTCACATCCTATTAGAGCATTGTGTTCCTGCGTCCTCTATCATGAGGTTCTCCATAGTCATTCACCTAACCATCTGCTCCCACGAACACAAAGTTTGAGATCATCACAGGATCCAAACACAAATAGCACACGGGGAGTGAGTTATCACATTCTTAACTAATAGAGAGAAACAAGACAACTAGATATACATATCATTTAAATGAGATACAACTTACTTAAACATAGCTCACATAATTCCACCACTTTGTTGCATAACATCACATCACAACACAACACGTCTCATTCATTTTCACATCATTCATGTACTCAAAGATCAAAACACAATATCACTAAATCAATCAATATCAATAAATACAAAAGCGTTATACAACAGATACTCTAAGACTCAAGCCTATATGCAATATGGTACCATGTCAGTGAAAAACCACCCTGGAGCGCTTAGGAGTACATAACAAGTCACACCATACAATAGGTATGTTAGGTCACTCTCACTAAGTAAAATCATAAGGTGACCAGTCAGGGTCACTCCGTTTTGCGAGAATGTTTCAACCATATGCGATCAACATAGGCTTAAAGGAGCACTCAAATCGAGTATATTTACCCTTAAGGCCTAGACTCCAAAGAATCTATTAGGACCTCACCTTCCTGATTCAGGTCTTACCCCTAAAACAATTTTTTTTACACACAGACACTGTTCATGAATTATATAATACCCATGACCTCACACTCGTGTTTCAATTACGTTTAACACATTACGCTACAATTTAACACTGGTTCCTAACAAGGAAACCTACATTTTCTCTTTAACACTGTGCATAAACACTTTTCTCAAGGTAAACACTGGTCGGGTTATTGTATAATTCATAGCTCACAACACAAGTATTATCACATCAAGTGTTAAACACACACTTATTCACAACCAAATCTCATGTCCATAATTTAACATCTCATAATGTCACAATCCACCATCACATGTTTACGTGTATCTCACAAATTAACACATGTTCAACTTTGTACTTATACTCAATTTTAATAATATTATAAGCAGACACTACTCATGAATTATATAATATCTCTCGACCTCACACTCATGTTTCAAACACGTTTAACACATTGCGTTACAATTTAACACTTTAGGTTCCTAACTAGGAATCCAACACTTTTCCTTTAACATTGTGCATAAACATTTTTCTCAAGGTAAACACTGATTGTATAATTATAGCTCACAACACAAGTATTTTCACATCAAGTGTTAACCACACACTTATTCACAACTAAATATCATGTTCACAATTTCACATCTCATAATGTCACAATTCATCATCACATGTTTACGTGTATCTCACAAATTAACACATGTTCAACTTTGCACTTATACTCAATCTCAATAACAATATTATAATTTCAAAGCAACATGTTATCCCACAATTCATCACATATTTAATTTATCACTTATACACAATTTCAATCATAATTTCATGATCTCAATATAACTACTTATCACGTTAATCCTATCATAAACACAAACAAATTATACAAAAATGTTTCTCAATCCACGGGGAGTAAAACCCCTCAAACAATTTCACATAATCATACAGGAAGATTTTCAATACAATAAACATCCTAAAATAAACCTCAATTTGATCCCCTAAGGATTCCTACACATATTCATTCTAACCCCAATTGCGATAAACTCATCACTTACCTCTAAGCGGGCTCACGTGTATTCCGACAGTGATAGCGACATCTCTAACAGTTCTCTGCCATTCCTCAAGCTTTTCCTTTTTTTGCTCTGATAAGGTTTTCAAACGTTAGCAAAAAGGAGAAGAGATTGAAGTTTTCATTCCATTGTCTACGTGCAATGAGTATTTCTCCCTCCTCAGACATTATTTTGCACATCCCAATGGTGAAGGTGTGCGGAAATAAATTCTGAACTTGGTTTCCAAATTTCACAATGATCCAACGGTTAACGAGTCCGGGATCATAGTTTTACTGTGACAGGTTTTGGGTCCAAGTGGGAAAGGAAAAGGTTACGATGTGAAGGAAATGTCTATCACGTCCGATATTTTTTCACAATTTTCAACAGTGAGAATGTTCGAAAATGAGTTCCTAACCTGGTTGTCAAATTTCACGACGATTCAACGGTTAATGAGTTCGAGATCGTAATTTTACTAAGACAAGTTTGAGTGTATGTGAAAAAAATAGAGGATTTTGGGAGGAGAAGGGAAAACAAAATTGAAAGGAAGAAAAAATGCATATACTATCGTCAGTCTAAAAACTAACCTAACATGTCTCTATTTATAACTAGCTACTCTCAACCTATTATTTACTCTATTTTTTTATTTTATAAAAAAATCTCTATTTTATTTCCTATCAAATGAATAAATAAAATATTTTTTTCTTTCAAACTATTATTTTAATTAATATCATTATTTCTCCTTATTTATTTAATTATAAAAAATCTCAACATTTTTCTAAAATTACATTTATTTTTAAATAAAAACCTTTTTAATTTATTTACGAAAAATTGAGTGTTAAAGAGAGAAAGTCTCGTGAGAAGCTCCGAGTTATCGTCGCAACTAGAATCTCACAAAACAAAAGTGAAAGAAAATAAGAGGTTTTCCATGATTTTGTTCACTTTCATTAAGGATTTTTCTTAAGGACTGTAAATCAATTTATTTTTTAAATAATATGTTTATTCTGTGTCTTTAAAATCATTTAAAATAAGGTTAAACTATTCATTGGTCCCTATAGTTTCACGATTCTTACCTTTTTAGTCCCTATAGTTTGAAAGTAATTTTTTTATACTCTGTATTGTATATTTTAATTATTTTTTAGTCTCTATAGTTTAAAAGTGTTATTTTTAGTCCTTATAGTTTGTATTTTAATTCTCTTTTAGTCCCTATAATTTGAAAGTGATATTTTTAGTCCCTATAATTTATATTTTAATTACCTAATAACAACATTAAAATATGAGTAGAATATCTTATGTTAAACACGATTTCTCTATAAACGTAGTGTATCATCGATCTAAAATCATACTTGATAATTATCTAAGCATGTAGAACAAAGTCTAAGCTAATCTAAACCACACATACCTAGACTAAAACAATCAATACAAATGTCACATTTATTAAACATATTTGGCATTGCAAAATATCAAAAACCAAAACTAAAAGCTATGTTTTCATGAGGTATAGGCCTCTCTCATAATAGCTAAAGTCACTACCAAGAATAACACTCAAATCTTATCTGAAATCCTCCTTATGGTTTGATATCAAGGCTTTTTGGCAAATTGCTATGTCAAACATTTGTTGAGGGCTAGGAAAAGGTGATAGTATAAACTTTTGGACCAATCAATGGTTAGATTAGTCAACTTTCCATTCGATCAACATTCCTAACCAGTTTCATCATGTTTTACAGGCCAAAGTCAGCGACTTCATCACTAACAACAACTGAAGCATCTCGTTTTGAGGAAAAATTATCTTGACTTGGTAAGGGAGATAGAGAGGACAATGATTCCTCTGTTTGAAGCACAAGACCACCCTGTTTGCAAAGGATTGGATTTTGAAAACCTCTCCTTCAAAGAAGCCTTCAAGTTCCTAACCCTCACAAACAATGTTTTGCCTTGGTCTAAGATGTAAGCTTTGTCTCCTGATTGTAGAGACATCAGACCACTTGTTTCTACAATGCCCATTTGCCAAGCAATTATGGAGTTGGTTGGAGCTTAAGCTTAACTATAAAGTAGACAGATCCTCTCCTCTCTCCACTCTCTTTGTGGTCTCCCCATAAAATCATCTGAAATTAAAGATGTCAGAATGGAAACCCTAACTTATGTCATTTGGATGATTTGGATTGCCTGCAACAAAAGTCAATTTGAGAACCAAAGGACTTCTATTCACTCTGCTTGCTTCCTAATCGTTGCTAATGTAAAGCTCTCGGGAAACTTATCTCATAATTCTATACATCAATCGGTAAGTGAATTGCTTACCCTTAAAGCTTTTGACGTTAATTGTCACCCCAAAAAAGGATCTGGTTATCAAGCAAGTCAATTTGTGGGGTTGGATTAAATGTAACAAACGGTTTTGCTAAAGTTGTCCAGAGAGGGCGGGCTGTGGGGGTATTTTTAGAAACCACAATGCTAATTTTGTTGGTTGTTTTGCGGTTAACCTTGGATCTCAAAAAATCAATCTTTGTTTAAATTATGGGAGTTATCTTTGCCATCAAAACTGTCAAGGATAGAGGGTTGAGGAAGCTTTGGATAGAATGTGATTCTATGCTAAATTTAGAGGCGGTCAAAAGTGCTTTGGTGGTACCTTGGATCATTAAAAATAGGTGAAAAAATTCCACACTTTAGTCTCTCACGGTAGCAATTTAGATGTTTTGTTTTATTTGGTGGAATAGTTATAGTAATTTCATACAAGTCTCTTTTTGTAAAGGATACATATGCCTTTCCTAATTTCAGATTTAGGTAGAGCTTTTCTTACTGGATCCCATGGGTTTTGGTTTTGTTGAAGATTAATCTAGAAAAGTGTAGATGTATAATTGGTGGTTCATTATCTAGAGAGTTCTATACCTATGGAGATGTTGTAGTGTGTAGAAACTTCTTGATGGATGTAGAAAAATATCTTATTATCTAAAGTCATAGAAGCACCTAGAACATTATAGAGATGGATGGTAGATGATAGATGAGTCTAGAAGACTCTAGGACTAAGTAGTATAGAAGTGTGTAGAAATCACCTATGTAACCTATATAAAGGCATAAGTTGTAGCAAGCCATGAAATGTAAGTAAAGAAGCTAATAAGCACAATTCAAGTTAAGGTGTCAATTTTCTGAAAACTCATCCTCTTTTTACTCCCATCATTTATATCATACATTTCTACCATATCCTTCCATAGAAAAAAGGCATAACCACGTCCCATATCCTAACAGTGGTATCAGAGCAGTGTTGATCCTATGGCCTTTGCTACATCACCTAGCCCACCAACCTTCAACTATAACCAAACCTTAGTTCCCATATTTAATAGGGAAGCATATGATTATTGGAGCATCCAAATGCAAACTCTATTCATCTCACAAGACTTGTGGGATGTTATAGAGAATGGCTATCCTGATGCAAGCTCCATTGGAGCTTGTAGGCCTAGGATCTTCTTCATCAATGGATTCCTTTGCTTCTTGGAAGATGAATGGCAGCGGAATGGAGAAAGGGAGAGAGAGAGGAGACGACACTTCAAGGAGAAGGTGAGTCTAGAAGAAGCTCACCACCATAGGAGGCCATGGATAAGAGGTTGGAGGAAGAAGGAGATGAATGAAGGGAGAGGGAGAGAAGAGCACGAAATTTTGTGCTCTAAATGAACTTTGAAATCTGAAGTTTAATATTCAAATCATCAAAGTTGAAAAAAATGCACACACATGACCTCTATTTATAGCCTAAGTGTCACACAAAATTGGAGGGAAATTCAAATTTCACTTGAATTTGAAATTGAATTTGTGGAGCCAAACTTTGGAGCCAAAATTTCACTAATTATGATTAGTGAATTTTAGTTATGGTTCAGCCCACTAATCCAAGATCAATTCCAAGATTCTCCACTAAGTGTGCTTAGGTGTCATGAGGCATGAAAAGCATGAAGGACATGCACAAAGTGTGACTATATGATGTGGCAATGAGGTGTAGTAAGCAAATGCTCACCTCCCCCTCTAAAATTTAATTGGATTGGGCTTCTACCAATTCAATTAAATTTATTTCCAACCACACACATCAAATATCCACTTAGTGCATGTGAAATTACAAAACTACCCCTAATACAAAAAACTAGTCTAGGTGCCCTAAAATACAAGGGCTGAAAAATTCTATATTTCTAGGGTACCCTACCTACATTATGGAGCCCTAAATACAAGACCCAAAAATAATGAAACCTTAATCTAATATTTACAAAGATAAGTGGGCTCGTACTTAGTCCATGGGCCCGAAATCTACCCTAAGACTCATAAGAACCCTAGGGCCTTCTCTTGCATCTCTGGCCCAATCTACTTGGAGTTTTTATATCCAATGCCCTTGCGAGGTAGGATTGCATCATATCCAATCCCAGAATGCCAAGAAGAATTGGCTACGTGGACAACAACAAAGCAAAAGGAGTACAAGCAAAACAAGCAACATGATGCTAAGGCTCTGCTATTCATCCAACAAAGAGTTAGTAGAGAGATCTTTCCAAGAATCATGCAAGCAAAAAATGCAAAGGAGGCGTGGGAGACTCTGAAAATGAATTTAAAGGCACATACAAGGTAATTTCTATTAAACTTCAATCTTTGTGGAAGGATTTAGATACATTGATAACGCGGGAAGATGAATCTATACAATCTTTCTTCTCTCGTGTCTCTAATATCTTCAATCAAATTAGAAGTTACGGGGACACAATTGAAGACAAGAAAATAATACTAAAAATATTAAGAAGTCTTCCCGTAAAATATGATCATATTGTGGCTGCCATAGAAGAATTAAAAGATTTATCTAAACTCATTCTAGTAGAATTAATGGGCTCTTTAGAAGCTCATGAAGCTAGAATGAAAAGATTTGACCAGCCACTAGAGCAAGCATTCCAATCTAAAATTAATATCTCTAAAAATGATGGAGATAAGAAAAATAACCACGGTAAATTTCCTCAAAAAAGAGGAGGAGCATTTACTAATCGTGGTAAAAGGAGCAGAAAAAATGGAGTAATAATGCTTCAAGCTCCTATTGCAAATTATGCAAGAAAAATAATCATGATACAAATGATTGTCGGTACAAATGCAAAAAGTGCAAAACGAACCTACACTACAAAAAAATTTGTTTTTACCGACAAAAAGAAGAAGTATACGTGGAGCAACCACAAGGATACAAAGTTCAAGGAGAAGAAGACAAAGTATATCGCTTGAAAAAGGCGCTTTATGGTCTCAAACAAGCTCCCCGAGCATGGAACAACAAAATAGACAAATACCTCGTCGAGCATAGATTCCTCAAAAGTCCAAGTGAGCCGTCACTATATGTGAAGATGCAAGTCAAGCAAAGACCTGGACAAATATTTATCTCGCAAGAAAAATATGTGGATGACTTACTGAAGAAGTTCAACATGCAAGATTGCAAACCACTCGCCACACCTATGGCGATGAACGAGAAGCTTTCAAAAGATGATGGGCAAAACAAAGTTGATGCAACAGTTTATAGAAGCCTAGTCGGTTCACTAATCTACTTAACCAACTCAAGGCCAAACATCGTACATGCAGTTAGCATCGTGTCTAGATTCATGAGTAACCCAAGCAAAGCACACTTTGCAACAGCCAAGAGAATCCTAAGATATGTCAAAGGCACAAAGGATTTTGGCATTTTGTACGAGGCAAATAGAGACTTTAACTTGACAGGTTATACAGATAGCGACTGGGCAGGAAGCACAGATGATAGAAAAAGCACAAGTGGATATGTGTTTCTTCTAGGCAACAAAGCAATAGCATGGGCGTCAAAGAAGTAAACGACAATTGCTCTATCATAAGCAGAAGCAGAATGCATGGCTGCAACAAGTGTTGCGTGTGAAGCGACATGGCTCAAAAAAATTCTGCAAGACGTACAATAAGACTCCAAGACTCCAACAATTATTCATTGTGATAATATGTCAGCTATTGCAATGACTAAGAATCCAATATTCCACAGCCGTACAAAGCACATTGAGATTAGATACCACTTCATCAAAGAGCTTGTGGAACGTGGAGAAATCAAAATGGAGTTCTGCAAGACTGAAGAATAATTAGCATACATCTTCACCAAGCCAATTGCAACAGAGAAGTTCATCAAATTCAGAGACATGCTTAGAGTTCAAGACTTTTCTAGATTAAGGGGGAGTGTTGAAGATTAATCTAGAAAAGTGTAGATGTATAATTGGTAGTCCATTATCTAGAGAGTTCTACACCTATGGAGATGTTGTAGTGTGTAGAAACTTTTTGATGGATGTAGAAAAATATCTTATTATCTAAAGTCATAGAAGCACCTAGAACATTATAGAGATGGATGGTAGATGATAGATGAGTCTAGAAGACTCTAGGACTAAGTAGTATAGAAGTGTGTAGAAATCACCTATATAACCTATATAAAGGCATAAGTTGTAGCAAACCATGAAATGTAAGTAAAGAAGCTAATAAGCACATGTCAATTTTCTGAAAATTCATCCTCTTCCTACTTTCATCATTTCTATCATACATTTCTATCATATCCTTCCATAGAAAAAAGGCATAACCTTGTCCCATATCCTGTATTTAAAGGCTTGCTGGTTTTGTTGATGGTTATTGGGATGTTAGCAATCACTAACCTCGATATCTACTTCTCTTTTGCCTTAAAAAAAGAATAATACAAAATAATAATATACCATCACCAGAGAATTAACCGGCCGTTCCTTTAACTCTTGGAACAAAATTTGACCATGACTAAAGGCATAGATGTAAAATTCACATCTACTACATTCGGAATGCGTTTTGAGTGGATTATTACTTATTAATAATCGTCTTTTAGATGATGATATAATTTTTTTTTTTTGTCTTTGCAAAAATGTTTTTCCATTGGTGATTAATATAAATTTTTATATCTCAATTAAAGGATAAAAGAACTAAGTACTAATATTAAATTTTTTTTAACTTGTTTGGATTTTTGTTATTATTATTACATGTTTTGAATATTATCAGAGATGTGATATTTTAATTGCAAAAAATTATCTTACAATGATTTACTAAAATAACTTGCATGACTATTTTTCCTCTACTTTAGGTGTTCGAGACAATCAAGTAGTGGAACCATGCGATTAAAAATCTATGGCTCATATATATGGAACACATTATCTCTCAAAAGATTTTGTTCCCTGTTATACTCCTTTGTTCTAAAAAAATTCAAATCTTGGACTGGTTTATGATTCATGTCCTTTAATTAGTTATAGTGCTCGATCGATCAAGCCATTCGAATTTCAATCAATTCTTAATAATTATGTATAAATGTTAACTTATGATAATAATTTCTTACTTTGCCAAGCGTACGTAATTAAAATTAAAAGTTCTATGAAATGAAAGAATATTTTAAAGATAGATTCATTAAATAATGAAATAAAAATTAATTTGATATTTATTTATATTCAAATACAAGATCAAAACATTTTTTTTATATTCAAATTCTGAAAAAATATATGACCACAAACTAGTTTTTAATATAAAGAAAGTAGGACAGTGTTTTAAAATTTGGCTTCGGCCGGTCAATTGGACCAGGAACCATACCTATAGACGGTTCAAGTCCTTTATTCAATCGAATGTGCAATTCACAAACCAACCAACAATTGCATTAAATTGGTACCGAGCAAACCCCCAAAATTTTCTAAAATTAAACCTATTGGGCTTACTTTCCGGAGTTTTGTGTCTCCTTTGTACCTGCAATAGCTGGCTACAACTTTCTTTGTGTCCATTTTGTGCTTTGATTTAATAAAAATAAAATAATACAAAAACACTTCTCGTGTCATTGGACTCTCTTGGGTGATGGTTCACCACTTAGCTCATAATTAATTGATAAATGATACATATAAATTTATCTTAATTTTTATGTTACTCACACCACTTGTCATTTTTAATTGATTATATACAGCGTTAAATAAAGAAAGCTAAGATTATAAGTGAAACATACTTTATTATATTTTGAGAAAGAATTCTATATATAATATATTTTTGGTTCAAATATATTTTTAGTCATTATAATTTAATGTTTATTTGTTTTTTCTTTCAAAAAATATTTTTTTGCTTTTAGTCATCACAAATTATGATTGTTTTATTTTTCATTCTTTAAGCAGTCTAATAGCATTTTTTTTCCTATCCAGAATGTTATCTAAAGCGTTATACGACACTTGCATTCCTTAAGCTGAGGTTCGATCTCTGGCTTGGCTTGTGACAACTAAAAATACCACTTTACCATAAAAATGGGCCCACAGGTGAAAGGTTGATTAGACCTCCCTGTTATACTAAAAGAAATTGGTCACTTTTGGAGACATAAATACCTGCTAAATATTCTGGTGATGAAAACAATCCATGCTCATTTGCCAAAAAATAATATTTTTTTCATTGTTTTACCCGAGTTAATTAAATTTATTGTATAATAATAGTAAGTATTATTATTATTATTGAATATTAAGTTTAATTTTAACACCGAAGTAAAAAAAATATATAGTTGTAAATCAAATAATTCTCTAAAATTGCCTTTAAAAAGTTCTCTAATATTAATTATTTCCATACATACTAAATAGACATAGACATAGACATAATTTACAATTGTAAAGTTCGTATTATAAGCAATACAAATAATCTACTGTTATTCATGTCAACGTGGAGTATTTGTGTTATTTTCATTTATTGATTTATAATACCTTATTGTACACATTTATTTTCTTTTCGAGAGAGAACATTATTCTTTTATTCGTATAACTTTCTTATAGCATTTTTTAGAAAAACAAAATATTTCACTTGAGTTAACGCTTCAATATGTAAAAGCTGTAAATGTATAGGATCATTTGTTTTGATCATACAATGCTTCTAGATATCGATTTTTACTCTTTTCTCTTTTTTTTTTAAAAGGAAAAACATAATTTATTAATGAAACAGACTAAGCACAAGAAGAGTACTCTCTTGACCCTATAGCATCTAATAATATGAAATCCCCCACCCTTGCAATTTCATGCGTAATTACACCCCCACTCAAAACATAAATAGAATCCAACTTCAGCTCTACCAAGTGGGACACACAAAGTTCAAGACCTTCTTGTATTCCTATTTGATCTGATATAGCATCCACCGAGACAGGACATAATAAAGACTATGAAATAACCATGAAAGGACCAGATTAACAACATACTAAATACTAGCCAGAAATATGGTTCATAATAAACAGCGACATCAAAATCTTTCCTGTACAGAATGTCATACTTGAAAGAATAATCTTTCCTCTCTTTCAACCGAAAACAACATTTCTATTCCAACCCATATGGTGAATTTAGGAGGGAACTCAGTCAAACCACTGGCCTGAATACAAATGATGATAAACATTTTCTGTCACAACTATTATAAAAAATCAATGGAAAGAAAGATCAAGAATCTGTGGAAGTTGCAAAGAAAAAAAATTGACTCTTGGCAACTTGACATTTCTTTTTCAGCAAGATCTAAGAATCTGAATCAAACAGTATAAATGCAGCAGTTTCCATCATAGATCCCCGAGCAACTGCTTATAAAGAAAGAGAAATAATTAGAATCAAGGAAATTATGATAGAAAGAACGATTACCTTGATCTTCATGTACTGTTACCACATATTTCTCCCCAAAACCATAACAAGTGGCATTCCAATTACAGCCCTTATACAAATTTCAAGATCAAATATCAGATTAAATAACAGAAAGCCATGTTTAAAGTATGATAACATATTGTTACAACTTGAACCCAATAAAACACAGGACTGCATTTTCGTGTGACCCAAAACATAATCCAATCATATGCTAATTTACCCCTCCTGACCCACATCAGTACACAAAATAAAAGTGAAGATTAATCCTTTTTAAAATCCCGGATACAATAATTTTCCCTAACAATATGCATTATCTTTCACCCATTTGATCCAAAATATATCAGCTGATATAGTATTAAATATTAACCCTGTAATCAAATATCTGTAGCAATTCTGAGTGGGTTAGGTTAGTTAGTTCAAAACAGCTACCTTATATCTTGCCCATAGTTTCTGTAGCAATTATGAACCTACTATGATTAATTATACATGAAAAATAAAGAGATGCTCTATAAGAAGAAACCGAGACACAGCTTTTTTATACTGGATTGATCCTCGAGCAACATTCAAATAACAACAAACAGAACCCATTTAGAAGAAAAAAAAATGAACAGTACATCATTCAACCTTTCTAACACCATTGGATGCAATCATCTTCATAATACAGGCTGCAGCAGCACTCCCTTCAACATGGAACCAAGGTTTGGAGCCCTCCTTTGATCAATCTAAGGAGCTAAGCTGCGTTTGGTTCCTCTAAACACCACATGAAGAAGAAAAAAAGGTCAGTCAGGGAAAAAGTTGAAAGCGAGAAATCAAAGAGATGATTAACACCACGCAAAGAAGAAAATGAAGGTCTCTCTGAATTTGAATCTGAATTATAAAAAAAAAAAAAAAAAGCATTGAGCATGAGAAAGGGAGAGATTGCAACCTAAGCTGCAATGTTCTAAGTAGTGATTTAGTACGGAAATGAATCCCTAGAGGTGTAGTGTTATGGATGGATGGATTTGCTCTCGATGTTGGTCCTGCTCTAGTTCATTGTCTCGTCATGTTTGAAATAAGTTTGAGCAATATCAGAACATTGGGTACAGGCAATAACAATTTTCGTAGCAGTGTATTGGGTAATTGTCCTTCCATTTATTCATTTTTCTAAAAAGGCAAAGGAATATACGTATGAGTACTTGTACCCTGAAAATCTGAGAGATTCTTAGAAAAAAAAAAAAAAGGAATCTTGGAGTTGACTTTATATTGTCTGATCATATATAACAAAAACCTGACATACTGTAAAAGATTCTTGCACAGAATCTAGTACTTCAGACCTGACAAACTCAGGAATATGCTATACCTTTCAGCTTTACAACAAATATATTTCTCAGTAAAAAGGGTAAATAAAAAGTCAATAAGATTCTGATTCTTAGAAATTACCATATAATTCACATAATGTAATTCTTGCTTCTCTGTAACAGCTCAAGACATATTTTTCCTCTTAAGTAGCTCTATTACACAAAAAATGATTCCCTGTGTGGATTTTATTGGTATAGCAGATTTGAAATCTAATTTTGAATATTTTAAATGTAGTGTATCTTACTATTATAAAATCCTATTCGTGTATGGTTGTACTAATTTACATCTTAATACATGATATTTTAAATTATATACTATAACAGTCGAACTTGTACTGTGAAAAATATATGGAATAAGGAACCTAGACAAGTAATATCTAAATTTATTTGCAATGACTTATAGTATCTATAATATAGATTGTATATATATTATCCATGATCATAGAGGGTTACCATTAGCATTTCAATGTTTTGGGGCTTTTCAACACCTTCACAGAGTGCTTTGAGAGCAGCATGGCCATCCAATTCAACCCTCAAAAAGTGAAGATGAGGCAATCCAACCAAATTTTGTGAAAGCTCAGATATCCTAGATGAGCAATATGGGCCTCCATATTCCAAGAAAACATCTTAAATAGAACGACTAACTTAGTTTGTAGAAGGAAAAATATGGTATAAAAATGGCACCAAAAAGTTTATGGTCTGCATTGATGCTCACAATGTATGATTTGATCAACTAAAATGAGGAAATTGATAGGAAATCAATCATGTATCTTATGAGTACATCAAATCTTTGTAATATACAGATCCAAAGTAGAAAACTAACTCAATTGAGAAAAAGAAAATGTTTCTAATTTGTCAACCTCTTCATTAAAATTCAACTCATATATTACTTTTAAATCATGCCTAGATCACTAAAACCAAATGTAGCTGTTAAGGACCTGGATATTAGGAGCAAAGCCACCTTCTTTACCAACATTCATAGCATCATGTCTATACTTCTTTTAAATCACAGCCTGTAAGATAAACACATGAACACCTCAATTTATGACTACTAATAATAATGATTTTTCCTTTTAGTAAGAAAATCATAGATTACTTTTAAATAATTCTTAGATCACTAAAACCCAAAGTCCCTGGATATTAGGAGCAAAGCCAACTTCATTACAAACATTAGTAGCATCCTATCCGTACTTGATTCTTTTCTTCTCTTATCCTCCATTGTTGAGGTGTCTTGAAGGTTTTTGAAGAGGTTTTAGGTGGCTTCCTAATCTTTTTCCATTATCTTCTTCATTTTTTTCTTATGAACTCACTAGGTTTCTTATCTCTCCCTTCCCTCTTGCTCCATTTTTCATGTCCATGTTCTAGGAGAAGCTCAAGGTTCCAACTCAACTCATACTAATCTCTCTGCTTCTTTGTGTCAACCAAGAGGCAAGGGAAGAGTACTTGAGCTCTTAGGACCCATGTTTTGATGTTATGAAGATAAACTTCATTTATGTTCTAATTTTGTATATTTTTGTGTGAATTTCGTGTTCTGTACTTGTGTCGCTATGGATGATGCGTGTTGTATTTGTGAATTCTACATACCAAAAATGAGTTCCTTGACCCCAAAATCCTAGGAAAGCAAATATGATATGTCTCATTTGGAGTTGTATAGCATTTGAAATTAAAGTTTTAAGTTAGGGCAAGTTATGTATGTATGTTGCTCTATTTTTGAAGTTTTTAAATTTGAAGCTGGAATCTGTTGTTATGGACCTCAAAATCGAACTCGCTAGGTCCAAGAACCTAGGATTAGACATAAAATGCACCCCATTTGAGTTAGTATGAGTTGAGTTGGAACCTTGAGTTGGAACCTCTTCAAATCACAATTTCAAGTTTTCTCTTTTCTAGTAAATCCTATTCTGTTTTGCACAAACTGCATTTATGGGTTTGGTTTTTATAGATTTTGACCATGTAAATGAGTTCCTCGTGTTTGAAAACATAGGGTTTGATATACAATTTGCATGAATGGATTTGACAACTCTTAGAAATTAGAAAACAAGTTTTGTGAACTTTGTGAATTAAGTGCATGACAGTTTTGCATTAGGGTCAAATGGGAGTGGATTTAGGAAATTTCTAACTAAGTTCCTTACATTTGAAAACCTTGAGAAACATATATGGTTTGTCCTAAATGGATTTCTACATCAATGGGAAAGTTGATTTCAAAGTGGGCAATTATGTACAATTTCAAATGAGAATGTGTTATGAATGTGTATAATTGCATGGAATAAATTATGTGGATTATGGATTGAGTTGTTTAGTGTGATCGAGACTTTATTATGTGAAATTGGGGAATTTTTATGTTAAATGTTGTAAGACCAAATGAGTGTGACCATTTAGCAAAGCATTTTGCATGTTATGGATATGAGTTATTAATGATGTTTATTATGAACTATCGCGCTTTAGGATTGGGCCCGGGGGTGTGCGACCTTCAACAAAATATATTTTGAGTGTCTAGCAATGATTCAGTGACTAGATATGTGGTGATGATTGATTTTATAAAGTGGTATTTTCCACTTAAAAGGTCATGTTGATGATGACCCTAGAGAGATAAAAGGATTAGTTTCCATTCTCTCTTGATATGTTTGTGTGTGTGCACAATGGAAGATAATTGCAATCGGGAGCTTCATGAGGATCAACTTACATTATGAGGAGGGAACATACAAACAAGGTAGCAAGATTGTGTTAGAATTAAAGGGATTGGTGTCGGGAGTTGGGGCATGACCCTATACTTAGTGGAAATACACTCTCTAATGTCTATTTACAAGTACCAACACAACCTTCGTTCATACTTCTCATCATGAAGGACGAGTAAGGATTTGTTAGGTGAAGGTGGATGACATACAATAGCTACACTTGGGGACGATCTAAACGATTGAAAAGAACCTGAGGGAATGTTGAGTGGTGATAACTTGACTATGGGCATTTTTGATTAGTTTAGGGGTCTCACAAGCCTCACTTATCATTCCTGACTAGAGCGAAGTTGTATCCATGGTTTGTGAAAACGCCATGTCCTGTACCGGCATGTGATGTGTCCTCCTAATCATCATCCATATGTTACATAAGATCACGAAGGCCTGAGAGGTTTAGTGACAGTGCTGGGCCCAAGAAAAGAACAATGTGAGAGTAGAAATGTGGAATAGGATGTCGTGAGTGATGCATGCTAGTAAACCACACATGGTGGTTGTTAGGTCATTGTGTGGGACTTAATGTCTGTGTTTGTGGCTTTGAAAGGGATAGAGTACTCACTCCTATATTACCATTTTTAGGATCAGATGATGAGCACGACGTCAACTCCACCATTCTAAATTGATGCCATTGAGACATGGTGGAAGCATGATGATGCGCTCCATGTAGACTACTTCTATAGGTTCCTCCATTGCCATCGTGCACTGATGGACGTACTAGGATACAGACCTTGCATGGTTGACTTCTATGTTTGGTGGACCCAGCCTATGTTGTCTTACTATCGCTTCGTGACACCCGTGCCATAGATTGTCACTCATTTCAAGTTGCATTCACCGCTTGCAGATGATGTGATGTCCTTTACTGAATCTGATTCTTCATCTAAGGACACTAAGACCACTTCTCCTTCTTTGATGTCTCCCTGATCGGTGTTGCTTGAGTCTTAAGTACCACCTGGGGAGGACTTGGTGGATCTCGTGTTAAAGGGCGGGGGAGAGGATTTGGAGAAAGACACATCTTATGAGGAGGATTTTTTTTATAGACGAGGAGGACCTAATCATGGAGTTGGAGTTTATGGAGGAGATTTCTTCACATGATTCATCTTAGGAGTCTTGCTAGGAGACCTCTTACATTTGATTATACTTATTCTTTTGTGGATAAGATTGACTTTGGGCTTAGGTATAGGTGATTGCTTTGAGTCTTAAGTTTTTGCCCTTATGTGTATTTTGAGATGGGTAGACCTAGGCTCAAACATTTTATACTTATTTAGTCATTACTACTTTGCATTACTTATTTGGGGTTATATATGTTACTAGTTTCACCGAGACATACATGTTTGGCTAACTCTTTATGACACATGACACTTATTTATCTATATTTGGTGACCATGGAGGTTCACTTGATTATCGTTATCTATTATTTGAGCATGTATGATTTATTTATGTTTCTATCATACTCGTCAACTCGAAGTTTTAACACGTCAAGCAGTTAATACATTTTATTATGCACGTTTTAAGGATCAAAGGATGTTTTACGAAATTGGATTAGAAAGTTCTTATTTTCGCCAAAAAAAATTTCTATTTTTTAAAATATTTTTTGAGTTAACATTAATGAGAATTGAGGACTATCTTTTCATTAAGTAAATCAACAAGTTATTTTGAAAGGCTATATTTAAGGATGTTACACAATAAGGGCAAGATTAAATAGCGATAAAAAGGAAGAGTCGAGTTGTTGCTTTGGCTCAGACTACACGCGTGACTGAAGTTAAAAAAAAAAACAAATCCACATGAAATCCCTAAATGAAATAGGGAAAAATTAAATCAGGAACCACCAAAGCGTATCATATGATGATTAATTGAATCAGGGACCACTGATGCCTAAACAGGCAAGTTTTGACGTGTAAAATGTTAGTCGTCTTATACGACTAACTTTTGTATAGAAAACTTTTACAAAATGTATATATTTTCCCTAATTTATGGTTCTTTTTGTAGGATTGTAAATAAATTTTGCTTTGTTTTTATTTGTGCTCAATAGAAGCCTTGTGTATGGAATTAATGTCAATTTCTCTTCAATTTAAGGCAAAAAGGAGTTATTTTGAAGAAGTGCTAAAGTTGATGTCTCGCTAAGCGAACTCAATGCGCTTAGCGAGTGTCATCCGCTAAGCGAGGCATCAACGTGCTTATCGGATAGGAGGAATCTAGAAGGGAATCTGTCACGCAGGCACGCGCTCAGCGAGTCGTTTGTCACCTTCCAGGCTTAGTGCGAGTTTGGCGTTGAGCGATTATTCACTTACTCACGCTAAGCGCGAGAATGGCGCTAAGCGTGACGTCGAGGTCAGTGAGCCCTTTTTAAGCCGAGAATGCCACCACAACAAGGGCCTAGTCTCTATGACAGAATGACGAAGCTGGAAGAGACTCTTGCTCAGTTCATGCAAGTATCCATGTCCAATTTAAAGAGCACTGAGTCAGTCATCAAGAATCTAGAAGTCCAGGTGGGACAATTGGCAAAACAACTAGCAAACCGACCATCAAGCAGCTTTAGAGCCAACACAAAGAAGAATCCTAAGGAGGAGTGCAAGGTTGTTATGACTAGAAGCAACATGGTGAGCATGAATGAAGGTGAGAAGAGGATATATGAAGAAAAACAACAGCTAGTGACTGAACCAGAAATTGACCCAGTGGTGGAACCTTTGAGTGAGACTGAGGAAGAAGTGGAAGCAGAAGATGATCAACAAAAGGAGATACCAATAATAGTGAGTGAAAAAGAAATAAGTGAGAAGGAAAAGAAAGAAAAAGAAAGAGAGAAAATGAAAAAAATGAAAATGAAAAAGAGAATGAGATAAAAATAAGAGAAGAAAAAGACCAAGAGTGAGCTAGCTAGAGAAAAGAGAAAGGAGGCAAGTCTAAGCAAAGGGGAGGAGGTGCCATATCCATTGGTACCAACAAAGAAAGACAAGGAACGACATCTGGCTCGTTTCCTTGATATCTTCAAGAAATTGGAGATTACTATGCCCTTTGGAGAACCTCTTCAACAAATGTCGTTGTACTCTAATTTTTTAAAAGATATGCTCACACGGAAGAATAAGTACATTCACAGTGAAAACATCATTGTGGAAGGAAACTGCAGTGCTGTAATTCAGAGGATCCTTCCACCTAAGCACAAAGATCCTGGGAGTGTGACTATTCCGTGTTTAATTGGTGAAGTTTATG
The DNA here is from genome assembly GCF_004193775.1 of Glycine soja. Taxonomy (NCBI): domain Eukaryota; kingdom Viridiplantae; phylum Streptophyta; class Magnoliopsida; order Fabales; family Fabaceae; genus Glycine; species Glycine soja. Next base: position 26,386,355 of record NC_041002.1, on the reverse strand, counting down.
TTGGCAAGGCTCTTATTGATTTGGGAGCCAATATTAATTTGATGTCTCTTTCCATGTGCCGGAGGCTAGGAGAGTTGGAGATAATGTCGACTAGGATGACTTTACAATTAGCATATCGCTCCATCACCAGACCCTATGAAGTAATAGACGGTGTTTTGGTTCGGGTCAAACACCTTATCTTTCCTGATGACTTTGTGGTAATGGACATAAAGGAAGATACATATATTCCCTTAATTTTGGGATGTCCATTTATGGCTACTGCAAGCTGTGTAGTAGACATGGGAAAGAAGAAGCTAGAAATGGGTATTGAAGACCAAAAGATTAGCTTTGAGCTATTTGATGAAGAAAGGAAATTGCTGGACCAAAATGTTTGTCTAGAGGTGAAGGAGAGTGAAGAGAAGGTTCTGAAGAAGAGAACCAAGCTTGATCCAGGCTGACAAAGACTATGCGTCAAGCTAATGACGTTATCAGAGCGCTTACTGGGAGGCAACCCAGCCCTTTTTAATTTTGTTTTTCTTGCATTTAGTTAAGTTTGATTGCTTGTGATTGTTTGAACTCAACATGTTTAGTATTGGAAAAGGGGTTAAAAAAAAGCTTTTGTGAAGTTGTGGACAGAAAAATAACTTGAAATTTTTTTTGTTGTCCACTCGCTAAGCGCGCTCCTCGCGCTAAGCGCCATCTTCTTCACGCGCTAAGCGAGCTGTTGTTCGCGCTAAGCGCATTGACCCCTGATCATTGGTTGTATGGTCCCGCTAAGTGTGTGACCTGTGAGCTAAGCCTGCAAAACTCTCTATCCATTTAATTTTTGGAATTGGGCTAAGCGAGTCATCTCGCTAAGCGCACAAGTCTGGGCTCGTTAAGCGCGCTAACGCGCTAAGCACTACTCTTCTCTGTTTGATTAATTTCGAGAATTGGGCTAAGCGAGTGTTCTCGCTAAGCCCAATTCCTTCTCTGTTTGGAATAGCACTAAGTCAGACGGACGCACTAAGCATGAGCCACTACTGAATTTAAGGAGCATTTTATTCGCTAAGCGTGGCCTTGGCCCGCTAAGCGAGAGTTGCAGGACCAATCAGAGAGGCAGAACTTGCCCAGCGTGTACCTTCGCGCTAAGCCCAAAAACTTCTCTGGAATTTCATAATTTTGTATTGGGCTTAGCGAGCAGATCCGCTAAGCACATGAACTTTAAAACTCAAATGTCATGTTGACTCGCTTAGCGAGTCCATGCACTAAGCGAGTCATTCGCAACTGCTAGTAAATAAGGCAACTGCCTTAGGCAGTTGTCATTTTACTTCCTCTGAGCATTTTCTCTTCACCCTCTGCACAGTGCTTCAATCTCCCTGCATTACCTGCATTTTTTCTCCCTCTTTGCACTCATATTCAACATCACAAGTAAGCATCTTAACTTTTTTTATTGTATTTTCAAATTTCAAACTTTAGACTAGTTAACTTAGTAGTGTTAGGTTGAATTTCGTTAAATACTTAGTTCTGTTAGGTTAGTTGTTTGTTAGACTAGAATTAGGGTTTTATTGTGGATACAATGTGCTTGTTTTGATTAGGGTTATATGGCCTAATGGGTGCCTAAGTGGAGGGGTGAGAAGCCCCTACTTTTTATGGAAATCGCGATGAGCGCGCTAAGCGCCTTGCTGCGCTAAGCGAGTTCATCGTCTCTGTTGAACATCTGGATTTCCAGATGAACTCGCTAAGCGTGGCCCTATCCCGCTAAGCGCATTCATCTTCTTTGATTGAAAGTTTAATTGCTTATGAACTCGCTAAGCGCGTCTGTGCGCTAAGCGAGTAATGTGTTCTCAGACACTTAGAAATTTTTGTGTTTTGTTGTGTGCTAAGCGTGCCCTGTCACTCTAAGCGCAACTATCTCTCTATTTTTCAAATTGTTGGAATTGGGCTTAGCAAGCTTGCTCGCTAAGCTAGTGTTGTCCAATAGAGTATTCGCGCTAAGCGCGCCTTGCCGCGCTAAGCGCTAATCCTTCTTTGTTTTGAAAATTTATGGAATTGGGCTTAGCGAGCCTGCTCGCTAAGCCAATTCTGCAGGAAAAAAAAATTGGATTTGTGTTCACTCGCTAAGCGCGTGGCCATCATGCTTAGCACATGAGTCGTTTTTCCTATGGCACGCTAAGCGAGTCACTTGCGCTAAGCGCCCAGTCTAATTTTCAGTTTTATTTTGTGTTTTTTTTTTAATTTGAATAAATTCCTGTCTAATCTTGTGTTTTGATTCTTTTGTATTGCAGATGGATTCCTCTAAGAGAAAAACTATAGCTTCAACGTCTCTGGCCGGTTATGATAGATCAAGATTTGTATCACAGGAGGCCTGGGATCGTTACTCAGATAATGTGCTTGCTAGAAACATTCTGCCATAAAGAAATGTCAAGCTGTATATCAATGAGTTTGATGATTTCAGAAGAGAATTGATCAGAAGAAACTGGCATAAACAGCTGACTAACTTGACTGGGGGAAGCATTGATGTGACAATTGTGAAGGAATTCTATGCAAATCTTTATGTCCCAGATGACAAGTTTCCCAAGCAAGTTAGGGTTCGAGGGAACCTAATAAAATTTGATGTTGATTCCCTCAACACCTTCTTGGAGACTCCAGTGGTCGTGGAGCAAGGGGAGAGCTTACCTTTTTACTCCAGGTTTGCTAAACTGAGGCCTGATCCTCAGGAGCTTGCAGCCCGGCTGTGTATCCCTGGGAGGGGATTTGTTCTTAATGTTGAGGGTCTACCGTGGAAGCTCTTGAGGAAATATCTTACCACTCTGGCCCAAACCTAGAGTGTTCTATCTTATTCTAACTTGGCCCTGACATCCCATACTTCTGATCTTAATTTGGATAAGGCCAAGTTAGTCTACGGGCTTGTAATGAAGATGAATATGAACTTAGGTTCACTTATTTTTGGTCAGATTTCACTCATTGCTCAGTCTAACTCCTCGCAGCTTGAATTTCCAGCCCTGATTACTGCCTTGTGCAAGGCCTGAGGAGTCACCTCAAATTCTCTTACCTTTGAGTCACCAGCCCAACCATTAATTTGGCTTATATTAAGAAGAATTGTTGGAACCTGGATAAACCTTCAATCACTTTTCCAAGGACCCAGAAATCCATGGCTAGAAGATCTGAGGCCCCATCTACATCAGTTACCCCTGCTCCCCTTACATCAGCTCCATCTACTTTTGCTCTTCCTTCAGCACCAGCAGCTCCAGTTCTTCTAGGTCCCTCCACTCAGAGCTCAGAGCTCTCCTTGTCTATGCTGCAGAGCCTGCATCAGGGCCAGCTCCTGATCATGCAGAGTTTGCAGGATGTGGTCCAACAGCGACTAGTTATGAGTGTCGAGGAGTTTCTTCAGAAGGTGGCCTGACCAAGAGTTCAGCCTTCTCCTTCAGGAGGGGGTGAGGCCTCTGCAGCCCAAGAGCCTCAACAAGACCAGGAGGATGACATTCTAGAGGCCTCAAAGCCCACTCCACCTGAGCCTTTCGTTTTTTAAACTGATCCAGTAGCAGCTACTCCACAGTCTCCACCAGAGCCTTCCACTACAGTGCTAGACATGTCTTCTTCTCAGCCTGAGCCATCTGCACCAATGTTAGACCTGCCCCTTCCTCTGGATTCATCATCAGGCACTCCTGCACTGGACCTGAATGAGCATGCCATGGACTCTGCACAGGATCATTGATAGGATTAGGATTTTTATTTCCTTGCTTTTTGAACAGTTTTAATATTATCTCGTCTTTAGTACATTTTATAATTTAGATTTATGTTTATGTTTCAGCTTTTAAATTTCAATTTATAGTTTTTATTTTGGTTGATAGCTTGTACAAAGCTTGATTGAACAATGCATTTATATTATCCAGTGGTTGATACTTGATTTTGGAATTCAGTGTTGTGATTGGTTTGAATTGATCAATTGTATGATGTGAGTGAATTGAAATGAGTGGATCATATGCCTTGAATGAGCATGCAGTCATTAGAAAAAAAAAAGAACATGGAATTAGGATCATGACTGGAAATGTTAGTTGGTTTGTCAAGTTGATTGTGAAGGAACGCATTAGCTGCAATCGGTGAGAGTGTGATCTTTAATTGTGAGAGAATGACTAATGTTAAGTAATGGTTTTTGCATGAATCTTTGAATATGGAATGAATGCATGAAATTGAAGATGATGAAGGCCATGTTTTGATTGAAGATAGCCACTTAGCTGAAAAGCTTACCTTGAGCATGATTGAATTATCCCTTGCACCCATTTTGAGCTGAAAGTATGATTGCTTGATTGAACCTATACAGTTTATCTCCTTCTACCTTGTCTTAGGTTGTAGGAGAGCATCATTCATAAAAGGAAATTTTGGTTCAAAGCAAATTTGCCCAAATTTGGGGGAATTATGGGGTGAAAGCATGCAATGGTAAGAAAAGAGCAACACACACAGTCATCTAATAAGCAGCAAGTGTTCAAAAAAAAAAACTGTAAGTATAAAATAAAAGTGTGTGCGTTGCTATTTAAGAAAAAGAAAAGCTAAGTGCGGAAAGGCAAGTAATAGAGCTGGAATAAAAAGAAAAAGGTTGATCTATGGATGAATGCTCTCTTAGAACCTAAGCTTTTGCATCCTAGAAAAACCATGAATTGATTGCAGCCCAGCCTCGTTACAAGCCTAGAAAAGTCCGTTGGATTCAGTTTGTGTGTTCTTGTCTATATGGCATGGGATGAATTGCAAAGATTGAGACTTGTGTTAGTTGTTGATTGTTGAATAAGCCTAAAAACACTTGTGCTTGAGTGAAACAGTAGTTGTGAGGCTTTGGTTAATGATCCTTCCTTGATATCTGTCATTCTTACTAGCTTATTTCAGTTGTGTTCCTTAATAATCATGTTCACATCTTTGAAAAGCTGCATGTCTTGTGAGAAGCTGTGATTGAAGCATTGTATGCCATTCATTTCATGTGATTGAATTCTTTGGAGCAAACACCTTGTGAATAACCACTGTGAGTTTGTCACTTCAGGACAAGTGAACTGTTCTTTCTTTGCTTAAGGACAAGCAAAACTGTAAATTTGTGGGAGTTTGTTAGTCATCTTATACGACTAACTTTTGTATAGAAAACTTTTACAAAAAGTATATATTTTCCCCAATTTATGGTTCTTTTTATAGGATTGTAAATAAATTTTGCTTTATGGAATTAATGTCAATTTTTCTTCAATTTCAGGCAAAAAGGAGTTATTTTGAAGAAGTGCTAAAGTTGATGTCTCGCTAAGCGAGCTCAATGCACTTAGCGAGTGTCATCCGCTAAGTGAGGCATCAACGCGCTTAGCGGATAGGAGGAATCTGGAAGGGAATCTGTCACGCAGGCACGCACTCAGCGCGTCATCAGCTCACTCAGCAAGTCGTTTGTCACCTTCCAGGCTTAGCGCGAGTTTGGTGCTGAGCGATTATTCACTTACTCGTGATAAGCGCTAGAATGGCGCTAAGCGTGACGTCGAGGTCAGTGAACCCTTTTTAAGCCTGGAATAGCATAAAAGAGAAGGAAGGGGTCTAGAGAGCGTTGAATAGCCATCAGAACTTGAAGAGTGAAATATACAGAGGCAAAGGACAAAGCAAAGAAGCCAAATTTTGATCTTTTAGGAAGATTTGTGAGATTTTGAGTGATTGTGAGGTTCCTAGAGGTGGAGGAGACATCCCCACTCCTTTGTAAGCAAGCAATTTCTCCTAGTTCCTCTTCTTCATTATAAAAAGAGCTTCCTTGCTATGGAAGGCTAAAACCTCAGTTGGGGATTCTTGCTGAGTAATTGATGTAAAACTCTTTCCTTATCTAATTAAGGTTGTTTGATGTGTTCATTGTTTCTATTAGTACTTTATTATTGAATGTTTGTGGCTTAATCACCCATATGTATGTACTGTTAGGGGCTTTAGCATTGAAAGATGTATTGTCTCCTTAGAACTTGATAGAGGAGGATTAGGTTACCGTATGTTTGGACACGGAGTGTGGTGATTTAGTTTTTATTATGCTGTGATCATAAAGTTGTTCAATTAAGCTAAGTTCAACAAGAGACATCTACGAACGAACTTTAATTATAATTAGGCTAAACTCACCAGACATCGGTTTTTAGTACTTGAGCCTTCAGCATAGAACATAGAAACATCTTTAATTAGATCAACATCCTTAATTGCATCAATTTGCTTAGTAAGAGGACCCAACGCCTTTAGATATTTGTTTTCACACTTACTTGCTCACGTTTATTGCTTTGTAATTAGAATAGAACATGCATTTATTTTCATTCACAATCATGATTTCTGTTTGCAAATGCCTGCTTATTGAACAAACCTTTACCAAATGAACAAGTTCCCTGAGTTTGATACTCGGTTCACACCGTTTTAATTATTTACTTGATGACCCAGTGCACTTGCTGGTAGATTTCACATCCTCACAAACAAGTAGTATCCCGGAGAGCGAAACACAAAAGAAGGTCAAAAACGACATTGGTGTCATGGACCAAAAGGAGGAGCGACAAAGAGGCTCATAAGATGAAGATGGTTTGGTGAACTGCTTGTGAGCTTCCACGACGACATTAGAGGGGTCATAGGGGCGGGGGTCATTGAGAGAAAGTGGTGTCTCTTACATTTGTCGAGATTGCAAAAGAAGTCATAAGATTTCTGATTAAGGACAAAATGACAAACCGGAAAAGAAAAAAGAGAAATGGGAAAACAAAACGATGCTCTTGGGCGGGAATACTATTAAGCCATCTCTAATAAGGGTTTTTATAAGTAGATCATAGCCTCAAGATCTGATCTTGCTAAGATCCATTGTAGGAGCATTTTGTTGGATCTCCACATGGAGATCCAGTTCTTTTATAAGACTCCCAAGATTTACAACAATTTTAAAAAAATGTTTTTTTTACTCTCTCTCTCTCTCTCCACAATATCCCAGTGGGAAGCAACTGCTAGCAACAGGAAAAAAATGGAGCTTTAAGGAGGAGAAGAACAACTAGATACACAACAACACCAACACTAACACATATCTCAAATCATGAATGATTAAAAATGAAAAAAACACAGATATGGAGAGGGAACATCATCATCTTCGAAGGAATGGAGGAGCTCTGCCCTTTTAAGCCCATTTCATTTCCCTATTTGTCGGCGCATAAGAGATGGCCGCACGGGGAGGGGGGGAGTAGAGAGGGGAGCGATGTGCGGAGAAGGGAGCGGGTGGGGGTGAAGTGGAGGGTGCGTAGAGAGGGTTGGTGGGTGGCAAAAGAAGGAAAGAGTGGGGGAGGGTGAGGATCGGGAAAGAAAAAAGGGAGAAAGGGAGGAAAGGGGTAGGGTAGAGATGGAAAGGAAAACAAAAAGAAATGAGGGAGAAGAGAGGGTGGGTGTTGGACAAGTGGCCTCAGAAATATTAAGAAGAGGGGGGTTGAATTAAGATTTCGTTGACTATTCCTAATTAAAAATTTTCCTTTCTTTATTATTTCCTAGATTCAATTATTTCTTTGTTAACAAATTATTGAAATAATAAATGAAGGAAAGTAACTTAAAGAAATATAAACACAATAGAAAGTAAAAGAGATTAAGGAAAGAGAGAATGCAAAATCGATTTATACTGGTTCGGCCACAACCCGTGCCTACATCCAGTCCCCAAGCAACCCACTTGAGATTTTCACTATCCTTGTAAAATCCTTTACAAGCAATGAACCACAAAGGAATCCCCTCTTTTGTGTTCAGTGATTACAACCAAGAAGTTATGCCCACTTCTTGCAATGAACCCCAAGGAACTTTGGTCCCTTGTGTCTAGTGATAACAACCAAGAAGTTGTACCCACTTCTTGCAATGAACCCAAAAGACGTTGGTCTTTTGTGTCCAGTGATCAACCAAGAAGCAAATCCTGCTTCTTGCAATGAACCCAAGGAACGTTGGTCCCTTGTGTTCAATGTTCAACCAAGAAGACCTTCTCTTGAAGACAGTCACCAAGAGTAGGTCTCTTGAAAAGCTTTTTGTAAGAATGGAGGAGGATAGGAAAATAGAATAGCACAAGTTTTTGCCCAATGAATTTTTCTTAACAAAGAAAGTGTTGAATGGACCTTGGCATGGGATAACGGAAAACGGTGGGGACACATGACCACTAATTTGGTAGAGTCACTAAACTTAGTGCGAAAAAAAAATTCAAAATTTTCCAATCACATTCAAAGCCACATATGAGAAGTTAAACAAATATTTTGTTGACCGTGGGACTCAGGCTGATGCAATGATCGCCTCCGGACAAGTTTACACACTTATAGCAACCAAATTCATCACCGAAGAAGAAACTAAGTCCAACACTCACTTTGTTCAACAGTTTGACCGCCAAAGATTTCAATTTCAAGTTGAGGAAAGAGTGAATACGAGAAAGGTGTCGAATGACGAAATTCACTGTCAAGCTGAATCAAAGAACATGCGATTGTGAGAAACCTCAAAAGCTACACATGTCATTGTTGCATGTAAGCACATTAATATAGATTACTTGCAATACGTTAGTCCAGTGTACACATTGGATTACGTGCCAAGTGTCTACAAAGTCTCGTTAGCATGCATGCGTCATCATGATTATTACCCACCATATGAAGGATCACAATTATGTGTCAATCCAACCACGAGGAGAAACAAAAAAGGTCAACCAAAATCTACAAGAATACGAACTAATATGGATGAGAGAAAAAGAGGTAAATCAAAATGGTGTTCAATATGCAGGCTAGTTGGTCATTCAAAAAATAGGTGCACCCACTTTCCCGGATGTTCAAGTCAAGCAAATTATTTTTTTTTACTATCAATGTATTTCATTTTACATCATTCATAAATTAATAAAATAATCTTCAATTGTACAATTTAATATTAATGTAGATCTTCAAAACAAACTTACACGATAATATTTTTAACTAATTTTGTTTATATAATATTGTTCTTCAATTTTATTAATTTCTTTTATTTATATATATATTTTTAAAAAACAATTTAAAATTAGAAAAAAGGAAAAAGATTGAAACTCAAGACCCGAGTTTATATTGTGAATAATAAAGTTATATATTGGTGTAAATAATAGGGTTGTATCTTTTGGTATTTTTTTTTTATACATTAGGAAAAAATTTCCTCATTTTACGGGTTTAGCTAGCGGCGTTGGCACTGGCACGCACACAGTCGATACCACCCACCGGCACCGTGTTCGTTCTTTCGCTGCCCCGTCTAACTTCTTTTAACTTCATCCTTCACTCCACCCAAAACGCACCGTTGCACAGTCCCCCTCCCCCGAATCGCATCTTCCCCAACACACACACACACACAAACCCTAATTTCTCAAAATGTGGTCTGCAACATCCTCCCCTTCCATCTTCCTCCCCCATTCCCTTCTTCGCCCCCTTCCTCGCCGGCGGCCCCTCTGCGCCTCCCTCTCTTGGGCCTCCCCCGACCCATCCGACGGCCTCGGAGGCTGGGCCCTCCTCGACGCCCCGGCCCAACCCGACAACAACAAAGGTACCATCTTCAAGCCCAATTCCCCAACTAACGCCGCGTGTCGCTGTCGCTACATTTCATGTGATGTGAACTAGTGTTGTGTACTTGTGTTCGTTGTGTGCAGTTGCGGCATTTCCTTCTTATGCCGTTGTTGGCTTCGGCACTTCGCTCGCTCTTGTGCTCGCTGTCTTTGCTGCCTCAAGGAAAGGTAGGTGTAGGTGCGGCTGCAGGTTCGTCGTTTAAGCTTTGGGGTGTGTCGTTTTTGACTTGAGATTTTTCTGTATTTTTTTTTTTTGGTGGGAATGTGGTGTGTGTGTTTAGGTTTTAGTTTTCGATTCCCGAGGCCGATGTGGGGTGCTGTGGAGACTCGGCGAGATCAAAACGACGCTCCGGAGTTTGACGTTTCGAGTGGGAGCAAGTCAACGCTGTCCGAGGCCGACCCGGAGAGCAATGTTACCGTTACGCAAGCTGATAAATCTGGTAAATACTTGGTTCTATTTTTGATATTTTGCTAATGTAACAAATTACTCTTTGAAATTATGAACGCTGATTTGGTTTTTGAAATTACAAAAATATCTGATTAGTTCTTGAAATGATAAAACTGTCACAAGTCATAACCATAATGAGTAAAATGATCAAAGGTTGGTAATTTTAGGAACTATTTTTTTTTTCTGTTTGTGTAAATTGTGACATTTTGTGTTCAAGTATAGGGTTTATGATATTATTATCACTAGTAATACGTCTAATTAGTTTCTGAAATTATGAGCATGGATTAATTTGCTTTTGATATTACAAGACATTATAGTTTCTGAAATTACCAAACTAGTGACATCGTTTTGGTCCATGAAATTACAAACATAAATGACTAAAATGGTCAACGATTGGTACTTTGATACTTATTGTATCAGAGGTCACTGCAATAAAGAGTAAGAAAGGATCAAAGCACAGAATAAAATGAAAGAAAAGCTTCCCAAGTCAGAGAATGGTTCTCTAGACTCCCAATTTCATTCCAAATCTTCCATATCCCCGCAATGATTTCCCCTTTCCCATATAGCAGAATTCCCCCTCTGATTTCTCACTCTTATAACTAACTTGATTCCCCTCACTCACAAAGCATTACAGCACTAATTCTAAATGGCCTCTATTGCCCTCCTGGGCCTACGTGTGTAAACCTTCAGAGGTTTCCCACTATTGGGCCGATTCCTATCATACTTCAGGTCTAAATTGAATGGTACTTGTAAGTTTAGGGATTAATTTGGTGTATTACTCTATGATTGTTACTAGAAATTTTCTTATTGTTATTTATTTCTTGTCATATCAGTAGCTGTAGAAAAGCCTGAACGTGTTGTCATCCCAGTTTCTGTGGATTCTACCCAAGAAGAAGCACTGTCAGTCTTAAAATCACTGAAGGTTTGTTCCTCGAAGTGTTGTTTTTAAATATGAATCAGAGAGACTAGTAGTATCTGCCGAGATGGTGTTAAACTGTTGATAGTCTGTAGAACTTCAAGATCACTTTCTTAGATAATTGGATAACTATTAATGGGAAACCTGGAAGCATTTGATGCTTGAATCTTGACTCTCTACCTTATTTACTTCAATGTACTGGTAGTTAGTAAAATACTGCTCCTGTGATTTTGGTTATGCTGAATGTTGCATCTTAAGTTTGTATACCAAAGATAAGGCAAGTAAGAGTTGAGATCGAGAACCAGAGAAATGTTAATGGGGATGGTATGAAACTATAAGCTTGGGTGTTTTGGTTTTAGTTAAATGATGATGATGATAAAATTTGTTTTTGTTTGCCTTTTAGAATTGGAAGCTTTTGCATTTAATGTTACATTTATTCTATGACCAGTATGGTGTCCTTAAATTTGTGATCCTTGCTTGGAGTGGAATTTGTTCTTGTAGTTTATTGTCTAGCATGTGTGTTCCATTGTGTAATGTAGCACTGAAACTATGTGCTAATTTTTGGACCTTTAGGAGTTGTATGCTTGAAAATTTTGCATATATGTCTAGATAATTGAAGATGATGTGGAAGCTAATGAATTGTGTACCAGAAGAGAATTTGCTAGATGGCTAGTTAAATCAAATTCTTCCTTGGAAAGGTTAGTAGTTCCTGATACATCATGCATGTAACTTTGCAGTCAGGAAATGAACGAGCTAAAAACATGTATCTTTGAGTGGTTTGCATTGAAATTTTGAAAATGGGTTTCCTTGTCTTCCAGGAGTCCTAAACACATGATTGCTCCAATAGTATCACTTTCTGGATCTGTAGTTACTGCATTTGATGATGTCGGTATTGACGACCCGGACTTTAGATCAATTCAAGGTAAAAATATTGGAATTTTACTTCAACCTGTAATTTTCTCTCTTATGTGAAGAAATTTGAATGTTTGCTTTTCAATTTGACAAATAGTCTTAGCAGAAGCCGGTGTGATCCCCAGCAAATTATCTTGGAATAATAGTTTCAATTATGGTGGATCTGACTCTCAAGAAAACATAAATTTTTATCCTGATAGGTAGTATATTTGTATTCCATCCTCCTTTTACACCACACAATAAAATTTTATTTTACTGAATTGAATATTTGTGCACCGCAGATTCATCTCACGACAAGATCTAATAGACTGGAGAGCTCAGTTGGAGTATGACTTTTTCTCTGGGGTAGTTGACGAGGTAAGCTGTTTTCAAAAGTTAGGTATTTGGATGCTTTCAAATATTCGTGATGAAAAACTTCACCTTTCTTTCAGCTCTTAATACCTGACATTTTTACAGTCCAGATATCAATTAAAAAAGCAGGTTATATGGATGTGAAGGAGATCACTTCTCCAGCAGTTTATGTGGACATGCTGGCAGGGGATACGAGTATTCTTAGAAAAGTTTTTGGTATCATCTCTCAGGCTTCTCCTCTATGCATTGATGTTTATTTTGTTTATTCAAACACATCAAATTTCTTTACACGTTTCTACTTGATGGATTGTAAAACTTAAATATGAGTTTGAGACATATGGTACATCAGAAGTATTTCATTTCATTAGAAGTTATTGTAAATTCAAATTCCAGTTTAGATTATTATAGTATTTTGTCTGGTTATGGAACAAATGAACAAGAGGTCACTAAGTGTAGGTTGTTTGAGGTTAAAATGTAAAAGTGTAACAGTAGAAGCATAATGAAATGACAAACAAAATTAGACTCAGAATTTTCAGTTCCCATATTATGCTTATACCATGATCTACTGATGAATAGTGAGGCTTGTTGTGTATTTTATTTTAAGGATCACATTGCGATCTATCTAAGAATGACATGATGAAGATGGTTGCATGAGAAAGCTATTGTGAACTTATTGTTACAGGACAGAGCAAGCGATTTCAGCCAAACAAACCTTCAACAAAAGCACAAGCAGCGGTGGCTCTGACAAGTGGCAGGATGAAGGAAGCAATATCAGCTGAATTGTCAAGAATAGAAGCTGAGAATTCTGCCAGGCTGGCTGAGGCAGGAGAGATCTGGTCTGAGTTGCTTAGCCGAGGAGAGATACAGAGATTTTGGGATGAAAAGCTTATTGAAGAGAAAAATCGTGGTTTTGATGTTGAGAGGCTTTATCACGTGGAAGTAAAGAATTTGGAAGAAGAGGAGATCAATCAAGATAAGATATCTGCTGAGTATTTAAAAGAAAAGGCAACAATGGATTGTCAGAAGCAGCTTCTGCTTAACTTAAAGAAAGAAGTTGATGAGATATCAGAAAAAGTCGCATCAGAGAGAGTCACATATGTAGACGAAAGGGATGTTGTACAAAAGTTGCATGAAGATTTAGAATTCAAGCATGAAGAATTGCTCAACACCAAATCCACGCTGGAAGCTGAAAAAGAAGCTCTTCAGATTCTTAGGTAAATTATGACTTACATTTGTTAACCACTTAGTCTCCTTTTGGCATGTTTACTCTTGTTTGTGTTTGATATTTCTTGATTTAGTGTCAAAACAGGTATCCATTTTGATTTATGGCTTTCCAAATTACAATTTCAAAATTGGGAGGCTTGTAAAGTCTAAGGAGTGGGGAGGTTAGGGAGTTGGTTATTTGGTTTTGGTGTCAAAACACATAGCTGCGGTAAGCACATTCCTATGAATTATGATAGATAAATGGTTAGGGCGCTTTCTTCTGAAGGTCCATTCAATATGGCACCCTTATTATGAAGTTAATTTGGTGTACTTTAAGACCCACAATGGTGGGATGCTGAACTAGAAATTGATGATACTTGTGAATCTTTGGAAATTTATTTTCCAAATATACGTTTCTGTCTGACAACTGATATTTTGAGATTGATTGATGGTTCCCAGTAATTTTGGAGGACATTTGGGTGTGGACTGTTCACTTTTACAGGGGGTTTTTCTTTTGTCTATGATCTCTAAACCTCCCTACCCTGCCAATTCCATTTATAATCAGATCTTGGGAATTCCACTTTTGTAGGAACTTGTCTGAAAGCTAGTTACACGTGATTTTATTTTTTACTACACTAGCCACAGACAAACATTGACTCACTTAAGTTAGCTACATGGGTCAATTGATGCCATGAGGTTCTTTCAAGAGCTGAAATTTCAGTGAAGCCATTTAACCCAAGGTGCTTTTTAGTTATTTTTCTGAAAGTTTTCTTTGGTTTTCCTTGTGCTTCTAAATTGTTTGCTTCTTGTTCAATCATATTCTTGGTCATAACTATTTCTTTTACTTTTGGAGTTACTTCTTGTCTTTGGTTCCATTTATATGCATAACCAAATATAAAATTTTGAAGGACATGAATTGTGTTTCTGGCAATAAAAAAATTGTTGTCATCATATCTCAATAGTACTTGGTTGGTCCTCTTATGTTAGAAGTATATAGTCTGCGGCATTAGAAAATTATGATTGTGTACTAATTTGTAAAATTACTTTCACCCAAGTAAACCTGCTAGAAATTGTGATTGTATTTGGAGTTAAGTGGTTATAATGAAGAATGCTAATGTTGCAGATCTTGGGTAGAGGATGAGGCAAGGAGAAGCCAAGCTCGGGCAGCTGTCCTTGAAGAGGTAGGGCGAAGATGGAAATGGGATGACCAAGCTTGAATTGGGACACGCCCTATAAAATGTAAATTAACATATCTACATATTTACTATAGCATAAATCCTTGAGGCTACTATGCTCTATTTGGTATTATGGCCTTTGGTATTAAGGGTGATGATGAACCTCATCCTTCGTTGGTATATACGGTTATACACATTCAAAAAGGAAAAATACTGATGTGAGTGGGTTTAATTTCTGTGGTCCAAAAAAATTTTCCTTCCCTCTCGTGAGTTAGATTGGGGAGGAGGGAATGCAGCCAGTCTTGTCTTATCTATTCAAAGTTCTGTGGGTCCTGTTTTGCTATTTTTATGCTTTGGAAGCTTTAGGAAATTCTCTTTCAACTCTAATGTCATTTGTCATATACTAGCTTTTATCACCAGTGACAGGTCTTGCATATGATAGGAAGTGGAATAATTCCAAAAGGCTGGACATCTAATTAGGAGAGATCGATTTTTGTTCTCCAATGAAAGCCTATATTTGAGAATTCTTTCATTTCAGTTTTTGTTGTTGTACTTATGGTTGAACTGATGATTAAGATGAACCTTAATCTGTTCTATGGTTTCCTTGAACTTTGAAATACTCTGACTGGATAGAAATTAGATTTATATTTGGATAATTTCTATCAAATTGATTGTGCTTGGTTTTACTCGATTTTAATATTCTAATGTTCAAGATTATGCCAATTACTAGAGAAAACATATCATTAATCAAGACTACAAGTTTAAGTATATCTCTTGGCAACTAGTTTATCATTGACAGTTAATTTGATAATTTCGGCACCTTTATAGTGTATATTAAGTGTTTCATTGAGACAGTTAATGTACGGCAATCACTCCTTAGAAGAGGAATTAACTGCCACATGTCACTTTGCATAAGAGTGAGTATCTCATCAAATCATGTTTTCCTTCCATCCTTGATCAGAAAGTGGCCTTGCCACTTTAGAGAAGCGGGATACAATAAGCATGACAATCAGGAGCGTTGGAGGTGGGTTTAGTTCTTTTAGTTCCAATTCCATCAAAGGCAGGTGGAGTTAGGAAAGGCAAGTTTAAAAAATTAAAAGTGAACTCCATCCTTTTTTGGATTTGTCAGATTCAGTGGAATTTGCAGAAAACTTGTCTTACGTTTTTGAAATATAATTTGCTTATTTTTAACTAATAAATAGAAAAGATCTTACAAAAATAAAATTATCTTATTTAAATGTATAATTTTAACTTCATTACTTCACACACAAAGTGAGAGAACCATTTTATGATTAAGAGGGTTAATTTGTCATGTTTAGGAATCAAGATGAGGAAGAAACATTATAATGTAAGTGATAAAAAATGAAAAAGCATAAGTTGAGTAATGATTTCTAATGGATTAATTACATTTTTAATAAGCAATTCATCAATATATCCAATAGCTTAAGCATGACCTAAGTAGAGGAATCCATCGGATTTGGACATGATGTCTAAGATTCTCTTCTAACCTAGATTGATTATCCAGAATATGTTGTGTTTGGGTAAATACTATGGAATGCCTTCTATGATTGGGTGCAATAGAAAGGCCATGTTCAAGTTCATCAAGGATTGAATTTGGAAGAAAATAAATTGAGCGGTAAATTTCTATCTAAAGCGGGTTGTGAATCCATTACCACCTATATTGAGTGCCTATCTTCTTCAAAGTCTACTTGTGAAGAAATTTAAAGAATGCTTAATTCGTATTGGTGGGATGCAAATGGAAGAGATATAAATGGATGTCTTGGGATAGACTCACTGTCAAAAAAGAGGATGGAGGTATGAATTTTAGAAATCCTAATGGTTTTTACTTGGCTATGTATGGGAAACGAGTGGAAGTTTATTTCTAACCCCAATGCCATAGTATCAAGACTCTTGTCCCGAGGGGGGTTGTTCATGGATTTCGAGATTGAGAATTGGAGATGGTTCTGGTATTAATTTGTGGCAGCAACCTTGGCTTAAGGGAGATGTGATGAGATCCATTGAACAAGCTTCTCATCCTAGGGTTTCTTTGTTGACAATAAAAAATTTGATGATATATAGGTAAAAAGGAGTGGGATGAAAATTTTATTCATTCACTGCTGTCAAAGCATATTGCGGACTACATCAAGCATATGTACATCCCCAGTCTGAATGTTGGAGACAGATTGATTTGAAACTTCAGTAAGAATGAGGTATATTCTGTTAAGTCTTGGTATAGATTGCTTATGGATTTAGTTGATGAATTTAGGGAGTTCGAGGTGGAAGGAGATTGGAATTTGGTGTGGAACCTTCATATTCCTCCCAAAGTGAGAGTGTTTCTTTGGAAGGCTTGCCGTGATTACCTCTCAACTCGTATAAGATTGCAAAACAGAGGTATTTCTTGTCCTGTAGCTTGTGTTTTTTGCAGTGATGCTATAGAAAGTTATTGGAATTGTGTTTTTTACTTGTCCTAGAAGCGTTCCTATTTGGCAACATTGTGGACTTCGGAATTAATTGAACCACTGTTGGATAGTGTGGAAAATTTCAAGGATCTGGTTTTCATTTTATTAAACTCAATTCAGGTGGATCAAAGGGCTCGATTAATGATGAATTTATGGATGATTTGGCATAGAAGGAATAATTGACTGTGGAACTCTTGATGATTGTCGGGGTGCTGAATAGAGCCCAAGTGACTCTGGTTGAATGGAAATCAAGTCAGAATGTTAATTCCACAAGGATTCAAGAAGTTATGCAGCAACCTCTATCAGATTGGATAAAGCCTCCAGAGGGATTCATGAACTGCAATATTGATGCTACATTTTTCATGGAACATGGGCTGGCCGGTTTTGGGGCCTTTATTAGAGAAAATTTAGGCCAATTTGTGTTAGCAAGAATAGGTTGTATGGAAGTTGTTATGTCAGTTCGAGAGGGAGAAGCCTTTGCAATTCTTCAATCGTTGTTATGGAATATTGATCTTCAATTATTTTCTGTCATTATTGAGACAGATTGCAAATTCATAGCAGATCAGGAAGATATTTTAGAATGTGGGGGTAATTCTCAATCACATTAGAGATTTGTTGAAACTTTATCCCAACTACTCTATTCAATTTATTAAGAGGAACGTTAATGAGGTGATTCATACCTTAGCTAGGAGTTCTAATATCTGTCCTCTTTAGAGATGGAAATAGATTATGTCAAATAAGGTTTTGTTTAAATAGATCTGTCCAATTTTAAAAAGTCAAAGATCAAACCTAATTTATTACCGGTCATAAGCTTTATTTTTAGGTTTAGATTAGCCTATTTAAAAGTATGACTCGACCTGTTAGTCTACTTAAAGACCTATTTCATATTAAAACTTTGGATAAATTATGTTTTTAGTTCTTGAACTTTTTGACATTTGTGATTTTGGTCTTTAAACTTTGGGAAGATTGGTCAACATCCCCAAACTTTTTTTCCATCTAATGTTTTTGTCCTTTTCGCCCATTTTTGCTATTAAGTGATGACATGTCATTCATTTTAATATTATTTTATTTCATTACATTTTCTGCGGTTCAGAACTGTCAGAAATTGCATGGATAAAATAATTTTTAAAAGGATTAATAATTTGTGATGGCTTATAGCAAGAACCTAAAAAATAAAATGCTTATTTAACTTATTCCCATCTTAATCAAAGAACACATATTGTTTAGTCAAAACTCATAGTAGTCCAACACAAGAAAAAATGAAAGATATAACCATAGTTATCAAACTCTAAAGTGAACTCATAAACTCTTACGAGTTTAAGAGTCTACTTGGTCCACACAGGTTAAATCGCAATCAAACTTGCTTTTTGGCATACTCATAGCGGACTCGGACCAAACTCATGCAAACTCGCGAGTCTAGGCTGAGTCACACGAGTTTACTTGAAAAAAAAATCGTGCCTTTACAACGTCATTTGGTGCAACCTGAAAAAAAAAAATCTGAAACTCATTTAGGGAATTAGGTTTTCCATTTCTCGATCCCTTTTGCTTCTTCATTTGTTCCCTCTCTATCTCCCAATCTCTCCCAGTTCTTCAATCCCTAAAACGACCCATAAGCATCACGATTCACGATGAGTTTTAGTTCGAGATCAAGACGAGTTCTTCAATCCTCTATTGTTGGCTAGTTCAGTGGTTCTATTGTGAAGGTTGAGCATGAGACGCGAGTTCTCAAATCACGACGAGTTTGAGCACACCTCTGTTGTAACTTGTAATCATGTAAGCACGACGAGTCCCAATCCTCTATTTTGGACTTTTTGGTTTTTCTGTTTACTTACATGAGCCAGAGAATTGAGAGAAATATGTTAATGTAAGAATGATGTGTCTGGGAATTTCTTATTGGGGATTGTTAGATTAGGCTTCACAAGTTTGAGAAATATGTTCTAATGTTTAAAGGTTTTCAAGTGTAATACCTCATTTTTCGTAAAATAAATTAAAAAAGTTTTTTAGTTAAAAATAAAATAGAGTATTTGTTTATAAAATAATAAATAAAAATAGAGTAAATAATAGGCTGAAAGTATTTTACCTAAAAATTGAGTTTTTTTTTATTAACATGAGTTGACTCTAAATAATATTCTCTTTAATGACTTACTTTATACAAATTATTGTCTTGTTCTGTATTTTCCCATGACAATATATATATATATATAGATGCACAAACGGAGTATAACATCATGAATACACTCCAACATATGACCATGGTAGCCACGGCTTACCAAACCTCCCATGAATGTTCAGAAGAAACCATTATAGATATCTTAGTGGCAGGATTTTCTGGACAACTGAAAGGATGGTGGGATAATTATCTCACTAACGAAGAAAAGTCAAAAATTTACAGCGCAGTTAAGACGGATCTCAATGGAAAAGTCATTACTAATGACGATGATAAAGAGATTCCTGACATTGTTAACACATTAATTTTTACAATAGCCCAACATTTCATTGGAGACCCATCCTTGTGGAAAGATAGGTCTGGAGAATTATTATCAAATCTTAAGTGTAGAACCTTAGCAGATTTTAGGTGGTACAGAGATACTTTCCTAACTAGGGTTTACACAAGAGAAGATAGTCAACAACCTTTTTGGAAAGAAAAATTTCTAGCCGGCCTTCCCAGATCATTAGGAGACAAGGTTAGAGATAAAATCCGTAGTCAATCTGCCAATGGAGATATTCCATATGAAAGTTTAAGCTATGGCCAATTAATTTCTTACGTTCAAAAGGTAGCCTTAAAAATTTGTCAGGATGACAAAATTCAGAGGCAATTAGCCAAAGAAAAGGCTCAAACAAAGAAAGATTTAGGTTCTTTCTGCGAACAATTTGGTCTACAGGCCTGTCCAAAGCAAAAGAAAAAACAATCTTCAAGAAAAGAAATCCATGAGAATAAACCGGGCAATACAAAGAGATTTCCAAGGAGGAGATACTCACACAAACCATCAACCAGTAGAGAAATAGAAAATCCTAGACAAAAAACAAAATCAAAAATAACGTGCTACAATTGTGGAAAACAAGGCCACATCAGCAAATATTGTAGACTAAAAAAGAAGTTAAGAAACCTCAACCTAGAACCAGCAATTGAAGAACAAATAAATAATTTGCTTATAGAAACCTCAGAGGAAGAAACAGAAACTTCATCCTCCGAGCCTTCCGATGAAAACCTAAATCTAATCCAACATGATGACCAACTATCATCAACAGATGATGATGATGGGCAAATCAATACTCTAACGAGAGAACAAGATCTCTTGTTTGAAGCAATCAATTCCATACCTGACCTCCAGGAAAAGAAGGTTTTCCTGGAAAAACTTAAGAAAACATTAGAGGTAAAACCTAGGCAAAAGGATTTTATCACAAACAACAAATTCGATGTAAGTAACATACTCAAGAGATTAGAAAATTCTTCAACCAAGCCAACGACAATCCAAGATCTCCAAACAGAGATAAACAATCTAAAAAGAGAAGTAAAAGAACTTCGTCAACAACAAGAAATTCATCAGATCATTCTTTCTCAGCTTGAGGAAGATAGTGATCATGAAAGTGCCAACAACAGTGAGGAAAACCAACCAGAAAATTTAGAAGATGATATGTTTATGGGATTAATCAACAAGATTAAAATCCAAAATTTTTACATAAACATAAAAATAATTATTAACGATTTCGTTTTAGAAACAATGGCCCTATTTGACACAGGGGCTGATTCAAACTGCATTTTAGAAGGATTAATTCCTACAAAATGCTTTGAGAAAACCTCAGAAAAATTAAGTACGGCAAACGGCTCAAAATTAAAAATTAATTTCAAGCTATCAAATGCAATCATTGAAAACCAAGGTCTTAGGATTAACACAAACTTTCTTCTGGTAAAAAACCTTAAGAATGAAGTAATCTTAGGAACGCCTTTCATTAGAGCCTTGTTTCCCATCCAAATATCTAATGAAGGAATAACCACAAATTATTTAGGAAGAAAAATCATATTTAATTTTTCTACTAAACCAATTTCCAGAAATATAAATCTTATAGAAAATAAGATTAATCAAATTAACTTCTTAAACGAAGAAGTATCTTTTAATAATATTCAGATACAACTGGGAAAACCCCAAGTAAAAGAAAAAATTCAATCTTTATTAAAACATATTGAATCAACCGTCTGTTCTGAATTGCCACATGCATTTTGGGATAGAAAGAAACATATTGTTGATCTCCCTTATGAGAAAGACTTTAGGGAAAAACAAATCCCCACCAAATCCAGACCAATCCAAATGAATGAAGAACTTCTTCAATACTGTCAAAAAGAAATCAAGGATTTGTTTGATAAAGGCCTAATCCGGAAAAGCAAAAGCCCATGGTCTTGTGCGGCTTTTTATGTCAACAAACAATCTGAGATTGAGCGTGGAACACCCCGCTTAGTCATAAATTACAAACCACTAAATCAAGCATTACAATGGATTAGATATCCTATTCCAAACAAAAAGGATTTGCTTAACAGATTAAATTTTGCAAAGATATTTTCAAAATTTGATATGAAATCTGGATTTTGGCAAATCCAAATCCAAGAATCAGATAGGTACAAAACAGCGTTTACTGTACCTTTCGGGCAATATGAATGGAATGTGATGCCATCCGGACTGAAGAATGCCCCTTCAGAATTTCAAAAAATTATGAATGATATTTTTAATCCTTATTCAAAATTTGTCATTGTCTACATAGATGATGTTTTAATCTTTTCCCAAAACATTGACCAACATTTCAAACATCTCCAAACCTTCATCCATATCATTAAACAAAATGGTTTGGCAGTCTCCAAATCAAAAATCAATCTTTTCCAAACTCGAATTCAATTCCTTGGTCACAATATTTATCAAGGTACAATCATTCCAATCGAAAGGTCAATAGAGTTTGCTAGCAAATTTCCCAACCAAATCTTAGACAAAACCCAGTTACAACGATTTCTAGGTTGTCTAAATAATGTAGGAGAATTTGTCCCCTACTTAAATAATATTGTCAAACCATTGCATGATAGGCTAAAGAAAAATCCGCCTCCTTGGTTTGACCTCCATACCCAAACAGTTAAAGAAATCAAAGTCAAAGTCCAATCCATAAAATGTCTGTATCTCCCCATCCCACAGGCATTCAAAGTTGTCGAAACTGATGCATCAGACATCGGTTACGATGGTATCCTCAAACAGCAAATTCATGGTGAAGAACATGTCATCGCATATACTTCAAAACATTGGAATCCTGCACAATTAAAGTATTCAACTGTTAAAAAAGAAGTTTTAGCAATTGTTTTGTGCATTTCTAAATTTCAATCTGATCTATTAAATCAAAAATTTTTGGTAAGGGTTGACTGCAAATCAGCCAAAGACATTTTACAGAAAGATGTAAAAAACCTTGCCTCAAAACAAATTTTTGCAAGATGGCAAGCAATTTTAAGTGTCTTTGATTTTAATATAGAATATATCAAGGACTCTTCCAACTCTCTACCTGACTACCTCACCCGTGAATTTTTACAGAAAATTCCCGATGCCTCCTAAGGTGTCTAGTTCCTCCGGCAGAGGAGGGAGAACCAGTACAAAAGGAAAAGAGGTTCTATTGGCTCTACCAGAGCCAATAGCCAAAAAGGCAACTACATCATCTTCTGGGTCACCTACCCAGACTGGGTCATCAACCCAGAAAGGAAAGCTTGAAGGGTCATTGACCCAGATAAATACCGCCAAACCTGAGTCATCAACTCAGGAATCACCAAAACCAACAACAACCAAACAGACCGTGGCTGATTATGCCTGGTCAATACAAACTCTCTTGGCCTTAGAGGATATAGGCCTCACCAAAATACCAAAATTAGCCAAAAAGATCTGGGCAGAAATGGCCTCAGAATCAGACGATGATTCTGAAACAGATCTGCAAAAACAAATCCAAAAAACCAAACAGACCAAAACTATTTGTAACCAAAAACCAAGCCAATTGTTGACTCAACAAGAATCAACGCCACAACCCGGTAACAGTTACATTTCAAAAAACAAATTTTTCAATGTTTTACAAATGGAACCAGAATACTGGGACAAGAATCCTTTCAAAGCAACCGCCAAAGTATTCCCCCCGGGATTCCATTACAGGCCAATAGCCACAAACAAAACCCGCAAATTCTACGAATTCATTCTAATAGATACAAACTCAGTATCTAATAAACACTTCAAAGACCCCAAAGATCCAAATCTAAATACCCATTCCACAATCCAAATTTTGAAGGTTATGCAGCCACGACATTATGGCTCAAACTTAAACCAACCCAAAAAAATTTCTGCACCATTTGACCCTGCAGGATATAATTATTGGGATTACATTGACGCCTGGACCAATGTGTTCAGGCATCAAAATAGTAAATTCAAGCATTCATGGCTGATTTACTTCAAAAATAATACTGCATATAATTTTCCAAATTGGTTCCTCCAATGGTGGAACTACTTCAGACCAATTCCACAAATATTCCCAGAAGAAGTCCAACAGAGATTCCAACAATTCAACAAGCTCTATAATAGCAAGGAATCACGTATTCCAGCAGATTTAAAGTACTTTTCCAGTTTTGCCTTGTCATGGATCTTTTCATGGCAATACAGATACGGAAAGACTGAAAACAGCAAGCAATATCCACCGTTACAGAGACACGCCTTTGTAAAATGGTGGTCACAATTCGATACTTCAAAGGCTGCTCCAGACCAAGTCAAGAACTGGTTCCAGAGCAATCCTGAGTTCCTTAAACCTGCTGATCCGGAGACATCTTTGTTTCTAAATCAGAAGTCGCAACTGGCAGCATTCTTAGCAAGCTCAAAATCTAAAGAGAGTCTTGCTCAGAATCTCAAAGAAGTTCTCCAACTACTTCAACAGGAAGTGGAAGAAGAACCTTCCAAGAAGGAAGCTGAATCATCTGAGACTAATGATGACCAAGAAGATGATCCATTCTACCAGAATGAAGAATACTGTTTTGGTATATCATTAGACGACGATTAATTAGTTGTAGTAATCATGAATTATTGTAACTAATTTGTCAGTTTCTTTTAAATAATGTAATTTGTAAAAGTTTTGTAACAGATCTGATAAACATTACCGATACTGTAGAAACAGTAAAAATTGAGTCTATTTAAAGGAGTCCTCGTTCCCTTTGTGAGGCACCCTTTCAGATAGTCTCAGAATCAGGTTTTTAGAGAGAGAAGCTCTGCCTAGGGAAAAACTCTTTGTAAGCTTTTCTTTCAGTTTCAATAAATTTCAAGTTCTGTTTTTCATATCTCCCTTCTCCCCTCACCGATCCTGTGTGGCTTTGCCGCCGCTTCGGTTTCTTTGTTTTCAAAAACCTGGGTTTGTAAGCCGTTTCGGTGTGCCCTTGATATCTGCTTTACAGTTTATATTTCTCCTTCATTTATCATACTGCATTGTAATAATAAAATAATAAATTAAAGAAAGTTGTAAAGTTAATGCCTAGTAATAATTTCTTTTGATGTAATTTAAATTTAATTGTTGTAGAAACTCTTTTTGATTGAAAATAATGTAGTTTGATTTACTGTGTGTGTGTGTGTGATGTGCATATGAGTTATGAGGTGTGATAAATTGTTATAATGAGATTATAATATTGTTGTTGAGAACGAGCATAAGTGCAAAGTTGAACATGTGTTAATTTTTGAGATACACCTAAACATGTGATGGTGGATTGTGATATTATGAGATGTCAAATTGTGTACATGGAATTTGGTTGTGAATAAGTGTGTGGTTAGCACTTCATGTGACGATAATTGTGTTGTGAGCTGTGAATTAGACAATAACCCGATTGGTGTTTACCTTGAGAAAAATGTTTATGCGCAATGTTAAATGGAAAGTGTAGGATTCCTAGTTAGGAACCTAAAGTGTTAAATTGTAGCGCAATGTGTTAAACGTGTTTGAAACACGAGTGAGGTCTTGAGTATTGTATAATTCATGAGCAATGTCTGCGTGCAAAAATTGTTTTAGGGGTTGGACCTGAATCAGGAAGGTGGGGCCTTAAGGGATTCTTTGAAGTCTAGGCCTTGAGGGTAAAGACACTCGGTTTGAGTGCTCCTTTAAGCATATGTTGATCCCATATGGTTGGAGCATTCTTGCAAAATAGAGTGATCCTGACTGGTCACCTTATGATTTTACTGAGAATGACCTGACATACCCATTGCGTGATGTGTCTTGTTATGTAATCCTAAGCGCCCCAGGGTGGTTTTTCACTAACATGGTACCACATTGCATATAGGCTTGAGTCTTAGTATAATTGTTGCATAACACTTGCTAATTGTTTATTATGAAATTGATGAGTGTTATTACGTCTAGACCCGAGTGTGATTCATGTGTAATGTGATTGGTGATTAAAAAATGAATTTTAAATGATAAAGTGGTGAAATGACGTGGATTGTGTTAAGTTTAGCTATGTTATAATTGCTTCCATAGTTTATTTTGATTATGTCTTTGTTTATTTGTATTTTTTTTATAAATGTGATAATTCACTCCCTGTGTGTTATTTGTGTTTGGATCTTGTGATGATCTCGAATCTTGTGTTCATGGGAGCAGATGACTAGGTAGATGACTTTAAAGAACCTCGTGCTAGAGGATGTTAGGACACAATGCTCTGATAGGATGCAACATTGAGGATGAATTTTTCTTTTAATTGCATGTTGTTATTTTATTTTATTTCATCTCATTGATTTAACAAAATTTCTTTTGTAAACTTTGACGGCCTTGTTCTGAACCGAATATGTTTTTAATAAGTTTTATTTAGTAATTGACATAGCTCCATATGGAGCTTGTAGGCCTTGGATCTTCTTCATCAATGGAGTCTTTTGCTTCTTGAAGATCAATGACAGTGGAATGGAGAAGGAAGAAAGATGGTTGGAGATGCCACTTCAAGGAGAAGATGAGTTAAGAACAAGCTTACCACCATAGGAACCCCTTGATCACTATTTAAAAAATTAAGGAAAGTAATGCAATAAAATATACTTTTTTCTGTATTTTCATGTTGATTATTCCTACCAAAAAGTATGACAGACCTAAGGTGTCCCATATGAGCACCTAAGTTTGTATTGAAACTAAAAATAAGAACAAACCTACCTAATGATTCCCTATGTATGTGAATCATGAAGATGTTGGATGCATGTGTGATTTTACAAAAGAGGGTTGCACCACTCAACACATTCATCATATCACCTATCATAGGGATTCGGTGCCTCGTAATACCTATTTTGGGCACCAACAAAGCACAAGGAGTTAAGCTCTTACGAACCAAAGCCTTATCCAACAACTCCTTTACTTGAGGAATAACCTCAAGCTCAAGAGGTATGGTAGTGCTAAGGGATGTTTCCCTTGATAGGAGCAGGTGGAAAGATTGTTTAAGAAGGAGTGCTCTTTTGCTATCACCTTTTGTTGCAAAATGATTTTCCTTCTTAACAATGTTCTTGGAGGAATCGTTTTCCTTTTTTTCCTTCTGTGGCGTCCCCAAAATAATGACTGGTTTAATAGTAATGATTTAAATAACAAAAAAACCATGGTAGATTTTTTTACACTTCTTTTTCTTTTTCATTTCTTTCTATTTTCACAATAATTAAATTCAGAAGGAAAATCATCACTATAGAGTCCTGAATGACCAGTTCACAACTCTATTCGGAGTCATTCCTTTCTGATTCACTCATAACCTCTAGATATTTTGCTTTTTCAAAAAGAAAGGTATGCCAGCCATTACTTTAGGTCGTCACGCGAAAATAATAAAATAAAATACGATCGGTAAACCCTTTTGCAAATAAAGTTTGCTAATGCTTTCTTTCCAAATAACAAGGTTAAACATAAGTACATTCATCATTTAATAGCTGTCCAAAATATGGGAGTTTTACAAAATACATAGTGTCATCCAGAGCAAAGGTGTCCACAATGGTGGCTTCAGCCACATGTATACAATCATCAAATTCCTATACAACAGGTCTACCCATACAAAAACAAAAGAGTAAACCTAACAGTCAGTCCTAGATACACCCACCCTCAAAAGTATACAAAACTAATCCAATGAGCTGTCTACTATGATGAAGAGCCTCCACTGATCGCCATCTCTCTCGGGCCACTATCCTCCGTAGAGTCTGCCTCAGATGCCGACATGACTTCCTCGGGGGAATCCACCTCAGGAAGTGGGTCCTCATCACCCTCTAGAAAGTCAAGAGCATCCACAGCAGGCTCGGGAGGTAGCTCCTCGAGATCCTCCTCTGGATCTTCCTCGGATGACGTTACCTCGATCACTTGGACTGGCTCCACTAGACGATATGGTGTAGGCGTGGGTAGTATCCACTCCACAGTGCGCTGAAGCGTGCGCGCCGGTTCATCTGGATGCACCAATGAAGTAGCCATGAATCGAATCGTGCCCCGAAATTGGCACCTCATGTTGCCTTCGAGGGTCTCCCAAGCTCCCTCTAGGCACTCCATCTCCACTCGATCATGGATTAGCTGCACCGCCATCACGATCTACAAGAAAGAAAAGAAAAGGGTAGACTCTTTCACGAGAATCTAACTACGCCGCAACACAATGCGTCTCATGACCACTACATGCAAGTAAAAGGGGTATCTCAAGGCTTTGCATCCCTGGTAATCGGTTACACAACCTTGGTAATCGATTACCAGAGGCCAAACTCGAATCACACAGCTTCAGGACATGAAAACCTGAAAAAGGCCCTTTGTAATCGATAACACATACCTGGTAATCGATTACCAGTGACCCATTCCTCTGTGTAATCGATTACACAGACTGGTAATCGATTACCAGAGGCCTCCACAACCTGCTGCCTTCATTTCTAAGCCTGGTAATCGATTACACCTCCTTGGTAATCGATTACCAGAAGCCCTCATAGCTTCCTGACCTCGTTTTCAAGCCTGGTAATCGATTACACCCCATGGTAATCGATTACCAGAGACCATCTTAGCCTCCTGTCTTCATTTTTAAGCCTTGTAATCGATTACCCACCCTTGGTAATCGATTACCAGAGCCCATATCCCATATATCAATCAAAGTTCACAGCTGGCCAGCCACCACACAAGCCTCCTTGCTTTGTGGTTTTTGTTCCTTTTATCTGTTGACTGCCAGGAGCTCGCCTGTTTAGGTACATCACAGGTTCTCACTGACTGACTATGCCCGGGTTGGGTCGGGATTGGTCAAGCTTGGTTTTGGGCAATAGCACCCCACCTGACGTCCCCAAGGTCTCCTGACCCCCGCGACATATCTCCAGGTACCATTCTGTGGTCAACGAATAAAAGCAGGAAGTTTCACCCTTCTACACTTCCTCATCTCAAGCTTGTAGGATTATGGGGTACCCATCACATGTGGTACTAGGTGGCGGTCGGGCGATGGTGCACAACAAGTTTTCCACATCCACAAATCACGCATAAACCCACCATCCCCTGTTGCCCACCTCCAACTGAGCTCACGTACTCCCACGTAGCCCATATCCTCGTTTCTCTCAACACCGGGTCCCCATCAATCCTCCCAAGCTTCCCCAACATCCAAGTAATTCAACATTCAAACAACACAAACTATCACAGCCAATAAAACAGGGCAAAGGCAGAAAACTCTGCCCAAAACACCAACCAAAATCATAGCTTTTCTCACTTAAAGACTCCAGTAACATTTCCTTCGTTTCAATTCGTTAACCGTTGGATCGACTCGAAAATTTTATTGGAAGTCTCTAGTACATATGTCTACATTTTGACCGTTGGGATCTACTAACAAACATCTAGAACTCATTATGCACTACTCTCTCCATAACCAGCAAAACATAGCATTTTTCTGCACTTATGCAAAATTCTGCTGCACAATTTCACAGCAAAATTCTGCATAAAGTGCAGATTTCGAAAACCACACTTCCTCTCATCCAATCTTGCCCAAATCAAATCCTACAAGTCCCAAATCATGTCTAAACCAAAGTCAAGCTTCAAAACACAGCAACACAAAATCTAGGTGTCCAATACCCCTCAATTTAATGGGTTTTCTAGGTTTGAGAAGTGAAATTGAGAATGAGGTAAATTTGAAGCATACTCTCACCTCACACAAGTCCATAACATCAATTTAAACTTGTTCAAACTGGATTTACACCTAAAATTTCACCGAATCAAAATTTGACTCCTAAACACCCAAATTTACCCTAGAAATGACTCTTTGTTCACTTTGGTCATTTGTTTTTCTCTCTAGCACAGTCCAAGCTTTCTCATAAGTCCTAAATGACATTTCAAGCTAGGATTAACTCACTTTAACCTCCATTTACCATAGAATCTAGATTTAACCTTCCAACTCTAAAAGCCTCACTCTTTTTCCACTCATAACACCACATTCTCACTTTCTAACCCTAGATTAATTCTACCCTTCATCTCTAACAGTTTTCCATAAGCAATTTCAGCACATAAACATCACAAGCATCATCATAAAAACCCTAAAACAGAATGGGTATGTTTAACTCATCCAAACATGGCAAGTTCAACATGCTTTCAACAAATTCCTTCACAAATAACTATCATGAAGCAGAAACTTAGCAAAACTATCCATCATATTTCCCAAAACCCCATACCCACGAAAATCAAGAGGGAAAG
This sequence comes from Glycine soja, assembly GCF_004193775.1. NCBI lineage: Eukaryota > Viridiplantae > Streptophyta > Magnoliopsida > Fabales > Fabaceae > Glycine > Glycine soja. The sequence goes on along the minus strand of NC_041002.1, from coordinate 26,356,717 downwards.
AAGTCCATCCAAACCTGAAATTTCGAAGTCCCACACGTAGAGACGCGCTTCACGACTCCGAAAATGCCCTCCTTTCGCGATTTGGAGCAGAAATGGGCACCAAAGGTTGAAGCTTTGTTGGGCAACAATGGTGGATGAGAGAAAAGAAGAAGAAGGCTGCGTGAGAGAGAGGGAGAGCTTCTGAATTTTCTTTTTGGCTGAGTGAGGAGAGAGAACAGCTTTTGGTTTTAAAAAAAAAACTTTTCTCTTTTCTTATTATTTTATTTAAGCTATGCCACATGTCTCCATTTGAGTGGAGCAAAAAGGGCCCACTTTCTCTTTTGATTGTGACCCATACTCAGCCACAAAAAGTGAGAAAAATCTGACCTTTGAAACGCTAAAATCATGCCTCGGTTTGTGTGCCGTTTCTCTGATTCCAGTTCCTCGCGTTTCTCTGCGTCCGTTGGGGCCAGTTTTCGAAAGTAAGCAATATATATATATATATATATATATATATATATATATATATATATATATATATATATATATATATATATATATATATATATATATATATATCAAAACGCTCAGAATAAAACCCCGAGAGTGGTTCAGAGGTTGGTTTCGTTAAATTTTAAGTCGCCCGCAAAACGATGATTTTTAGACTAATTAATTAAGAATTAACCCATAACCTCCCAGTTATGGATTTCTCTTCCTTAATTAGCCTAACCCGCGTATCTTGTCCCCACTATTCTTACTTCTATCAAGAACATATATGCATATACACTGAATAATACTTATATATATATATAATCATACAAAATACATCGTTTTCAAAAATTCCGGATAGAAATTTCCAGGATGTCACACCTTCCCCTTGGCCTTTGAAGACAAGGCCTTACTATCCTTCTTTTTCTTTCTTTTTTCTAGTTTTTCTTCCTCATCCCTCTTATCTTTCATAGTTAGTTGATCTTTGGCCACCGATGAAGGTGTTTGAGGATGCAACACAAATTAGTGCCAAGATGGGTGAGGGTAATCTCATTAGTTAGGCCATTGTAAATGATCTTCCTATCAAATTGTCATGGCCTTCCTAAAAGAATATGCCCTGCCTTCATGGGAACTATATCAAAATTAACTTCATCCTTATATGTCCCAATAGAGAAAGGTACCTTCACTTGTTGGTTAACTATCATTTCCCTTTGCTCATTGAGTCATTGAAGTTTATAAGGTTTTGGGTGGAGAATGATAGTGAGGTTCAACTTGGAAATTAATCTTGTGCTACAACAATTGCAACAAGATCCACTATCCACAACGAGAGAACAAGTTTTATCTAAAATTTTGCATCTTGTATGAAATAAGTTCTCTCTTTGGGATTGGGATAGATCACAAGATTTACCTCCAAGGAGCCTTCTAACCATTAGGAGGTCACCTTTTTCATAGGGGTAGACTTCTTCACTAGACTCTTCATTCCTTACTTCATCTTCACTTCCATTAGAGGAAGGGGAAGAAGTAGTCTCCTTTTGACTACTATAAATGTCTTGACCCCTCATAGTCATGGTTTTCTTTGTGGGGCATTGAGAGGCAATGTGACCTCTCCCAATACATTTGAAGCATTTAATGTTGCTAGTCCTTTCTTGGGAACTAGTCTTAGGGGTGGATTTCTCTATGGTCTTACCCTTGTCTTCCTTGGGTTTTGAAGGTGCAGCCCCCAAAATTCCTTGGGCTTGGTCCTTCCTTGGATAAGAGTGAAAGCCATAAGATTTTGAAAAAGGCTTTCTTTTAAGTTGTTGCTCCACTCTTATACAAAGTTGGACTAGCTCATCTAGGTCCTTATATGGAAGGAGTTCAACCTTGTCCCTCACTTCCATATTAAGCCCACTAAGGAACCTAGCTATGCTTGTTTTTTCCTCCTTCTTAAGTCTAACTCTTAAAAGGAGTAGTTCTATTTGTTGTCTATATTCTTTAACACTCATACTCCCTTGCCTAAGCCTTTGGAGCTTGTCTATAAGCTCATTTTCATAGTAGGAGGGAATGTGCCTCTTCCTAAGGGCACTCTTAAGATCATTCCAATACTCTACTAGAGGATCCCCATGAATCCTTCATTACCTAACAAGGGAAGTCCACCAATAGAGGGCATACCCTTGAAAGATAAGGGTAGCCAATGGAACTTTTCTCTCTTCGCTAATATGATAGCAAGCAAAGAGTTGTTCAACCTTCATTTCTTAATCTATGTAGGCCTCAACATTATCTTTTCCATGGAAATATGGGAGGCTAATGTGTACATCTTGAGGCCTTCTATCCTTTTCTCTTCTTTGGGAATGATGTTTAGTATGTGAACTATGACGCCCTCTTTAATAGTCGCTAAGTTCTTCACTTAAGCTCTTGCTAGAGTCATGACTACTATAGGAGGCATGTTTTTCTCTTTTCATTTCTTTTATTATTTTGCTTCTTTCTTCCTCTCTTATTTTTTCTCTCTCACCTTGATTCATTTCTACCCTCTCTTTTCCTTTTTCTTTTCTTTCTAGTTTTTCTTTTCATAACTTGAGGGAACTCAACTCATCTAAGATTCTAGATAGAGGATCCTTATGACCAGTACCCTCACCATTAACACTAGATGAATGATGACTCATGTTGGTTCTAAAGTTCTAGTTCTTTCTTGTTGGAGGTTTGTAAAAGGTACAAACTAGGGTTCAAAAGAACTCAAGATAAGCGTGATAAGCAAGAAGACAGTATTATGTAATTACAAGATAGACTAGGTGTGACTAGTAAAGAAAATAAGCTATGAAAGTAAGCAAGAAATTAAAGAGCAAGAAATGTAAATTAGGCAGATCCTAGGGTATGGATGACCACATTTAAGGTTCCCAACAAAATACTCACTATCCTAAGGGAAAATTGCCTAAAATTATTACACACAAATGGAAGTTTGGTAACCTATTGGAGGCTCCCAACACACTTCCAATGAAAGACCTTTTTGTTACAAAACTTGAAAGCAATGAAGGTAAGTAAATTGCCAATTATAAAATTACAAAACGATCCTCAATCTTGGTGGTTGTTATCTCTTTGGTGATTCAATCAATTTGGAGTGCTTCTTAGTCCAATAGCTCTTAAGGTGGTTGGCCCCCTGCTTCTTGACTCAAATTCTTCAAGGGATGGCACCAATCCTCCTTTCCAATTCCCTATATGACATCTCACAAACAAGGAAACAAAGAGACAAGTAATAAAAAAAGACCAAAAAAATGAAATGAAAGCTAAACCAATAGAGTTTTAGCAAGACAATTTTTCAAGGATTATTCAACTATTAAAACAATGAAAAGCACATAAAAGCAAGCTAGGACTCAAAGAGAAACCTAGAATGGCTCTAGAGTAGAGTAGAAAAACTAAAAAATAAAAACTCAAGAAACCTCTAGTTTTGCACTTTTTTTCACACTACTTTTCAATTGAAATTTCATAACTAAGATTGGTATAAAATAGGCACCAATTATAGAACAAATTTTGAGCCAAACAATAAGCACACTTCCCTTTTACTTTTTTTTTTCTGGACACTGATTTTCCTGCCAAAGTGTATGATTTTTATTATTTTTTCCATTTATCGAAATCACTTGATTCTTTTTTCCCAATTTTGGTCCAGATGTCTAGAAACTTCAGTACATATTTCAGCTCAAAATTTGTAGTGACCAATTCCCAGTAATTTTTACAAGTTTGTATATTCAAGCTACCAGCACCAGCGATTTCAACTTAGAAATCAAGAGTAGTGTTTATGTTGCTTAAGGCTAGGATAGTTACAATTTATGTTTACTTATGCTCAATTATCTTGAACACAATTAAATCGATCTTAAGACTTATTTTGATTCACAAATCCAGCCACAACTCAGCACCACAACTCAACTTCTTCATGGGTATCATGTAGGAAACTAAAAAAACAAAAAAAAAGTTCAACAACAAGACTACTTCTAGGAATTGATTTAGAAATGTTATGAACTAAATAACATGCATGAATTAGACTCAAAATTCAAAAGATAGTCTAAACATGACAAGAATACATGAACAAATGTATCTAGAATTCAATCAACCAAAATCAAAATTCAACACAAACTTAGAACATAATGTGACAATTATTATGACTAAACATGACTCTAAGAAAACATGGATTAAGTGATTTACACTTAGATTTTTGTATTTTTTTAATCAATATTTTGGAAGAACATAGATCTAAAGGTTCAGCACAAGAATATTATGACTGAAAAATGATAGAACCTAAAATCAACACAAAAATATGATTCAAGAGTAGATTTATAAAATTTGAACCATAGAAATGCAAGAACAAGTGTAGATCTAAGATTTAATCAGTTTATTTTTTTGAATCTACTCTAAACAGTGTCAAACCACAAGAAAATGGAGGATATACATGGAGAATAAGCTGAAGAATAAGGAATTAAAGTGAATTGACCGGAAAAAAAAGATAGAGGAAGTAAAAGAACATCACCTAGATGAAGATGCTTTTGATACCACATGACTTAGCTCCATATAGAGCTTGTAGACCTTGGATCTTCTTCATCAATGGAGTCATTTGCTTCTTAAAGATCAATGACAGTAGAATGGAGAAGGAAGAAAGATGATTGGAGACGCCACTTCAAGGATAAGGAGTCAAGAACAAGCTCACCACCATAGGAAGCCATGGATAAGAGCTTGAAGGAAGGAGAAGATGAGTGGAGGGAGAGGGAGAGAAAGAACACGAAATTTTATGCCTCAAATAAGGTCTGAACTTTGAAGTGTAATTCTCAAATGATCAAAGTTGAAAAAATGCACACACATGACCTCTATTTATAGCCTAAGTATCACACAAAATTGGAGGGAAATTTGAATTTCTATTCAAATTTCACTTGAATTTGAAATTGAATTTGTGGAGCCAAAATTTCACTAATTATGATTAGTGAATTTTAGCTATGGTTCAGCCCACTAATCCAAGATCAAGTCCAAGATTCTCCACTAAGTGTGCTTAGGTGTCATGAGGCATGTAAAGCATGAACGACTTGCACAAAGTGTGTGACTATATGATGTGGCAATGGGGTGTAGCAAGCAAATGCTCATCTCTCCCTCTAAAATTTAATTGGATTGGGCTTTTCCCAATTCAATTAAATTTATTTCCCAATACACATCAAATATTCACTTAATGTATATGAAATTACAAAACTATCCCTAATACAAAAACTAGTCTAGGTGCCCTAAAATACAAGGGCTGAAAAATCCTACATTAGGGTATCCTACCAACATTATGGAGCCCTAAATACAAGGCCCAAAAATAATGAAACCTTAATCTAATATGTACAAAGATAAGTGGGCTCATACTTAGCCCATGGGCCCAAAATCTATCCTAAGGCTCATGAGAACCCTAGGGCCTTCTCTTACATCTATGGCCCAATCTTCTTGGAGTCTTCTATCTAATGCCCTTGGGGGGTAGGATTACGTCAGTAATAGTGAAGTGAATGTGAACCTTTTACCCACATGAATTTGTTTATCAATATTTTTATATGTATGTTAAGGTAGAGGGTGTTACATCAACCATGTAAGTCCAAGTCTATGTTGAAGAGGTAATGAAATCCACAGAGTAAGTCACACCATGCGATCACAACTTAAGCTTCAATTCATATACTATAATCTAATTAATCTTTGAATATGTTTGTGTCCATGGTGTGTTCATTTTTTAATAGAGGGAATGAATTTGTAATGTGCATATTATACAACCTTAAGGCAAATGAAATGTCAAGTAAGTAATTTAGCAAGAACATCTAACTATATATTCAATCCATTAGTCAATTATGACTTGTGTGAGCTTCTTGATAAGCTTGTATATTAAGTAATTGTTATTGTTAGTGCCACTATTAAGTAATTTAGCAGGAACATCACACCATTTTTTTTGCTTCATAATCATAGATCATTTGCCTAACTGAGCATTGAGCATTGAGCAATATATGAAGTGTTGAAGTTAGACATATAGTTAAATAAGTATATTGCTAGGAGAAGCTAGTTTGGACACTAACACAAGTCAAGTCAATGTTTTTTTTTTATTATTTCTATGCAAAATACTTAAGATTTGAAAAGTATTACTAATTTACTATTACTATTATATACAAAATCCACAAATATTGAGTAAAGAATGAAAAAAAAAATGCTTAACTATAAACATTTTAGGAAAAAAATGCCTTCTATGAATTGAAATATTTTGCATTGTCAGCTAAATAAAAATACCTCTATGAATTTTTTCTTTAATAATTTATAGTATAATTCCTATCTTTTTATTATTCTTATTATTACTCTTCAAAGAAAAACATTTTGTATGGTCCTTGTGGTTAGAAAAGAGATGTTATTATATCTCACTATATTTGGTTTTTGTTTCTTATGTTTCATGTTCAATATGTTTGGGAGTGGGATTGGATCAAATTCATCAAATGCCAATACAGGCACAGCCAAAACCACAAGTGCAACAACCTCCTTAGGTTTAAGACTCAGAAGCAAAAATGCTCCAAGAAATAAGACTGATATTGGGTGGAAACATAGGACAAATGTTTTAGGGAATGGTAAAAAGTTAAGTGTAACTATTGTTCAAAGATCAACAATGGGGGAATTTTTAGATTCAAGCATCATCTTGCTTGGACTAGATGAGATTCTGAACCTTGTCCTTTAGTGTTGGAAGAAGTTAAGATGCTTATGATGAAAGTTGTTGCAGAGGTTGCTAATGCATTAGAGAAGAAAACAAAATTAAATAATATTCATGAAGAAGGTATACATATTGAGGGGATCGAGACAAATACCACTCAAAGTGGAATAGAAGGGCAAGGGACATTTTCCTTCAAAGAAAGAGGAAAAGAAAAATTTGTTCACACTAGTGGTGAGGGAGTTCAAGCAAATTTAAATCAATTGTATGAAAAAGGTGACAAAGATAAAGTTGATGATCAATTTGCTGAATTTTGGTACCCAAGTGTCATTCCATTCGATGTTATTAAAAATCCAGCTTTTGCAAAATTTTCAGACATGGTTGCAAGATATGGGGTTGGCTATATGTAACATTCCATTTTTTAAAAAAAAAATAAAAAGGGTTTTATTTAAAAATAAACAGAATTTTAGAAAAATAATGAGGTTTTTGTAATTAAATAAATAAGGAGAAATAATTTTATTAATTAAAAATAAAGGTTTTAAGGTAAATAAAATAAATATGTATTTTTAGAAGAAAAAAAAAGATGTTTTATTTATTCATTTGATAGAGAGTAAAATATAGTTTATTTTAATAAAATAATAAAATAGAGTAAATAATAGGCTCAAAGTATCCTAACTATAAATAGACACATATTATGTCAGTTTTTACATTAACGATATGTTTCTACGCTTTCTCTTCCTCCCAAATTCGTTCTTCCTTCTTCTTCTCCCAAAATCCTCATTTTTTCCCGCATACACCCAAACTTTTCCCAGTAAAACTACGATCTCAGACTTGTTAACCATTGGATCATCCTGAAATATGGCACCACCTTCGAAACTCATTTTTGGCATTCCCACCGTTGAGATTTGCAAAATAATGTCTGTAGAGAGAAATGCCCCTCGCACGGAGACAGTAAAATTGAGGCTCCAATCTCTTCTCCTTCTCTCTAACACTTGGAAACCCTGGCATAGCAACTAGAGGAAAAGCTTGAGGAATCTTAGGGAATCGCTAGAGATATCGCTGTAGTTGCTGAACTACACACGTGAACCCGCTTAGAGGTAATGGATGAGTCTATCGCAATTGGGGTTAGAATGAACATGTGTAGGGATGCTTAGAGGATCAAATTGGAATTTATTTTGGGATGTTTACTATATTGTAATTCTTCCTTTATAATTATAATCACGAGATTGTTATGTTTGACGGGCCAATTGATGCCCTAATGCGAATTGACTGATAAAATTAAGTGCTCTTGGTGTTTTTGTGTTTTTGAACCTATGATTTTGATCTCTTTGATTTTGATATGATTATGTGATATTTAAGGGTTTTTGGACAAGATTTAGTAGACAAGTGTGAGAATTAGATTGTTGGAAACGTTTTTTTTGTCATGTTTTGATCTCATAAGCTTATTACGTGTTGATGATTATAACACATATACATGTATGTGAACTGTTAAAGTAGGAATTAATAGTTCAAATAATAAAATTAAATCGAATGAAATTAATATATTAAGATTCAATGATAAATACTTTCAATGCATTTTTAGTTTAGTTATATATTAACTCTTTTTAGTTGAAAATAATATAGTTCGATTTAATATATACATGATTTGTGCCATGTAAATATTAATATTGTGTAATGTTTGTATGATTCATGAGATGTGATATCATGTTGCGTTGGGATTATAACATTGTGATTGAGATTAGGTGTATGTGTTGAATTGTAAGATGCATGTGTATCGAGATTTTGTACACATTGAGTTGTGAGCTATGAATTGTACAATTACACAACTATAAGACCCTTTAAGGGCGACGAGTTAATGTGTGATGAGTATTGTGATGGGATCCACTGTGGGAACCCGACGAGTTGAATCACTTTAAGGCACGACAAGTTAAAATGATTTTGAAAACAATTGAGTAGTTGTGTGTATTACATAATTCAAACTCCAGTGACACATATATGGTTTTAAATGTCTATTTTAATGAGATAATTAGTCATATGAACATAACATATTAATATTATTATTGTGTGATATGTATATGATGGATGAGGCGTGATAACGTGATGTCTTGGGATTATGAAAGTATGATGAACTGTGTGTAAGTGACAAGTTAAGTATGTGTTAAATTGTGAGATCACACGTGTATTGAGATTATGTGTGCATTGAGTTACGAGTTATGGACCATACAATAAGACCCTTTAAGGGTGACGAGTTAATGCACAACGAGTATTGTGATAGAATCCACTATGGGAACCCGACGAGTTGAATCACTATGAAGCACGATGAGTTAACATTATTTTGAGAACAATTGAAGAGTCACGTGTTTTGTATAGTTCATAGATAGAATCTGCGTGTTAAAATGTTTTCTGGGTTAGACTTGAATCAAGAGGGAGATGGCCTAGTGGACTCTTTGGAGTCTAGGCCTTGGGGGTAAATACACGGGTTTGAGTGTTTCTTTAAGCCTGTGTCGATCCCACATCGGTGGAGCATTCTCACAAAACAGCGTGACCCTGACTGGTCTCCTTATGATTTTACCTAGTGGGAGTGACTTGAATTACCAGTGTGTGGTTTGTCTTGTCATGTACTCCTAGGCGCCCAATGAATTTTTTCACTGACATGGAACCACATTACATATAGGATCAGTCTTAGTGTGTATGTTGCATAACACACGTGTAATGACCATTATGACTTGTGACGTGATGGTGGTTAATGAATTGTGTAAGTGTGAGATGTTGTGTTGTACTTGAGATATATTGTTCTAAACACGTGATTAATATGAAGATGTGGAATGTGATTTTGTGATTAAATTCTTGGGACAAGTGAACTCTTTTATGCTTAGAAAATAAAATATATTTTGTGTAATTTCATATTTTCATGTATTTTATTATATAAATATGTATATCGGGGTAGAGGGTATCACCCTATAAGCCTCTATCTTATCATGATATCATAGAGATGCTTTTAAAAAGAGCAGTGGGGAAAACTGATTTAATGCTTCAAGAATTTAGGGACGAGTGGAAGAGAACTAGTTGCATAACTTTGTCTGATGGGTGGACAGATAAAAAATACATTCAATTTGTAACTTTTTGGTGAATAGTCTAAAAGGGGTTGTATTTCTTTATTCATTGGATATCTCGGACATCTCAAAAACAACTGACAAAATGTTGAAGATGTTGGATGATGTAGTGAATTTTGTTGGAAATGAGAATTTTGTTGAATATATAAAGAAGGGAAGAAGGATCTCAACCTACATTTATGGTAAAATAATGTTGATTAGCATCATGAAGAAGTTCACAAATGGAAGAGACTTGATTAAGCCAAGTATGCATAGATTTTCCATGACTTATTTAACTTTATCTTGTCTTCATGAATTGAAAGCATCATTGATGAACATGTTTAGCTCTGAAGAGTGGAAAACAAGCAAGTTCGGAACTTCACAAGAGGGGAGAAAAGTACAGAATGGGGCTTTGGAAGAACGTAACCATGTGCCTCAAAGTTGTTGCCCCTTTTATGATGGTCCTTCGATTGGCGGATTTAGATGTAAAACCCACCATGGGTTTCATATATGAAGAGATGGAAAATGCAAAAGAGAAGATAAAATGCAACTTTAATAACATCAAGAAAAGGTAAAATTTCTAAAGTTTCTCCCATTTAAAATTTACTTGTGTATTCTTCTAACTATTTCTAGTATAATATATTTGATATCTATGTAGCTATGAGCCTGTTTGGAAAATTATTGATGAGAGGTGGGATCATCAGCTTCATAGGCCTTTGCATGAAGCTGCATATTATCTTAATCCTCATTTGCATTATAAACCTAGTTTGAGACATGATGGCCTTCAGGTGAAAGAGGGGTTGCACATGTGTATGAGAAGATTGGTCAAGGATGTTGCAAAATGGAAAAAAATTAATTTGCAACTTGTTGAGTTTCATTTTGCTAGAGGGATTTTCTATATGTAAGATGCAAAGGACATTAGAAAGGTTATGCAACTTGGAGAATGGAGGGAGATGTTTGGTGATGGAACTCCAAAGTTGAGGAGGTTTGTTATCCATGTTTTGAGCTTGACTTGTAGCTCATTTGAAATGGTAATTCAATTTAAGCTTATGACTTTATTTTATTTGTTTAATAATTTTATTTATTTGGTTTAAATAGTAATTAAAATTTTATTTCTAATTATAGGTTCATACAATGAGAAGAAACCACTTACATCAACAAAAAATGAATGAACATTTATTTTTTGTGATGTATATAACTTGAAGTTGAAAAGTAAGCAAAATAGAAAAATTATTGCTCTTCCATTTGATGAGATTGAGTATGATGATGAATGGATAACTAAAGACGAAAATAATGATGAGGATGAGCAACCTCAAGGTGAAGGTGATGGTGGCAATGTTGAATTAGTGGGAGATGTTGGAGGAAGTTCAAATAATCCGGTTGTAGAAGCTTTTGATCTAGATAATTTAATCTTGGTGGAACCTAATGATGATGCACAATCTAAGGAAGACCTTGATGATGATGGAGATGGTGATGAAACTGATGATATTCATCGAAACGATCCTATTAGAGGATTGGACATGGTTCTTTGAAGACACTTGTGGTTGTTTAGTTATTTAAATGTTTTAATTTTGAGAACTTATGTTTTGTAATAGACTAATAATATGAACTTATTGTCATTTATTTGCAAAATGGTGTATTTTGAACAAATTTACTTATTATTCATAGGTATTTTATTTATGAAGTAGACTCTTACAAATCGAGTCTACAGAGCTCTCACAAATCTATGTAAAAACTTGATTTTGATAACCTTGGATATAATATGTTAAAATAAATTAAAAAATTAAAATTTCACAAATCCAAAAAATTACATGGATCATGGACTTTCACACCTCAATCCTTTTCACCTTCACCAGCCTCATTTTCACCATATGCCTTTGTCCTTGAAATTACACAGATCCAAACTCGCCCCGGTCCTTTTAACCTTCTTCATCTCCATAAGCGTCAGAAAATTTACTCTCCTCGATATCCTTGTTGCCCGCACAGGTGTTCCCTCCCCCAACATGACCACTACCTCCCTTTACATACCATCTTCGAACCCTATCTCTTCATTGCAAAACTCCTTAAACCCAAAATCTCCAACCTTGCAGCCATTGTTTCCTCCCTCCTTTCAGAACTCATATGCAACTTTCGCGGCCAGATTCATAGCCTTTGAGGGCTCCTTCGTGACCAGATCTACATCCTTCAGCAGCGCGAAAAGGTGGGTTGCCAAAATTTGGGAGCTTTGATGAACCAATTGACAGAGACAGTGCTATGGTGCTCGTGTAAGGGCTGAAACTCCGATCACTCAATATCTTGGATCCGACCTGAATTCGGTACCATTTTGGGTTGAAGAGTTTCCACAAGGACCATTCTTTTTTGTGCTCTCTTATGATGAGGATATGCATTTAAGCTAAGACTCATATGACCTTTTTCTGTTGTTATTGAGTTTTTTTTAGGGTTATTGTTGTTGTTGATGTAAATACTTAAATGGAAGTCATAACTTTAGTGCTTGCTTACTCTTAGGCCCTTTATGCAAATTCTGAAAATCTCCACGATTGTAAGTTAACTTTCTTTTCTTGTTTTAATTTTGGTTTAATGTTACTTTTGGTCCATTATGTTTTGTAATTGTTTCATTTTGATACATTAAATTTTAAAAGTTTCATTCTAGTACTTTAAGTTTTTAAAATACCTCATTTTGGTCTTTTTTTACAATTTCTATTAGCAAACATTAATGTTAGGGTCCCGTTAACATTTGAATTTTAAAAAAATAATTAAGATAATGACGACTAAAAACCACATCTGCATCACCACCATCCAATTTTATATATGGAACCAAAATAAGCTATAGATGTGGTTGACTTCAATAATTATAAACAAGAAAAAAAACATATTCCCTTGTTCATCTTCTGCAACTAGATCTACATCACCACCATCCAAGTTTATAACTGGGATCAAAACAAGCTACAAATGTGGTTGACTTAAGTAAATTATTGAAATAAAAGAAGCAACCAGAAATACAAAAGCAAGCACCACCTAATGTCATGACAAATGCACCATTGCTATCCAACTTAAAAATCTAGCACCTGTATCAGGTACGTTATTATCCCAATCAATACATAGTTACTACCAAGCAGCCCACCCAACAAAAGCAATAGAAAAATAAAATAAACAACAACAACGACCGCGAGGAGGAAGAGTTTTGTAGTGGTGTAAACTCAAATTTAGAGTCAAAACCACCTTTAGAATTCGACCTGACCAGAGCCTAATCCTAATCCTTGTATCCTTCCTGTTATTTCTCATTGTATTCAAACATTATTTCAATGGAATTAAGCTAATTTTTCTACTATTAAAAAAATTAATTTATAATAGATTTTGTTCTACACGGACTCAACAAGTCGTTACTTAGTCTTAGTAGTTCATTACTCGGACTTGGCAGGATATTGTATTCGGCATTCAATCGAGTCAATAACTTAAGAATAGACTAAGGGGTTTTAAATAAGGAAAGAGGGAAAACTATATCTATCAATTAAAAGGTAACAGATAATCTCTAAACCTAGGAGATATGCGTTATCATTATTATTCAAGGAAAGATAAGATAAAAATCATATATTTACCTTTATCACTAAGGTAAATTGAGATTTGTATACCCAATTTTCCTTCTATGAAAGGAAGATCATCAAAGCCAAGGTATTAGATTCTCATTCTAATTCATATACTTACTACCTGTTTATCTCTACACTTTTGACTTAAGCGTCGAAGTGACTTTGCTAGTACCCCACCCTTGTTCGTGGAGGAGCTCACGGAGGATCACCACCATGAGAAGATTCTGCCAAACCTGATAAGAACATTTGGTGCCCACCGTGGGGTGAGGGAAAACTTCTCCTTTGACCACCATCAATGGTTGTAAATGGCGAGAGAACACCAACAATATAGCCAGAAAAACCTCCACAAGGGTAGATGTTCGCCATACTTCGAACGCCTGTCATGAGAATCCTAAGAAACAGAAGTCTCACAATCGTGGTGGACCTCCCGTGCTAGTTGCTTGACGTTTATACTTTCATTGTCGCCCTACAAAGTAAGATGGATACACTCAAATAGAAGAGCATCTAAGAGATGGTAAACTTTGGAAAGAAAACATCAATGTAAGAGAACAATATCAAAAGCTTCAACATGATCATCAGACGCACTCAGTCTCTGCAACTGTTGTGCATCAAAATCACCATGGTGAAACCGAAGGTGCCAACAAAACATGGAGAGAAGGAACTTCGTCAGCCACATAATTTGTCTGTGAAACAAGAAACATGGGGAACTGAATGCACCCTTTCGTCGATGGAATCATGGAAGTATATGACGAGTAAGGGATGCGTTTATCGCAATTGGGGTTAGAACAAACATGTATAGAGGTTCTTAAAGGATCAAATTGGGGTTTATTTTGAGATGTTTATTGTATTGAAATTCTTCTTGTATAATTATGCGAAATTGTTTAGGGGTTTTACTCCCTGTGGATTGAGAAATATTTTTGTATAATTTGTTTGTGTTTTGAATAAGATTAGCGTAATAAATAGTTATATTGGGATTATGAAATTATGATTGAAATTTTATATAAGTGATAAATTGAATATATGATGAATTGTAGAATAATATATTACTTTGAGATTATAATATTGTTATGGAGATTGAGTATAAGTGCAAAGTTGAATGTGTTAAATTACGAGATACATGTAAACATAAGATGATTGATTGTGACATAATGAGATGTGAAGTTGTGAACATGAGTCTTAGTTGTGAATATGTGATTAACACTTGATGAGACATTACTTGTGTTGTGAGCTGTGAATTATACAATAACCCGACCAGCGTTTATCTTGAGAAAAATATTGATGCGCAATGTTAAAGGTAAAATGTAAGTTTCCTAGTTAGGAACCAGTGTTAAATTGTAGCGCAATGTGTTAAACGTGTTTGAAAACATGAGTGTGAGGTCGTGGGTATTGTATAATTTATGTGCAGTGTCTGCTTATAATATTATTGTTGAAATCGAGTGTAAGTACAAAGTTTAACATGTGTTAATATGTAAGATACATGTAAACTTGTGATGGTGGATTGTTGCATTATGAGATGTTAAATTATGGGCATGATATTTGGTTGTGAATAAGTGTGTGTTTAACACTTGATGTGACAATAATTGTGGTGTGAGCTGTGAATTATACAATAACCCGACCAGTGTTTATATTGAGAAAAGTGTTTATGCGCAATGTTAAAGAGAAAGTGTAGGTTCCTAGTTAGGAACCAGTGTTAAATTGTAGCGCAATGTGTTAAACGTGTTTGAAACACGAGTGTGAGGTCATGAGTATTGTATAATTCATGACCAATGTCTACTTGCAAAAATTGTTTTAGAGGTTGGACCTGAATCAGGAAGGTTAGGCCCTAACGGATTCTTCGGAGTCTAGGCCTTAGGGGTAAAAACACTTGGTTTGAGTGCTCCTTTAAGCCTATGTTGATCCCATATGGTTGGAGCATTCTCGCAAAACGGAGTGACCCTGATTCGTCACCTTATGATTTTACTTAGTGAGAGTGACCTGACATACTCATTGTGTGGTGTGTCTTGTTATGTACTTCTAAGCACCCCAAGGTGGTTTTTCACTCACATGGTACCACATTGCATGTAGGCTTGAGTCTTAGTATAATTGTTGCATAACGTTTGCTAATTATTTATTATGAAATTGATGAGTGTTATTGCGTCTTAACTCGAGTGTGTGATTCATGTTTAATGTGATTAGTGATTGAAAAACGAATTTTAAAGATGAAGTGGTGAAGTGACGTGGGTTGTATTAAGTTGATTTGTGTTATAAATATTTCCATAATTTATTTTGATAACGTCTTGTTTATTTGTTTTGTTATTTTTTTTGTGATAACTCATCCATGTGTGCTATTTGTGTTTGGATCCTGTGATGATCTCGAACCTTGTGTTCGTGGGAGCAGATAAATAGGTGGATAACTTTAAAGAACCTCATGGCAGAGGACGTTGGGACACAATGCTCTAATAAGATGTGACATTGGGGATGAGTTTTATTTTAATTGCATGATGTTATTTTATTTTTTTTACCTCACTGATTCAACAAAACATTTTTTGTAAACTTTGACGGCCTTGTTTTGAGCCGAATATGTTTTTAATAAGTCTTATTTGGTAATAGTGAAGTGAATGTGAACCTTTTACCCACGTGAATTTGTTGATCAATATTTTTATATGTTTTATTTATTTATATGTATGTCGGGGTAGAGGGTGTCACATTTAGCGGTATCAGAGCAGGTCGAACCTTTCGGCCAGCGTGTTATGTGCTTACCATATTCTGGTGTGCACTATGTGTGATTACTTATGAATGCTTTTGTTGAACATGCTTGAATTATTAATTGTGTTTTCCTTTGCATGATTAAATGGGATTGAATGATGCTTGTGATGTTTGTTGCATCCTTAATGTCTGTTATACCATAAATCCATTGTTGAGTCATGAGTTATGAGACTGGCCATCTCTATAATTCATGAAGTGCGTTAGGATGTCATGGCAAGTCATTAAGTGATACAAGTTGTCTTAAAAACTTGATGTGTGTATTGATGTTGTCAAGAACCTAGAACTTGCAAGTGTGCTATGAATGAGTGTGTTTAATTGATGTGTTGACATGTGTTGGCTAATCCCTTCTTTTCTTAGTGTGTGATCATAAACGTGATTGTTGAAACTTGTGATTCGTTAAATACATCCTTAGTGACTGTTTAATTCTTACTTCTTGTATATATGTTGTATACTTGTTATAGAAACCTTATAATTCCATGTATGCTTGTAGTATGGTGTTCTGCCTTAATTGCATAGATAATATGGTTGTTTGTGATTTCTTGTTCTTAGCGATGCTAATACCTTATAGTTCAATGACCCATATCGGCATATATTTCATAAGGAATACTATTTTGACTATACCTTCCAGTTCTAGTACAACCCATTTTCTTGTGTTGCGTGCTGAAGTCAAGTAACTCAATTATACTTGCAAGCCCTAGTATAATTCATTTTTTGTGTTGTAAGCCTACGTCAAATAGTTTTTTATTATTGATGTTTTTGTCACAATCAAATGATTGTCAACATCTCCATATGGGTGTACATTATGGTCATGTTTTCGTTTATAGAATTCATTCGGAATATTTTTTGTTGATTATGAATAAGTGATCATTCTTGATTTAAAATTATCGTCTCTTAATCAATCGAGTGTTGATCTTGTTATGAGTTCATCCTCCAATCATGTCTTATTAAACTGCTTGATAACCTGTCATGTTAATTTTGTTATGAATAGAGAGAGACTTTGCCATTGTTAATTACATTAAGGCGTTTTTAGAGGAAATACTTGAGTAGGCATGATCCTTGTTACCTATAGATGAAAGTCAACTTAGTAAGTCATGTACTTCTGTTCCTTGAGGATGTGCTTAGTTACCACCTAAGTGCGAGATTGAAAATCTTCTAGGTGTAGTACCTATAGAAACTTGTAACCATAGTTCTTGGGAAATGTCTGGTATAGAGTTGTTTAAGAATATAGAGTAGTTGGAAAAGTTGTGAAGAATAGTTAAGAGGTTTAGTGTGAAACCTTAAGAAGAGTGTAAGGTAGTTAGTAAGATGTTAATTGCTAAGCATGGAAGGGTTTGAGAGTGAGTGTTTTTGCGTAAGGTAGGTGACCTAAAGGATTATTGATGATAGTTGTATGATTAGTGAGATAAATCTTAGTTCTCTTTACCTTAATATGGGAAAAGTTTGAGGATGCTCTGATGACTACCTTAGTACTTGTTGTGGCCTCTACCTTAAGTTGATTTATGTTATAAATATTTCCATAATTTATTTTGATTACGTCTTGTTTATTTGTTTTGTTATTTTTTTGTGATAACTCACTCCCTGTGTGTTATTTGTGTTTGGATCCTGTGATGATCTTGAACCTTGTGTTTGTGGGAGCAGATGACTAGGTGGATGCTTTAAAGAACCTCGTGCCAGAGGACGTTGGGACACAATGCTCTGATAGGATGTGACATTGGGGATGAGTTTTTATTTTAATTGCATGATGTTATTTTATTTTATTTTACCTCACTGATTTAACAAAACATTTTTTGTAAACTTTGACGGCCTTGTTTTGAACCGAATATGTTTTTAATAAGTCTTATTTGGTAATAGTGAAGTGATTGTGAACCTTTTATCCACACGAATTTTTTGATCAATATTTTTATATTTTTTATTTATTTATATGTATGTCGGGGTAGAGGGTGTCACAGTTGTCGCCTCCAAATCTAAATCTATAACATTTTGAGGAGGATTTGTGTGACACCCTCTACCCCTCACATATATATTAATAAAGGAATAAAAATTCAAATATTAATTAAAAGTATTTTTAAAATATTTTTAAATACAAGCCTTTCAAATGGGTAAAAGACTCACATTCACTTTCTTCTATATCATATTCAAACTTGTCCAAATAAATAATAAAGTCATCTCGGCTCAAAGAAGGCCATCTAAGTTTCATGCAATTAATATAGAACCTATATCCTAATGTCACATCCTATCAGAGCGTGGTGTTCCCGTGTCCTCTAGCATGAGGTTCTTCATAGTCATCCACCTATTTATCTGCTCCCTCGAACACAAAGTTCAAGATCATCACAAGATTCAAACACAAACAGCAAATCGGGAGTGAGTTATCACATTTCTAACTACTAGAGAGAAACAAGACAACATATAGTAGCCAAATATAATTTACTTAGCATATCTCACATTATTTCATCACTTTTTCATTCATCAATCACACTTTTCATCCATCAATCACACCTTTCAATCATCAATCACAATACACAGGAATCACACACTCCGATCAAGACATAATAACACATCAATTTCATAATAAACAATTAACAAGCGTGTGCAACAGTTATGCTAAGACTCAAGTCTATATGCAATGTGGTACCATATCAGTGAAAAACCTCGTCGGGCGCCTAGGAGTACATGACAAGACAAACCACACACAAGTAAGTCAAGTCACTCTCACTAAGTAATATCATAGGGAGACCAGTCAGGGTCACAGTGTTTTGCGAGAATGCTCCAATCATATGGGATCAACATAGGCTTAAAGGAGCACTCAAACCGTGTGACCCCCAAGGCCTACACTCCGAAGAGTCTGCCAGGGCCTCTCCCTCCTGATTCAGGTCCAACCCAGAAAACATTTTAGCACATAGACTCTATCTATGAACTGTACAAAACACACGACTCCTCAATTGTTCTCAAAATAATTTTAACTCTCCCCTTTAAGGGTCTTATCATTAACTCGTCGCCCTTTAAGGGTCTTATCATTAACTCGTCGCCCTTAAAGGGACTTAACATTAACTCGTCACCCAAAAAGGGACTTAGCATCAACTCGTCGCTCTCAAAGGGACTTATGATCGTGTGATTGTACAATTCATAGTTCACAACTCAATGCACACAACAACTCAATGCACATATATATCTCAATCATATACATACTCAATTTATCACATACACTTAATCCCAATCACCATGGTATAATCTCAATTTAAGATATTATCACACCTCATGAATCATATACATTTTACTTATGAACTATGCAATACACGCATTTACTCAATTGTTTCCAAAATCATTTTAACTCGTCGGGTTCTCACAGTGGTCCCATCACAATACTCGTCGCCCTTAAAGGGTCTTACAATTGTGTGATTGCACAATTCATAGTTCACAACTCAATACATACATCTCATCTCAATACACATGTATTTCATCATCCGTCACATGTTCAATTTATCACATACGCACAGTTTGAATCATCATTTCATAACATAAACATAACAATTTATACAAAAGATTTTATCACAACATGGGATGTAAAACCTCTGAAATAGTTTCTCACAATTGTATCAAAATCAATTAATCAAAATCATGGGTTAAACACAAAGACATCAAGAGCACTCAAGTTTATCAATCAATTCTCATCAGGACATCAATTGGTACATAGAACACAATAATATTGTATTTATAATCATAAAGGAAAAATTATAATTCAATAAACATCTCAAAATAAACCCAAATTTAGTTCTCTAAGAATTCCTACACATGTTCATTCTAACCCCCAATTGCGATAAACCCATCCCTTACCTCTGAGAGGACTCACGTGTCTTCAGCCAGCGATAGTAACATCTCTAACGGTTCCCTGAGATTCCTTCAGTTATTCCTCCGACTGCTCCGATAGAATTCCCAAACATCAGAGACGGAGAAGAGATTGAATCCTCCACTTGTACTGTCTTCATGCGATTCCTTTTTCTCCCTCCACGAATATTATCTCAAAAATTCCAACGGTGGAAGTGTGAGCAATTGAATTTCGAACAACATATCCAAATTTCATGAAAATCCAACGGTTAAAGAAACCGGGATCGTAGTTTTACCGAGACAGTTTTGAGTTTCTGTGGGAAATTAAAATGCTACAATACGAAGGGTTTTCCTCTAAGCTCAGATATGATTTTAAATTCCCAACGGTGAGAATGTTTGGAATTGGGTTGCGAACGTGATACTCAAATTTCACGACTATCCAACGGTGAACGAGTCTGAGATCATCGTTTTTCTGAGACAGGTTTGGTGTGCTGCAGGAAAAGAAAGGGTTTTGAGAGAAGGGGAAAAACGAAAATGAGGCCAAAAAGAGACACCTCACTTAACATAACTATTTATACCTAGGGTACTCAGCCTATTATTTGCTATATATTTATTTATTTATTTATTCATTTTATAAAAACAAACTCTATTTTATTTTCTATCAGACAAATAAATGAAATACTCTTTTTATTTTCTCTCAAATCATTATTTTAATTAGTAATTATATCTCCTTATTTATTTATTTATAAAATCTCATCATTTTTCTAAAACTCTATTTATTTATAAATAACCAATCATTTTTAATCTAGATTACAAAAATTGAGATGTTACAATTTGGCCGAGTGGATTCAGCCTCATCCTCCATAAGAGTCGAACGCACACCAAAATAGGGATGAGGCCTTATTCCAGTGGCAATGCCACCCGTAGGGGCGACGACACCAGCGCTGAGAGGGACCACGACACCACCAACGATGGCGCCACCTACACGAATGTCGGAGGATTGGTCGCTAGCAAAGTTAGAACCACAATGAAGGTGGGCGGGATCATCGTTGAAACTCTCTCTTATAAGGCGGACCTCCAACAACAACATTCGGCTGTCACCAGAGCAAATAGAACCCTCCCCAGAAAAGGACATAGTAGAGGGTTGATGGCAACGTATGTGGAAGAAGAAATAAATGGAAGGGACGTCGAAGAAAAGAGAGTTGATCAAAGATAAGCAATCAGAGGAAAGGAAGATGGCCATAAAGAGGAACACTGAAAATGAGAAGAAATTCCTCACCTATTTATAGTGTTCTAAAAGCTTCTGGCAAACAAAGAGATGCATCCGTCTGGACCTATAGATCTTTTCCCAAAACCCCAAATCAACGGTTGGAAAGAGATGTGACCCTTGGTTGTCCCATCCAACGCTTTGAAATTCAAGGGACACTATCATTGTGCCTTTTCTGAAAACACGTGAAAATATTAAACGTGTCCGAAATGACTATAATGCTTGATAGAATGATGTTTCGAGTATCTTGTTACTCAAGCTCAGCACCACGCAAACCTATGACAAAGAATTAAAGCTCTTACAACCTGCTTCAGAGCTTAGGGGAGCTATGGTCTACTCGAACTTGATAAGTCGTTACTTTGTCTCAGTAATTCATTACTCGAACTTGACGGGGTATCGTATTCAACATTTGATTGAGTTGATAACTTAAGAATAGACTAAGAGGTTTTAAATAAGAAAGGAGGAAAAATTATATTTATCAATTAAAAGATAACAAATAATCTCTAAATTTAGGAGATATACATTATTATTATTATTCAAGGAAAGATAAGATAAAGATCATATATTTACCTTTATCACTAAGGTTAATTGAGATTTGTATACCCAATTTTCCCCCTATAAAAGAAAGATCATCAAAGCTCAAATATTGGACTCTCATTATAACTCATATACTTATCTACCTATTTATCTCTATGTTTTTTACTTGAGCATCAAAATGTTTTTAAAAAAAATTAAATTTGTTTTCCTCTCTTTGGTCCATCAATGTTTGTCGACCAAACATAAACACGATTACACGACATGTAGATAAATTTACGTTCTTAAAGTGAAATTTCAATTTTTATACCCGATGTATCGTGTACGTAAGAATCTTTATACTGAAGGAAGACGAAATGTTAACACCAATGCAATCTTGTGGCCTATGTTCACGAACCACACGACCACGGGTTTTGGATGATATTTTGGCCACAACTGGGTGTGGAGCCCAAGAAATTAATGTACTGGAGTATGACCTTTTTCTTCCCTTCTCTATATGCTTCTTCTAATTTGTACTCTATACACTAAAAATTGTTCCTTATCAAAAGAATAGAAGAAGAAAAAAATCTCTCGAGATGCTTTTATATATGTCCACTCTCAGTCCATATTGTTCTATTTATATATGTTACTATATAATAAGAAATCATTCTTGAAAAAAATGTAGAAGAAAATCTCAAGAAATGTCTTTTAATTCTTTATATAGAGAGTGGTCCACACTAATGCAACTGTGATGTGATAAATTTCAAATGTCCACCTGGCTTTTGGTTTAAGGTTCTACTTGTTATGTTATCCCCTGTCTGAAATTTCATTTACTTATTATTATTATTATTATTATTATTATTATTATTATTATTATTATTATTATTATTATTATTATTTGTTTAGAGAATTTTCCTGCCACTATTTTTTACTTTTCTTTTGATGATTTAACAAGAGCGAGCCTAATTTGGTTACTCCAATGACCATGCAGAGCAGCAACGAATCCCGTTGCAGAAAAATTCCTTCAAAACACGAATTCTAATTATGTGCGACGCAATGTAACCTTAGTAGCTAGCATAGAGCAACCTCTAAGACAAGTTGTTCATGAGAAATGCCAAAAAGGATAACAAGTAACAAGTGATGTGGGTCAGGATTTAAAATATATAGTGCAATAATCTTTTCGCCTTTTGCTTTGTTTCCCTTTTGCTTGCACATATATAGCTTCCATATGCTTCAGTCCACCAAGTAAACTTCAACTTAGGCTTTACTTAATCAAATGTAGCATCTGTATTAACTTTCCCATCTTAATTTTTGCGAAAACCCAAATGTGCTTTTGGTTGAGCCGGACCCATTTGTCCTGAAACCTTATACCCCCTATTAATCAGACCAATTGAAACCCTCCCTTCATCAAGTGATTTTCTTTGTGGGTCCTTTGCCGAGTATAAGAAACATAAAAGGTATTTACTTGGAATTTTCTTTTGCAAAACATCTTCTAATTTCTTTTTCTCCTTTATTTTAAAAAAAGAACAAAGAAAATCATTGGAAGCCTAAGAATGAATATTTTTTTTGAAGCCTAAGAATGAACTTAGAAAAAGGTTATGTATCTAATCTATACATAATTAGGGAAATGACTTATTTTAGCAATTTTTAATGAAAGCCACTTTAATATAAGAAAGTGAGCTCATATTGTAACTTGGTCTTCAACTTCTGTATGGTACAGCTTTATGGGCGTGATAACCACTTGGCAAAAAAAATATACCGAATACCTAATAAAACTCCTAAAAGAAAAAGATCAAAGGAATATAAGAAACAATAAAAATGACACTAATATGAAGTCAAGTATCAACATCATGTAGTATAGTATTGAATATGACATCTCATAATTTTATTCTTATATATATATATATATATAAAATACAGTAACAACTTTTTTTATACATCACTAAATTACAACTTATATCTACTTATATCTATCATGGGTCATACCTAACATAAGTTAAGTTGTTCTACAATAAAAAAAAATATTATATATATTATGGTGTTACATACAATTATCTTTATCTCACTTATTTTTATCTTTTTTATTATACACACATCTAAAAAATACATTTCAAAATCAAAGAGATAGTAACTTTATGCTGTCCCATTTTATTCCTTCATAAAAACATTTTCCCACCTAACATGGATTACATAAATGTGGCTCAAACATGTAGGAAGATTTTCGGTTGGTCGATATAAACAAGCAATTAAACAGTACCAACGTGTAACCGCCTTAAATAAGAGAGAAGAAGAGACAATCTAATTTTTCAAGGACCAGGATTAGCAACCAAGTAAAGAAGGAACAAAGACAGTGGGGGGAACATGTCTTTGTTCTAGTTTTACTACTGTCAACTGGTCCTTGTCACTCTTGTTCCTCTCCTACCTCTTGCCGGTTTTAACTGTTAATATTCTCTCTTGAGCAAAAATTTGGCGACAAATTAATATATATTATAGTCTCACAAAATGTGAATTTATCAATCTCTTTGGAAAAATGGTTGGCCTCTAGTTATTGGTGGCTGCTGTTGTTTCTCATAGAAAAGTTCCATAAAGCTGATAAGATGATGATAAAGTCAATTGTGTGGAAAATATCACTGAATTTTCATATAAGTGAAGTTTCCTAACATGGGGTTTGCTTAGCTGTTGTTTCTGTCTTTTCTCTTTCTCTAACTTTTGCCCCAGTTGGAGGCTCTTATGGTTTGAGGCATCTGTTATGGAGGTTTTGGGAAATGGGTGGAGGGTGGTTCTGGAAATTGGTGGCTTTGAAGAAATGCAAAATTAGGACATTTCTATCACCTAAAGCTTCATGATAGTCAGGTTAGGACTCATAGTTGCTGCTTCACTTGCAGCTTTTACTGTTAAGCAGCTGAATGTCAAAAGCTCAAAACCAGGTACATGTACTTGTTTACTAGTCTTTTTTGTTTACATTTTTTAAAAAATGAAATATGATTGCACATGATTCATGTGGATGGCTAATTCAATCAAGTATTAAACTTCTTCATTTTTGTCTCAGAACTTAAAGATGAGTGCACAGAAGAGGAGCATGTTCTCCAAGAGAATGAAGTGAGTTCACCAAACTGAATATTATCAAATTTTACACTTGCTCGTGGTTATGAGTATTTCTATGGTGAATTTTTATGTTTGTCATCTTGATATCAATTATGTAAAGGAAAAGTTGTTTGATGTGTTGCAGAGGGTGGAGGAAGAGGAGAAAGAGGAGGTTAAGTTAATTAGCAGCATAATTAATAGAGCGAATGACTTTGAAGATGATATTCTACCAGAATTTGAAGATCTTCTGTCTGGGGAGATTGAGTTTCCATTACCACCTGATAAGGATGAGAAAGACAAAGTTTATGAAATTGAGATGGCAAACAATGCAAGTGAACTAGAAAGATTGCGACAACTAGTGAAGGAATTGGAGGAGAGGGAAGTGAAACTTGAAGGAGAATTGCTTGAGTACTATGGTTTGAAGGAGCAGGAGTCAGACATTGTGGAGTTACAAAGGCAACTGAAAATTAAGACTGTGGAAATAGATATGCTTAATATTACAATCAATTCCTTGCAGGCAGAAAGGAAGAAGCTTCAAGAAGAGCTCACACAAGGAGCTTCAGCCAAGAAAGAACTTGAGGTGGCTAGAAACAAGATCAAGGAGCTACAAAGGCAGATACAGCTTGAGGCTAACCAAACGAAAGGCCAGTTGTTGTTGCTTAAACAACAAGTTTCTACTCTACTGGTGAAAGAAGAAGAGGCTGCCAGAAAAGATGCTGAAGTTGAAAAGAAATTGAAAGCTGTGAATGACTTAGAGGTTGCAGTAGTGGAGCTTAAGAGAAAAAACAAAGAACTTCAACATGAGAAACGAGAGTTAACAGTTAAACTCAATGTTGCTGAATCTAGAGCAGCTGAGCTCTCCAATATGACAGAGGTCAGAATCCTTGAGTAGGATTCTTTTCTTGATCATTGAGTTGAAAAAATTCGTGAAACCAAATTTGAGTAACTTTTTATAAGTGAAACAGCATACTTTTGAAGTTTTAAACCACCTAGAAGCATATATTTTTAGATCAATGATTTGGCATCGCATTTTTTCATCCTTGTTTATCCATCAACTGAATATTTAAGTACTCAATGACTAAAAATGATAGTTGAAAGGACTGAACAACTTCAGTGAATGTCAAATATAAACTGCCAAACTAAAAATTAATCTATAAAGTACTAATTCAAGTACTCATGTAATGTTTATTGTTTAATTTGCATATAACTTTCTTTTGTGAAGCTACATAAATTAGATGGAATTCTGACAAAATGTTATGAAGTATTTATACTTCTCTCATGGTAGTGATGTATGGATGTTTTACAAGGGTATTTGTACATGCAATGAGTGTGATTCATTTAAAGAAGCTTTGTCTTTCACTGCAGAGTGAAATGGTTGCCAAGGCAAAAGAGGAGGTTAGTAACCTGAGGCATGCAAACGAAGACCTGCTAAAGCAAGTTGAAGGGCTACAGATGAATAGGTTCAGTGAAGTTGAAGAGCTTGTATACCTTCGTTGGGTTAATGCATGCTTGAGGTATGAGCTAAGGAATAACCAAACACCCCAAGGAAAAGTATCGGCCCGTGATCTCAGCAAGAGTCTTAGCCCGAAATCTCAAGAGAAGGCTAAGCAGCTGATGTTAGAATATGCTGGATCAGAACGTGGACAAGGGGACACAGATCTTGAAAGCAACTTCTCTCATCCTTCTTCACCAGGAAGTGAAGATTTTGACAATGCTTCCATTGATAGCTCTACTAGCAAATATAGTAGTCTTAGCAAGAAAACTAGCCTAATCCAAAAGTTTAAGAAATGGGGTAAAAGCAAAGATGATTCTAGTGCTCTTTCATCACCAGCTAGATCCTTTTCAGGAGGTTCTCCAAGGAGGATGAGTGTGAGTGTTAAACAAAGGGGTCCTCTAGAATCCTTAATGCTAAGGAATGCTAGTGATAGTGTATCCATCACCAGCTTTGGGCTAAGGGATCAGGAACCTACTGATTCACCTGAAACTCCAAATGACATGAGAAGAGTTCCATCCAGTGATTCCTTAAATTCTGTTGCTTCTTCATTTCAATTGATGTCTAAATCAGTTGATGGATCTCTGGATGAGAAGTATCCTGCGTATAAAGATCGCCACAAATTGGCCTTGGCAAGGGAAAAACAACTTAAAGAAAAGGCTGAGAAAGCAAGAGTGCTGAGGTTTGGTGACAATTCAGGTTTGAACATGACCAAGGCTGAAAGAGGGAGTCCTATATCTTTGCCACCAAAGCTTACTCAAATAAAGGAGAAACCAGTTGTTTCTGGCACTCCAAATGATCAATCTGATGATGGAAAGAATGTTGATAATCAAACCATTAGCAAGATGAAGCTTGCTCACATTGAGAAAAGGCCTACTAGGGTGCCTAGACCTCCTCCTAGACCATCTGGTGGAGCTGCTGTTACCGCAACTGCAAATCCTTCCAACGGAGTACCATCTGCTCCACCACCTCCTCCTCCTCCTCCAGGCGCTCCACCACCACCACCACCGCCACCAGGTGGACCACCTCCCCCACCTCCTCCCCCAGGAAGCCTATCAAGAGGTGGAATGGACGGTGACAAAGTTCACCGAGCTCCACAGCTAGTTGAATTTTATCAAACATTGATGAAAAGGGAGGCAAAGAAGGATACTTCATCACTATTAGTTACTTCTGCAAGTAATGCATCTGATGCTAGGAGCAACATGATTGGTGAAATTGAGAATAGATCATCATTCCTCTTAGCTGTATGTTGAAGCTTCCATCTATTTTGTTATTTTTCTCATTTTTACACTGAAGTCTTAACACATTTTTGAAAAATATTTCTCTTCTGTGTAACAATCAGGTGAAAGCTGATGTAGAAACACAAGGTGATTTTGTCATGTCCTTGGCAGCTGAAGTTCGAGCAGCCTCCTTCTCAGATATTAATGACTTGGTGGCCTTTGTGAACTGGCTAGATGAGGAACTTTCCTTCTTGGTATGCCTTTAGGTGTCATTACATATTCATTAGTAAAGACTTTTGTGAGCAAGCACAGAAGTCAACACCTTTGTGCTCGCTAAAAAATTTAAACCATTCCTTTTTGGGAAAATATCCATTTTCCTTTCCTTAAAAATGCTTTCTAATTTTTTATGATTTTATGGTTCACTTTTAATCTCATTTTTCCACATCTAAACAGAAAATATAAATCTCATTTTCCATATCAATAACTTCACATCCAGTACCACTGCATACTTATTCATCTCATTTTATTCCTTATGCAAGGTTGACGAACGAGCCGTCCTCAAGCACTTTGACTGGCCTGAAGGAAAAGCAGATGCACTAAGGGAGGCAGCTTTTGAATATCAGGATTTGATGAAATTGGAGAACCGAGTCTCCACTTTCGTTGATGATCCCAATCTCCCATGTGAAGCTGCACTGAAGAAAATGTATTCATTGCTTGAAAAGTATGCATCCTTTTCTTCTATAGATTTATTTGTCTTGGATACCATTGATGGATATCTAGTTGAGAGCTTAATAACACAATCCTTACAGATAAATCTGTTTAAATCATTTTCTCATATACACTTTAAGGCTGTAGATTCATAATTTAAGGACACAAAAATGTTGAACATGGCATATACTCGGTTTTGTATGTCATGTTTCTTACAGTTCTCTATAGCTACACACCATAACTTATTTTTATCAACTCATGTCTTCATTTGTGTTATGTTTTTCTTTCCAGAGTGGAGCAAAGCGTATATGCTCTCCTGCGGACAAGAGATATGGCCATTTCACGGTACAAGGAATTTGGAATCCCAGTGAACTGGCTAATGGATTCAGGGGTTGTAGGCAAGGTATGCTTCTAAACTAATAGAACTGGTTTGTGTTGTAGTTTACATGAGGGTTGGTTCATCCAAGTGTTGGTTTCTTTCAATAACTGTTGAACATACAATTTTTATTTTTTTTTTGAACGAGTTGGGCATACAATTTTAAACATCAGGGTAATGTTACTGTGCCTCTACCCTCACAAATAACAAAAGGAAATAAAATCATGCGGAATTATTTTTTTCATTTTTAACATATTGACTTTAAATTGATTTCAAAAGATAAAGGGTTCACATTCACTTAATGAAAACATAGTAGAAATTGTTAAAATAAAAACAACAAAGTTATTCCGACTCAAAACAAGGTCGTCCATACCGAATGAATAAATAAAATAAAAAACTAAAAACAGAAAACATAACTCAACGATATTGTTTACGAAAAATATAGCATGCGAAGTAATTCCTATGCCCCAATGTCACACTTATCAGAGCATGTCTCTATCACAAATTAAGTCTCTCCGGCTCTAACATGGAATTCATCATATGATGGCTCACCTGAACACATGGCAATCAGCCCAAACACAAACACACACCGGGAGTGAGTTATCACATTCGTATATAATAAAATATTAGAGCATGTGAAACATATAATACTTAAAGCTGAATTTATATAAATAACATTACTGCACAAAATCGCACACATTATTCACACCCATTCCAATTTACACACTCCATAAAATAACATCAACCACAATTGTTAACTCAATGAAATTCAAACACAAGCGTTATGCAACAATTATACTAAGACTCAAGCCTATATGCAATATGGTACCATTTTTCAGTGAAAAACCTCGTCGGGCGCCTAGGAGTACATGACAGGACATGCCTCACAATGGGTAAGTCAGGTCACTCTCACTAAGTGAAATCATAGGGAGACCAGTCAGGGTCACGCTGTTTTGCGAGAATGCTCCAACCATGGGATCGGCACAGGCTTACAGGAGCACTCAAACCGGATGACCCCCAAGGCCTACACTCTGAAGAGTCCGTCAGGGCCTCTCCCTCCTGATTCAGGTCCAACCCAAAAAAAACATTTGAACACACAGACTCTACCTATGAATTATGCAATGCACACAACTACTCAATTGTTTTCAAAATCTCGATTGTATATATTTTAACTCAGTGCGCCTCAAGTGATTAACTCGCCGGGTTCCCACAGTGGATCCCATCACAACTCATCGCGCATTAACTCGTCGTCCTTAAAGGGTCTTACAGTTGTGTGATTACATAATTCATGGCTCACAACTCAAAACATACAACATCTCAAGAGTCATGTAATTCACAATCCATTACGTATCAATTGATTATCACTTACACATCATCTCAATCACATTTTCATAATAAAATAATTTATTGCATCTCATGCACCCTACACATATGACTCAATAGTAACATTTACTTGACATCACAAAATATAAATTAAATCGAAATGTATTAATTCAACAACATAAAAAAAAACTTCTATAACAATTAATCTATAAAGTCACAACAATAATCACTATGAAATAATAATATCTATAACCTTATTTTTATTTATTTATTTATTTATTATTATTACACATCACAGTAAAAGTGTTTACTTGGAATACACTAAGACAAAAATAAATAGAGTACTAAATCATTTTATTTTATACTTTCAAATGTTTCCTAATGCTCAAATATATTAATTCAACAAAATAAAAATAATTATTATTAAACAATAATTTTACACAATATTTAATTTATTATTATACAGATGTAACATATACAACTAAAAAGAAATAAACTAATAATTTCACAACACTATTTAATTTATTTCTAAAAAGCAATAAACAATAGTTTCACAACAATATTTAGTTTATAATATTAAACATATCAATTTGCACAAAAAAAATAGCTTTCTTACGTATGTATTTGATAGTTACAATATAGTATTTTTTTTCTAACAAAAACTTACTTTATTATTAATTATATTTGCTAAACACATATTAAAACATGTAACTAACAAGAAAAAAAAAATACGTACCTGCCACTTCCAAACTAAAAACAAAAGACGTGGTTATAAAATCTGTCATATATATGTACCAAAACCAACGTGCTACAATGAGTGGATTGCAAAAAAAAAATAAAAAAAAATAAAAATAAAAATAAAAATAAAAAAAATATATATATATATTAACCAAGCCACAAAATCAACGTGCTACAGTAAATGAATTTGCAAGTAAACAAATATATATATTTCAACAAGTCCAGTACGGTACAAGCGCCAATTAACAACAATCATACGCGTTAATGTTTAGTAATATATGTATCCACAAAAAAAATCTGATTTCATTATATGATTAGATATAATTCAAAATCAGTCATATAGGCATCCGACAAACGTGGATAAGCAATTCATATAATTCATATAATGTGCCTACATATATGATCATTATTATGTAATTTAAATTGAAATCAAAACATTGAAACAAGAAAATAATTCATACTAAATCAAGACTTGCAATATATGTAAATAAATCAAATTTGTAAAAAGTGAAATTCAGTCACATGACAAGCATAAATTTGGAAAAATTAGTTAAGAAACAACCCAAAATACCCAAAAATTGATCCTCTAGGGATCCCTATACATGTTCATTCTAATCCCCAAGCGTGAATAACTCATCCCTTACCTCGACATAGTCCCTCAATCGTTCTCCGTTAGCAATTGTGGCGTTTCTGGTGCTCTCTAGAGCTCCTCCTCCGATTGCTCTGTTAGGGTTCTTGTGCGAAGAAGAAAGAGGGACAGAAGTGTTTTGTAAAAGCTGCTCTAGGTTAACATTTGATTTATATAGTGAAAATTTATGACCTAATTATATTATTTTTTTACTTATTTATTTATTTATTTATTAACTTATTATTGTATTATTTATTTATTAACAGTTACAGCTGTTACAATTACCAGTAAGCTATACCCATTTGAGGTAAAGGGAAAGGAAAAAAATGTGACTAATAGTTGGTACTTAGAGGCTTCATAAAATTATATCATGGTTAATAGTGTGTGTTAAGAGTCCTACATTGATTAAAATAAACTACTTGATGTGGTATTAAGCCATGAAGAGAGCTCAATTCAAAAGTTGATACTTAGAGGGTTCATAAAATTATATCATGGTTGATAGAGTGTGTTAGTAGCTCAATTCAAAAGTTGGTACTTAGAGAGGATTCATAAAATTATATCATGGTTGATGGAGTGTGTGTTAGGAGTCTCACAATGTTTAAAATAAACTAGAGGATTCATAAAATTATATCATGGTTGATAGAGTGTGTTAGTAGCTCAATTCAAAAGTTGGTACTTAGAGGGTTCATAAAATTATATCATGGTTGATAGACTGTGTTAGTAGCTCAATTCAAAAGTTGGTACTTAGAGGATTCATAAAATTATATCATGGTTGATGGAGTGTGTGTTAGGAGTCTCACAATGTTTAAAATAAACTACTAGATGTGGTATTAAACCCTGAGGAGAGCTCAATTCAAAAGACTAGTCCATTAGGTGGGAGAACCTCAAGGGTTAAATACCCTAATAGTATGTTTGTTTTGCGAATCAGTGCAACTGCATTGAAAAAAGCTACCCTCATATTACTATGTGTTTTTCTGTTGAACGTGGGTTTAAACGCTTAACCAAACACACAGAGTCGAATGAAGAGATTTACAATTTGCAATCACTAGTGTGTGCCTTGAAGTAGCTGTTTTTATAACGTCGCATGGGATGATGTAGCTAACACGTTCACTTTGTTATAACCCTTCCATTTATAGATCAAGCTTTCTTCTGTACAACTGGCAAAGAAGTATATGAAACGTGTTGCATCTGAACTTGATGAACTATCTGGTCCTGATAAAGAACCAGCTAGAGAGTTTTTGGTTCTGCAAGGTGTGCGTTTCGCTTTCCGTGTCCATCAGGTAATTCTATGCTACTTTTTCATTTGCTTGTGCTGAAGACATGTATCATTCTTCTGCATCCCATTGAGGTCATAAGCACTGATTTTGATTAGGTAAACTTAGCTAGATGAAGTAGAAAAAAAAAACCTTACTGCTAAGCTTCTAACTCATTTTTTTATGGTTGAAAATTACATCTTTGAAGGCCATAATAAGATGTTATTAAAATGTCACTTTGTATTGCTTTGTTCTTCAAAGTTTTTGGTTTATACAAATTAGTTTCCAATGAATTTATTAACAAGTTTAAAATTTCAGGAATTAAATTATGAACAGAACATTTGGAATAATACCAAAGCAACCCATTTAACATTTTTCATATACTATTAAATTGCATACTTTCAAAAAAAAAAAAGCTATTTAACATGGATGTTTGTCAAAGGTGTAATGTGAAAATTTGTTGAACACCCGGAACAATACACACTAATGATGGTGAGGACCATTCAAAATAAAAACAACTAATGATGGTGTGGAACTCTTTTCAGTTTGCAGGAGGCTTTGATGCAGAGAGCATGAAGGCTTTTGAAGAACTAAGGAGCCGCATCCAAACCTCTCAAGCTGGTGAAGATAGCAAATCAGAAACTTAGGCTATCCCATCAGAAGTTTTTCTCTTCTTTTTTTCCCTTTGTAGCTGTGTCTCTCATATATATGTTGCCTTTTCAGCTGTATATTTCATTTTGCTTCAATTTGAATAGCCTATACATATTGCATGCTACACGATGATACGAGAATCATATTGTAATTGTAACTTTGTACTCCAACATGATCCCTACCTCTGCCTTGTTTTTCCCTATAATAAGAAATTCAACTGAACAGTATTCAATACTCTCATCAAATGCGTCTAGCAGCAACTCAACAAACTCTACAAGAGATTATTATGATCGAACAGTGGGAGGCGTATAATTACAAGATGTAAAATTCAAAGCAGAGGGGAAAAAATGAAAAAAAAAAAAGAGACTTATTTCCTACACCAGCATAAAACAGAATAGCAATAATGTGCTATTCTTGTTCCATTGCATAGTCACTGATGAAAGCAAGTCACACAAAAAATGAGGTGTAAGAAGAATTGCCTCTGTTGTAATGGGGTACTTCTCCAATCAATCTCTTTTTTACATTAAAAAGTAAATAAAATATTTCCTCTGCTGAAGCATTGATAATTATCAGCAGGCATAAAGGAAGAAAATAAAAAAGAATAATAGGGTCACAACAACGTAATAACAAGACTACTGTTCCAAAATTTGGCTCCACCAACCTTTCCTTGAATTTCTGGAGGCAAAGGAATGACACGTCTTTGGTCTCCTGCTTCTACCAACAGCTCAGATCCTCCCCTATACTGCATTTGGTTTTTTTAAGAGAGACAGACAGAAAAAGCAATCAGCGTCTCAATTAAGTTATGCACATATAAAATGCAGAAACTTGCACCATGTAGTAAGAGAAGAATTTGTTATAGAAAGAGAAACACAATATAACACCGTATGACAAGTGTCAAACATAAATATCCGATATAACCATAGAATTCAAGCCATCGAATTCAACCAAAACATGAAAAGAAAAGAAAAGTTATTTGATATTTAATGAAATGTGCACAGTTCAAGAAGTAATTCCATCATCTATTGTGCAAGTTTCATAATTTATATACCAGGAAGTTGACCAAAACTTTTATGAATAACAAGATAGTGAAGATACTCTTCTCATTGTCTACAAGGTCCAAGTTTTAAAAAACAAAAACTGAGTGCATAATGATGACTCGAGACATTATTACTTTATTCGATTTAAAGCCTATTTGGTTTACAACGATAATCAATTTCCCACACACTGACACATTACAATGTATAATCTGTAGCTAAAATTAATTTAAACACACATGTCAATCACATTCAACAATTCAAAACCAAATTTACTAAAATCTAAAACAAACTGACACTCAATTTTATCTCTTAAATTCTTTAAAAAGGAGTGCCATCAATATCATGGTTAAAAAAAATCATAAAACCAAAGGATATTACATACTTGGTATAGCTTGATCTCTGATTAGTCAAAACCTGGCATGAAAAGAGTAGCCGATTTTCTTTTTATATCAAATCTAACTGCTGATGGCATATCACCACCTTGACTTGAGACTGAATTAAGAAGATGCCTAGCATCTTCATTGCTGGTATCCTGTAGAAGTATGCTCCAATCTATAGGATTATTCATTGACAACCTTGAAACAAAAGCAGAAGGCAAAGGAGAAAATTCTTTCTTTGCTCTTTCAAATGATTCCAAATTTTCTTGCTGGGAGGTGATTCCAAAAGCACCAGAAACCTGAGCACCAGCCTGAATTGTACACCCCCAATATCGTAATGCGGAATTGATCGATGTTGGATTGTTTGGATCCATCACAAGGAAGCAACCAAATTTCTGTGGGTTGGAGAAGGCAGAAGATCCTCTCTGGGAAACACACAATCAACAAAGAAAATTACAGTTTTGTGTTAAAGGTATGATTATGTTAAAATGTTGTTTACTCTTACCTCCAGCATTTGATCCAAGGCATCCCATATTTCTGAACTCATTTTCCCATTGAAATAAGATCTGCTGCCACTTCTTAACACGGCCTCATCCACAAGTCTCAGTAGAGAAGGAGCAGTCAATCTGCCAAGTTCAGTTCTCTCAGCCAAGGTGTGGAGATATTTCAAGTACAATCTAAAAAATCACAATATCAAATCAAATATAATGATAAGGGTGTGCTGTGTGCATGTGAGTGTAAGAGAGTGGCAATTCCAATAACCTTGCTTTACTGCTTCCACCTATGATTCGCAGGGTTTCCTCACTACTAATACCATCATATATTATTACGTCAAATTTATCCTGTTGACTCTTTGGTGCTGCAATCCCCAAAAATCCTACAGCCTTTCAAGTGCAAGTACCAAAAAGATAGAGTCCATTCCAGGCAGAATGCCAAGTTCTTCTCCAACAATCTATTATATGACAAAGAAAAGAGGACAGATCCCTATTGTAAAAACTATATTAAGGGAATATATGTCCATCATAAATATAGATAAAATAGTCAAAATACGATATTAAAAACATATTACGTACCCATCCCTCCAAGTGTGCCCTGAGTCATATTAAGTTGGGCATCTACTTGCTTCAGAAGTTTTAAAGGCTCAAGAAGCATCTGCACTTGTAGATCAATACACAAATTCTTTAGACACCAAGTGAAAGTACACAATGTGATTTATTGATAGGAAGGAAAAGGAAAAAGCAATACACACTTTGGTTGTTTCCAACCTAACAGCAGAAAGGTTCTTGCCACATGTGACGTGGGAAATTCCAATCTTACAATTGAGGAGATAGTGGGCAGTGGTGTCTTGGTTATGTATTACCAAACATGTATTCAACCCAGCCATTGCATAATGCTGAAATTAAAAAAAAATAAAGAATTAAAATAAATTTTTTAATAGATAAATGAAAAAAAAAATGATAAAAAAAAGTCATTTGGCATTTTTTTTCTCGTCCTTATTATTAAGTAATAACTTAATTGATGATGTAATAATGAATTGACAGCCTAGTGACTTGTCAGCTTATTAAGAAATCTGAAGAGATAGTCATGTGTAATTTTTTGTCAGCCTAATTTTTTGGCATCAACTATTCTTAATAGATGAGAAATTAAAAAAAAATTATCAAAAAAAAATAACATGGGATTGCCTCTTCAAACTCCTTGATAATCTCGCAAATCACTCTACGGACAATTTTGTTTTTACAACATTTTTAATATTGTTACTTAACAATAAAAACTAAAAAAAAAACTTTATTTGAGGGATATTATGAGCAATTTGCAAAAAACACAAAGTGTGCAAATAAGAATGACGAAAAATCCCCACCTTAAATAAAACTCGCAACAGATAGTAAACGATTATCTCTAAGGAACATATGTGAATGGGGGTGGGTATAGGTATCATGGAATTCATTTAATATTAAAATACTTAAAAATATTTATTTATATATTTCTATTTGTATTTGTGTTGTGAAATATAATTTAATTTGGACTTATATATTTTAGTGTAATTTTTATTTGAGTTTATTTTTTAGAGAATCATTTTTAGATAATTTTGTTTGGAGATCACAAAATAAATTTTTAATTTATTCATTTTTTATTTTTTAAGAACTTGTTATCCATAGATATTTTTAATTGTGTAGAATATTTGAACAGTTTTTGTTGGAAATATTAAAATTGCTTTTTAAAAGAAATAGTAGAATAAATAAAAGTGTTTTTAAAAAAAGTTATTTTTTAAAGAAATATTCATGGATACCAACAGATATTTAAAAATATGCAAGTATCGTTTAACGAATATCCACGCAAGCAATAAGACATATATTTGTCTCACGGGCACATGATTGCTATATGTATCCACCACATCCATGTCATTCCTAGGTGTGAGTGGATGAGAGGAGTGTTCGATGTTATACAAGATATTAAATTAAGGGATTTCTTTAGGGTTACATAATAAAGAAAAAATAACCTATGAAAAACATTACTTTAAATAAAATTGAATATTTTGATTGGTAAGTTTTATATAAAAGAGTTTAAAACAATTAATTTATGTAAAATTTATGAATATTTAAAAAACTTATAAATAAACTGATACAATAACCAGATTTACTTAATTTTCAAGATAAAAAAAAACATCATTAATTAAAAACTCACATAAATTTAAATTAAAAGAATAAAAAAAGCTAAGTATTTTTTAAATCCAATCACATTTAACTATTTAAGGCTTGAGCTAGTCCATCAACTTTATGATTCTTCAATTTGTTCAACAATGATAACTGTCCCGGCCATCAGCCTCAATTCCTAATGAAACATATATGGATTGAAACACTCAACCGTGACCACCCAAATTTGGACGTCATATTACAATTCTAGCTAAAAACAAATTACTAAGGTGAAGAGGAAACAAGATTTCTTAGTCTCTGCTGGTGTGAGGAGGGGAGGGAATGATGAAAAATATATCTGCTTCCATTAATAAATTCATAAATGGTTTACAACCGAAAACATAACATAAAATTATCACAACAGCAACTTTTATGTACAAAATTCCACTGCCAATTGTCAAGGTCGCCAGTGACCAGTGCTAACCAATGTCAGACATGTTTCATCTTTCTAACATCTTACAGTTCCCTTTTGCTTGCTTGAAGGCTGTGACCATGATGATGGCTTTACCCTACCAGCTAGAAGGCTGGATGCTGAAGTCGCACAAATTTTTCTTCGTTTTGACTCTAGCTCTCGTTTTCTCTTGTCAGACATAGAATAGCTAGAGACTCCAGAGAAGATAGATTCAGAACTGATCAATGCCCTCTTGTCCTTCCTATTTTTGTCAAACTTTGCTGAAAATTTCACCGATTTTGCCGTGGCAGAATCTTGTTCAGTAGCTGGAAGAAGTCTTATGCCAAGGCCTCTTTTCTTGGAAGCATTTTCTTCTTCAGTAACTCTTTTCTTTTGACTCTGAATAAATGGACAAATGTTTCTTTTCTTTAGAGGTGGATGACAATATGATGAAAAAAAAGAAACAATATACCCGAGGATGAAAATGGAAAAGCAAGAGAAAAATAAAAAATAAACAAGGACAGTCATCATTAGCCAAGTAGCATACTCTAAGTTGGGCACGGAGAGTCTTATTAAGATAATAGTCATCTGAATGCCTTGCATCAGACTGCCTCTGGAGACGTACGATCACTGGTTCAGCTTCCTTCTTTTTCTTCAAGTCTTCTTCCTGGTGTTCAAGGCGGTAGAATGGATCTGCAAGCTTACCCCTCTCTAAAATAAAAATTGAAGATGAAGATAGTTAGCCAAAAATAACCACAACATTTCAGTTTGCTAAACATGGTCAAAGGCAAAAGGAAAAGGAAGGTAATAACACTAGATTTAAAAGGAAATAAATTCAATTCATGGAAACAGCCATTGGCCTCTAGAGTCTGATAGCATGGTCTTCCTACTTATAAAACAAAGTTGGCGATTGCATGCAATAACATATTCACAGCTATTGGAAGAAAACACAAACAGTCAAAATATTTTCACTAATACACACCTTCATCAGCAGGCAATTCAAAAGTTTCGGCATCCTCAATATCAAAATCTTCAGTTTTTTTCTGGGCCCCGCTAATAATGACATACTCGCAATTCTTAGGATTAGTCTGAATGACAATCTCATGTTTACAGCAGGCAGATTTCATAGCGAAACTCCATATCTGAAGGACAAATGAACATTTGTTAGAAAATAGTGACCAAATATGAACCAAGCAAGTTAGGTTGAACATTATTAGAGGATGTACTAAGATAAATTAATGTATAAGCAAACAACTATAAGGCATTCTACTCCCACATAATAGTGGCAAACTGAACAAATATAAATTTGTATGCATTTGCTTAGGCTTCTAAGACTTAAATGAGGTTCCCCCATTAAATACCAAAATAATGCAATTAATCGATTCCACTGAAAAATAATTTAAATTCAGATGCATTTGCAATAAACACCAACATACCTTCGTTGAGTAATAATTCCCAACTTGTTTTTTCTCTGCATTGAACCGGACACCCTTTGCAATCATTGAATTGCATCCTCCACACCATATATTAAAGGGCATCTCAAACCTGATAGTAATTTAGTTAGATAATATGACACTAAATATTAAAAGAGAAATAATTT
Organism: Glycine soja; assembly: GCF_004193775.1. Classification (NCBI taxonomy): domain Eukaryota; kingdom Viridiplantae; phylum Streptophyta; class Magnoliopsida; order Fabales; family Fabaceae; genus Glycine; species Glycine soja. The sequence continues at coordinate 26,317,495 of NC_041002.1, read as the reverse complement.
CAACATGGTATCCTAGGTAAAAACCAATTTAAATTCAGTTCGAAGAATGAGACATCTCATGAGTCAAGACAATTTTTCCTAGCTTCCATATACATCAGCTTAGGCATTCTTGGATTTGTCACACAAACTTATGATTACACGGGTCTTCGCCATCCCCTTTCTGATCTAAGAGGGATCTCAACTTTTACAACCTTAATTGTTGTATAAATAAGTTATTCTGATTATAAACAAGAAAATATAAATTTGCAAGAACAAGTTCAAACATGTAAAATTTTATATACATTCAGTTCAATCATAAGCGATCATTAAAATATACTCATAATTCATAACATCTATCAAAATACTTTCAATTTTGATATTTATACACCTGATAGTCTGTAGTTTGTCCATGTACTAGATACAAAATACACATCAGTTACAAAACAGGTTCATCATTCACATTCATTAATCATTCCATTTTCCAGACAACAGAACGTCACATAACATGATAACATTGGGATCCCTAATTCGAAAGAGACAAACAGCTAACATGATTTACTGGTTACTGTAGCTACCGCTGATTACCTTATAATCAGGATACCCTGATCTAATTTTCTTGCCCTCTCCCGCAAGGCATGTTGACCATGAAACTTGTTCAGCGAACCCTGAAAAAGAAGACAAAGTCTAAGTCTCTTGTTACTAAACAATTCTTGGGCTATAGTGGAGCTTAACGATGCCCTTACACAAACATACCTGACTCGGTTCCCATTCCGGAGGATAGTAAAAGTTGTCTGCTCTAGCAGCTGCAAGTGAAGACTGCAAAAATACAATAAAAGCAAGCTCAGTATATCAGAAAATTAACAAACAGACATGAAATATGCAAATACATCACAAGCACCAAGAATCCCTCTTAAGCCAAGAGATAGAATCAAAACAGAAAACAATTAAGCCACAACCAACCAAATGAACCAATTGCATTACATATTAGACAGAATCTCATAGTTTTTCGCAAGGAGAACATTTCAATGAGACTTTAATACATAGCATAACGCATACATATTAGACACAAACCTGGTCTATCAAACCTTTCTACATAGCTTACCATTATGAATATTCCTATTCTTTTGTCGTTTTACAAAATTTCACCACAAAAACGAAGGATTGAGTCCAACAAAACCAGAACAACAAACGATTTCAACGAGTACATAACATCGTCAAGCAATTCGAAATGACGAGAATACATACAAACCCTAAATCCTAATCTAAACCGTAAATACAGAATTGAATCCTCAAATTAAGAAGCATGGGATTGAGAAAACCCTAATTGTGTTCGTGCAATCATCAAATCATCAAACGTAGAAAGCGAAAATAACAAAATCCGTACCATTGTTGTTTATCTTATTCAAAGCTTGAGAAGCTTTTTCCACAGAATCTAAGAAAAGGTTCTATTGTTTAGAAAGGGATTTTCGCGCAATCGTCCGTGAGCAAGAGCTACCAAGGAGCGAGGAAGGGATCGCGGGGGAGGTGGTTAACGAAGATACGCGACTGCATCGGGCGGTGCTGCCACTGGCTGGGGCTTCGACACGGTGGAGGAGGCAGCGGGTGCTTACGACGCGGCGGCGAGGCGTTATATCCGCGACAACCAGATCTCCTTCGTCGAAGCCGATAACAAGATCTAGAATTCAGGCCCCAAAACACGATATCCAGATCTCGTCGTGGTGTTGATGTGGTCTAAAGGCCGCAGTTATCTAAGGCCGCAGTTATCTAAATGCTAGTTAACAGTGTTATCTTTAAATTTGATGGTAGAGTTATTTTGAATTATTTTTTAAAAAAATAAAGAATTAAAATGAATTTTTTAATAGATAAATGAAAAAAAAAATGTCATTTTGCATTTTTTTATTCGGTCCTTACTATCAAGTAATAACTTAGTTGATGATGTAATAATGAATTGCAGTCCAATGACTTGTCATACCGTGAAAAGATAGTGATGTGTAATTTTTTTTTTTACTAACTGTGTTTCTCATCGCTTATCAACTTGTTTGACATCAATTGTTCTTAATAGATGAGAAATTAAAAATAATAATTTACCCAAAAAAAATAACACGGGATTACCTGTTAGTATTAGAATACTTAAAAATATTTATTTATATATTTTAATTTGTATTTATGTTGTGAAATATAATTTAATTTGGACTTAGTGTAATTTTTATTTGAGTTTATTTTTTAGAGATAATTTTTAGATAATTTTGTTTAGAGATCACAAAATAAATTTTTAATTTATTCATGTTTTTTTATTTTTTATGAACTTGTTATCCATAGATATTTTTAATTGTGTAGAATATTTGAATAGTTTTTTTTTGGAAATATTAAAATTACTTTTAAAAGAAAATAGTAGAATAAATAAAAGTGTGTTTAAATTTTTTTATTTAAAAAAATATATTTATGGATACCTATATATATTTAAAAATATGCAAGTATCGCTTAACGGATTTAATATTTGTCTCACAGGTAGGTGATTGCTATATGTATCCACGCCGTTGCCATTCCTAAGTGTGAGTGGAAGACATGAGTGTTCCATGTTATACGAAATATTAAATTAAGGGACTTTTTTAGGGTTACATAATAAAGAAAAATTAAGAAGCATGAGATGGAGAAAATCCTGATCGTGATCGTGCAATCATCAATTGTAGAAAGCGAAAATAACAAAAATCGTACCATTGTTGTTCATCTTCTTCAAAGCTTGAGAAACTTTTCCCCCATAATCTAAGATTCTTCACTCATTTAGAAACTTTCTATCGAAATGAAATTTGAAGCAAAAAGGTTCATTTTCGCGCAATCTTCCGGGTCTATTAATGTCCCAGGCCATTGTATACTTCATAACATCTAATGAACTTTGAAAAAATAATTAAGTATTTAATGTATTTTTTTAATATAAATTTATATAACTGTATAAATATATTTTTTCTATATCTTAAATGATATCATTTTTTAAAAACTTTTACTTTTCAAATGGTCTAATGGAAAGAATATTTTAATTAGAACATTTTAAGGTCATATCTTACTTTCCAAAAATATTAAATATTAATATTTCATTAACTAATTGATACAAAAATTTATGGAAATTAATACCAAAAATTGATACAAAAATTTATTTATCTATTTGAACTTAAAAAAATTAACGAAATTAATGGCCTTATCATATTATAAATTCAATATTTTGACTTTAAAAAATTCATAACTGACTTTTATAAATAACCTAAGTTATTAAATATTTTTTAATTATTTTCCTTAAAACTTATTAAGTAGAAAAAAATAATTATATTAATTAATATTTCATAATATATAAAGTAAAAAATAAGAGTCCCATTAATGAATACCTTTCAAATATTAGATATAAACAATGTATTGCTTTTAGAATAAAAAAATATTTAGAAAATTAATTGTCTTATCATATTATAAATTGAATATTTTGACTTCAAAAATTTAGTATTTGACTTTTATAAATAACTAGTTTTCTCTACTTGTGCGATTATGCATGCACGGGTGAACAAAGATGATTTGAGTGTCTTTTTTAGATTTTATTTTTTTAACTTTAAAAAATGAGTATAAACGATGTCAAAGAATATGACAACTTTTACCTTATTGTTTTTGTGTACATAACTGATGTTAAACGTATTTACTTTTTTAATAGAATTAGACAACAATATTTATTAAGAAAATATTTTAAATATGCAAAACTATAATAGAATTAATAAAAAAATGTAGTATTTAATTTGTGCATAAACATGCATAATATTATTTGAATTTTATTATATTTATCTTGAATTTTTATCATTTTTATTTAATTGAAATAAACAATTAAGTAACAACAAGATTCATACATAATAAAATTAAAGTGTAATATTTAACTCGTGTTATTTACCAATATGATTTAGCTAAGTATAAAAATAGACATAAATAATTACCACAAAGTGACAATAAAAATAAAAATTTATCTAATACAACAATACAGGGTAAGCAAAGTGTGTGAGTATATTTATTTGAAATTTTTTTAGTATCAGATGTAATTTATCCAATCATAAAATACATAGACTTATTACCAACAATGTGACAAATAATATTACTAATATTATTAGAATGATTAAATTTAATGTTATTTATATTAATAATTAAAAATAATATTCTCATTTCAATATATAAGAAACAAAAATCTACTTCCTGTTTATTATTTTATTTTATTTGAATCTTAACTATTTTATAGGTATACAAATATATAAATACTGTAAAAATAGCATAGAATGTTATATTCGTACTTATTCTTAACTTAATTCTTATAATTAAGTACTCCAATTATATTTCATGAAAATTAGTAATTAAAAATAATGATTTTATAATATATATATATATATATATATATATATATATATATATATATATATATATATATATATATGTATATGTATATGGTTGAATTTAAAATCATTTATAATATTAATATGTTTATTTAGAATTGTTCCTTATGAGATGTGATTTGTCCAACCATAAAAAATATAGACTTATTATCAATAAAGTGACAGATAATATTACTAATATTATTATAATGATTAAATAAAATATTATTTATATTAACAATTAACAATTAACAATAATATTATCATTTCTATATGTAAGAAACAAATATTTAATTTATCAACACCAATAAAAATAATTAATTAAATTTATTTTATATTGTCATAAAGTTAAATTTTATTTCAAATCAATTATAAAACACAATGATTACCTAAATTGATTAGTCCTAATATAATTACTCATGCAATGTACCAATATAAATATGCATTAGTGCAATATAAATAAAAATATATAATAGTTAAAAGTTATCAATTTTATACTTTCCAATTAAAATATAACAATATTTTTATATAAAGAGAAATTTAAACATTATTTATATAAAACTTGTATACATTAAATTTAAATATAATTATCTAAAAGTCTCTCTGCTTAAAAAAAACTAATGATTATTAAAAAAAATCATCCAAATGGATTTGAACTAGTATGGATACATATGTGATGGATGAATATAAATATGGATTATCACAACATAAATAAAATTTATAATAGTTTAAAAATATATCTTGCATACTTTCAAATTTTTTATATATAAAAATTTAAATATCATTCATATAAAAGTTGTATATATTAAATTAAAATATAAATATTTAAGAGTATCTTAACATAAAAAAAAATCAATGATTATATAAAAAAAATCAACCCAAAGGATTTGCCCTAGTATATTATCCTTGTAATAGATGAATATAAATATGGATTAACATAACATAAATAGAATTATAGTAGTTCAAAAAATATAAATTTTATATTTTAAAATTTTTTTTAAAATGAAAAATGTTTTGATATAAGAATGTGTTTGGATGAGAAATTTAAAGTAGGGAAAGTAATTTTTAAAGGAATTTAAATTCCTTATTATAAAATTTATTGTTTGAATGTTTTATTAAAAGAATTATAAATTTTGGGAATTTTAAAAAGAGATTTTTAAAGTACTGAAAACGTGGGAGTGTAAATACCATCGAAAAATAAAGAATTCTAAAATTCTCAATGACTTGGAATCGAAGCAACCACTCTCTCTTTCTTGAACATTCTCACTCGCTCGCGTCGCTCTCTGTTGCTCTTTGGTTTGTCTCTCTCACCCGAACTCTATTTCTTAGGGTTTGATTAGGGTTCTTCCTAGGTTTTAATTTAGGTTTAATGTGTGATGTACCTTTCTCTTACTCTGGTTCTTTTTCTCTCTTTCCTCCCTCTCATGTTATCGCAAATTATATCCCTCACTTGTTTTTCTTAATTAATTGGGTAGCTTCGAGGTATTATGTTTCACGTTTCATTGGAACAGGAGTGGATAATTAATTTACTAGTAATTTTTTAAATTTCATGGTATTACTCATTGTCCTGTAGATGAATCCCCATTTTTGCATTTTTGAAGTAATTGTTGTGCTGCAAAAATAGGGATAGAAATGGAGAATTACATTGAAATGCTAATAGACATTGACCTTATGATAACTTACATTATCTTGTCTCACTATATGGTGCTTTCCTTTTCGTGTCTTACAGCTTTCCTTACAAAAGGACTTTGCAGGGTATAATTGTTGCTTGTTTTATGACAATAATGTACACTTAAAATTTTATTTGATTTTCTATCTTATCTTGGGACTTGGATGCTTAATTTTGCTATAATTGGTTGAACTTGTGTTGGTCAAGGGTGGTTTTGTTCTTTACAGGGTATAATTGTCGCTTGTTTTATAACAATAATGTACACTTAAAATTTTATTTGATTTTCTATCTTATCTTGGGACTTGGATGCTTAATTTTGCTATACTTGGTTGAACTTATGTTGGTCAAGGGTGGTTTGGTTCTTGCTCTGTCTCATGCTTATTCAATTATTTTTTGTAATAGTGGCTATGTGCATCATATGATAGAAAACTCATGGAGTTATGTATACAAAATAACAACCAAGGAGGAAGTCATTTATTTAAAACTAGACACATATTCGCATGTTGTGTAGGTTTATAAATAATTAAAGAAATATTTTAAAAAATTATTTGTTTGATAAATTAAATTTAAAAATATAATTGTCAATGATATTTTATATTATTTTCTATTAAAGGACACAAAATAACTATGTATAAATTAAGATAATTTTTTATTTATCAATATATTTATAAGGAAATATTCTAAATTTGGGGGCTAACCACTCAACTAAAGTTGATTAACGTAAAGATAAAAGTAAGCGTTATGTATAATATTATAAAAGCAATATAAGAATAAAGTGAAATTGACATGATAAAGCAGACAAAGAAATATATTTAATGAAAGAAAAATAATCAACCATAACAGTAAAACACATAAAAATGATGCAAATAAAACACCAAAAATTGTTCATTTAAATAGATTTTTTTTGTTTTTATTTCTTTTTGCTGGTGATTTGTTGTTCACTTTTGTTTTCTATAGTGTGCTCCTTTTTAAACTTTGAATTAAGATTTTCTCTTTATCAAAGGATGTTAGAACAATTTGTTTAGTATCTTTTCTCCTTAATGGACTTTCTAAGATTGAATAAATTTCATTTGATGATGAAAATGCATCTTTTGACTTTTTGGATACTTGTAACTTTGAGCTTTTACTTATGATAGATTATTTTTTCACATTTTTTTAATGGACTTTCTTCTTCTTTTGATGATGAAGATGCATTTTTTGACTTCTTGGATAGTTGTAGCTTTGGACTTTGACTTGTGACAATTTGTTTATTTGCCTTTTTTCTTAATGGATTTTGTGAGATTTGATAAACTTATTCATTAGATGATGAAGATGCACATTTTGACTTGTTGGATGCTTGTAGCTTTGGGCTTTGACTTATAATTAGTTTTTCATCTAACTCATCTAATTATATTTGTTGTGGTGAAGTTGACTCCTTTTTTTTATAAAAATATTAATTAGTGGATGAAACTATTAATATTTTGTACAAGAAGTAAAAATTTAAATAAATTATAAATATGATTACCTGTTTAATTTCTTTGAGAAAATGATCATGTTGAATGATTTTTTTTGTTATAAAAGTCTTTGTGACGATATAGGTTTGAAATCCTTCCTTCAATTTGAGCTTGATTTAAAAAATAAAAGTGTGTTTGCAAAGGATATACACTATTGGGGGTATATCAGCCTTATTTGCATTTTTAGTATGAAAGAGTTCAGATGTTATTGTGTTTAGAATTTGTTGCGTATCTCGATCAAACATTGTGAATGTTCTTTCAATTGTATCCTGAACCTAAAAAAGGTTTTAAATTTTTTAATATTTATTTAATCATATTATAAAAAATAATTCATTATATACAAATATTAAACCTTATTGTTGGGTACTTGGATGACTTTTTGCAAGTGTATTAATTTCCTTCTTTTATAACTTTCTTTTGGCATCTGTCACATGCAACATACATAATTTCAACTAAACGTATCGTCGATATCATTGATTGTTGTATGAATTGTGAACACATTATCTTATTATTTTATATATGTTCAAACTAAGAAAAAAAAATAAAGTATTATTAAATATTATGAATATGAAGTTCGTGGTATGTTAGCATACTTGTAATATTGATACCCATTTCATGGACATTGTATCTTGCAAAGATCTTCTATTTTTTTATATTTTGTTGTTAAGATCAATGTTGGCAGAACTTGGAGAAGATAGTTCTTTTATTTGATGTTGCTCCAATTTTTTCTACAAAGTAGTTATTTAGAATATATTTTTTTAAAAAAAATTTAACTATATAAATCAAAGAATTAGAATAAACTAACAATTTTGTTTGTTGAATGTAAAAAAATGTGTATAATAAAATAAAATAAAAGAAGGAAGTTCATTTTATCTTTGCAAAATTAAGATTGTCTAGGTTGATATAGATCCTTGTAGTTGAGTTGCTTGAATACTCATCTGAAAAATAATTATTCAAATATAATTGTTACTAAATTAAAATTATTATAGTGAATAAAATATAAAAAAATTATTGTAAGCAAAAAGTACGATATAGACTTAATTGAATTAAAATTATTTATTTATTAAATAAGTTGAATTAAAAACAATAATTAAGATAGTAAAGAAACATCTCAAATAAATAAATAAATATCAAATTAAATAAACATGCTAATATAAAAATAAAAAGATAAGAATTTATGGATCAATTTTTATTTAAAGATTATATATATATATATATATATATATATATATATATATATATATATATATATATATATATATATATTAAACTTAGTATCAAAATTAAATTTAGAAAAATAATTTCAATTTGCATAGTAAAATGACAAATGACAATCGTTTAATGTAAAAATTAAGTACAATTTAATCATCCATTTATTGTACCATTAAGAACAGGAACCGAATTCAGATCAGCAGATATAAAAGAACAAAAGATCAAAATAAATAATACAATAAGCAGCTCACGTAACAGTCATCAATGCATTTAAATAATGGTATATCCCATCTCAAGATATTTAATGCACCATTAATATCAAGTTTTTGAATATTGGTATTAATTGCTAGTGATATTCTTGTTGTAATGTTCAAATATTGATAATAAAAGCATATCAAATAACAAATTTATCTTTTGATGTGAGTTATCATTCACATGCAAAATCTCATAATTATCACACGTTTTAACATCACAAGTGTGTATCTAAATTAATTAAATGATAACTTTCCTTTGGGTCGATCACCATTCATATAAATAATCACATACGTTAACATTTCTCATGAACAATCTACACAAGAAAGGTCACTTTGGTGATATCTTGATTCAAATAGCTCATTTAAATGTTAAACAATTAAAATGATATACCATAGCTAATTTTTGAACATTGATACACCAAATCCAAAATTAAAACATTTCTAGAGTAAATTATTTTAACTTTATTTATTTATTTTAAATTTTAGAAGCCTATGATTGTTATTTTAATTTATTGTAGTGGACTCTAGAAGTCGGAACGAGCACAAAGTCCATTAAAATATGTAAAATATCTAAAGTAATTTGCTTCATCTTACCAACAAGATGTAAAATATCTAAATTCATTTAAAATTTAGGATATGCCAGCCGCCTAAATAAATAAAATTTCTAAAATCATACCTGAATCAAGAATGGGTGGCTCTGATACCAAATGTTGAGATTCAATCAATCAACCTAATTTGACTCTAAGAGACAATTATCAATTCTAACTACATGCTTTTTATATCCATGTAGAGAGAAATTACTGCATAAAGATAAATAAAAACCTCATTGTGTTCTCATGCTCAAAATCATGATGAAAACTAAATGCGGAAGTATAACTAGATTAATCATAATGGAGTGATGAAAGGTGGATAAGGATCAAGATTGGTTTTATGATCTCCAGGTGTAGAGATCTTCAAGATTGGATTAATCATAACGGAGTGATGGGGATAAAGAGAATAAGAAACTGTACGTGTGTCGCTCCTTTCTATAGATGGAAACCATAACCACCTCTTAGACTGATAATTGACATCAGTTACCCCAAATTTGATAATTATAATTTGGTCTCTCATCAAATTATAATATTACTAATGATATCTATACAATTAGTCTTTCATGACGTATATGTCCTTAGCCATAATTTTATATTGATTAGACCACTTTAATATTTTGGCTAATAAAATAATAGTCTTAACTCATTCAATTATGTGATATATATATATATGACCCAAAATTACTAACATCATAGGCATAAATATATACTAGAAAAGCCTTTTGATACAAATTCAATAACAAATGGATTATGCTTAAATATAATTTTTTTTATAGATATTCAATCTCAGCAAAAAAGGTGACTATGAGTTCATGATCACAAATACCCATGTTGCTAACAAATTATGGACTTTGTTCACTAAGAAAGAGAGGGGGAAAAAGAGAAAGTGAGGGCGAGTGAGGTTCAATTCAGTGACTCACATAAATTATAAATGAATTTTTATTATTGAGACAAATAAATCTTTAATTTAACAGAATGGGAAGGAATAAGGTTTTGGAGTATATACATGTAAACCTCAATCAGGTTTCAAGATCAGGACCTAATTAATGAAGGTACAAAGTAGACACATAAAAATTCAACTTATAATCAGTAATCATCCTTATGTGACTGGACTGGACTGGACTATGCACAAGAATATCACATGCATTCCCTGCTTCGTAAGTATCCTACTCAGAAATTGTTTAAGCCATAATCACCCAACTCTCCCCTCATCATCTCTTTACCTCTATCAATTTTACAAGAACCTTATCAAATTTTCAACACTAGCCACTAACACTAGTAAATAAATAACCATAGAAAAAGTATTGTTGGTTTTAAACTTCAAGCAGAGAAGAAAATATTGATAGCAGTGCAAGAGAATAACAAAGAAGCTAAGTTTGTAATATTTATCCTACGTTTTTAGTTTATTAAAATTCTCTTTTTAAAATTCCCAAATTTTATAATTCTTTTAATAAAACATTCAAACAATAAATTTTATAATAAGGAATTTTAAATTTCTTTAAAAATTATTTTCTCTCACTAAAAAAAATGTTAAATAATGAAGGTTATTTTGCGAAGGTTTTAAAAATCTCCTTAATTTATTAAAAACTACAATTTTTTTGTAGCGGACGTGAATGATAACCTATGCTAATTAAATATTATTTTTTCACACTTTTCTCTTTAAAATAAAAAAAATCATATTTTTTCCCGGAATAAAAATTCCCTCTAAAAAAATTACAAAATCCCAATATGTACTGATTGTCCCCAACCTTCAATCCCTAATTCCACCCCTCACTTCCTCTCTCTTCATTCTTCTTCTTCTCCTTTCTCCGCTCTTCAATTGTTTCGTTTTCTTCTCCGATTTTTCCTTTCGATAAGAGTATCTATTCTTTTTTCCTTTTCCCTTTTCCGATTCCCTGAACAACCATCCTACGCTAGGGTTGCAACTATTTGTTATCCATCGCTGCTGTTTGTGGCTTGCCTTTTCAATTATTCACTCAAACAATGTTATATTTGTCTGCGACAATGAAATTAGGTTCACAAATTCGTTTCGCTCTTGATTCTGAATCATATACATTTTTATTTGATTTCTGTGTTTTCGTCACACAGTGTCTTCGTTTCTTAAGTGATTTTGATTTCGTTCTGATATATTCTAGAGCTAATAGCTATGAAGTAGTTTCTTAACCATATACATTTTTATTTTGATTCCCTGTTATGCCATGTGTTAAGGGGACTTGCGAATTGATATTGAGCAAGTGTTTTGTTCCTTCTTCAATTTGTTGGATATACATTTTGATCTACAAAGATACAAATGTCGTTTACTGTCTTTGGATATACATTTTGTTGATTTAGTGAGACAGGGGTGTGCCTAATGCCTTTCCTTTGGCTAGTGAGAATTGCGGCTTATAATTTTGTTGATATTTTCTAATAAGAAACAAATTGAATTGTCTGACCTAGGAAGGTATTGTGATGTAAATGGTTGCGATAGTTTTTAAATTTTGAAGTTGAATGAATTTTGTTGTAACAGCTTAACTATTTGTGGGATTTGATTGGTTTGCCTTTTCTGATAGTCCACTATTCAGCTTAACTATTTGTTGTAACAGCTTAACTATTTGTGGAGGCAGAAAATGAAAGGGGTGGAAGTTCTGAACAGAGACGGTCATGGTGGACTATCAAGCTGAATAGTGGACTATCGAGCTGAATAAGAGTGAGAGAGAAACTTGCTTTTATTATGCCTTAGCTTCCTTTCTTCTTTGATTAAAAAGAGTTTAATACACTCTTAAATCTCACATTCCCCTCCTTAGTTACAACAAAATTTGCCCATCATCACTCTCTTATCCCTTTCATCATTCAACAACATCTTTCTCAATTAAAATTCCTTGTTTTTTTTTCTTTCTCGGTACCGCACATTTATACTCACATGTTCTGTTCTTTTCCATCTGGGTCTGTTGCTGTCTCATTCTGTTCCTAGGACTCAGATGCCGATCTTTGACACAAATGGGGTTGTGAGTTTTATGGGAAAGTTTCTACCTTGATTGTTGTTTTCTCTATGGGGTTAAGGTAACCATGATGGGTATGATGAAAGTTAGCATCTTTGTGTTTTTAACCCTGATGATCACAATGGGTTGTTATGGTGTCACAAACCCGAATGATCTCAGAATTCTGAATGATTTCAGAAAAGGGTTGAAGAATCCAGAGCTTCTCAAATGGCCAGACAATGGAAATGACCCTTGTGGCCCTCCTTCATGGTCTTATGTGTACTGTTCTGGAGGGAGAGTCACTCAGATTCAGACCAAGAATCTAGGTCTTGAAGGATCATTGCCTCCAAAATAAAGAAAGAGATGCCTTGATTTTTTACCTAATCGTTCAGCAATAACTACTGACCTTATATACAGCCTCAAGCAAAAGGTTGATCTAATTCTCTTATCCCAATCTGGCGTAATTGTTGTAGCTGATCAGCTATTTCCTGCAATAATTTAAGTCCTTCTTCTCCATTGCTCGATAAGTTGATACTATGCTTAAGGAAACTCAAATCTGCCTCAAGAACTTGCAACCTTCCAATAAAATCTGAAACCAAACTACCAGTAGAAGATAAATCATTATTCCTACAGAGCGCAGGGGAGCTATGTCCATTGTATCCAAGTTCACCATTTTGCTTGCAAACTGGAGGTTCCTTGGATGAGGAATCATCACCCATGTCATCTGAATTTAATTTAGGAGAACAAACAGTTTCTTGCATTAGAATATTATTATCCAACTTCTCACAATTTTCCAGAGATTCCTTTTCATCGTTTTCAGAATTTAGCCAATTATCCCGAGATTGATGAATATTCAGGAAAAAGTAAACTTGCTTCTCCAACTTCTTCAAACGTTGGGAAATATATAACCTTTCATCTTGAAACTCCAATGGTGAATTTTTTACAGATTGAACATTCTGTTTTTCCAGAGATGTGGGTAGAACTTCAGATTTGTCAGATATATTAGTATTTTCAGAAACTGACTTTCCAAGGATACTTTCATCCTTTTCAATGCAAATGATCCAATCCAATATCTTTCACCTTCATTTCAGAGTTTGTATCCACCATGCTTTCCAGCACTGATTCATCAGGGAACTTCTTCCTATATAACTCAAGCTTAGCTTCCAACTCTTCTATCTCTTTCTCCTTCTCAACAAGAAGGCAATTAGCTTTTTGCAAAGCTTCTGTTTCATACTCAGACTCCTCATCCATCATTCTTAAGTATTGCAAGGCTTCCATATGTAATGTTGCCTTTTCTTCCTGCAGCCCTGTGATCATGGCTAATGCTTGATTTGCAGCAACTGCAGAAGCATTTCTTTCTTCCTCCAGCTCTTTATACAAAGCATTAAGTTTCCTGTCATGGTCAACTTGTCTTTTTAGCCTGTCGACTGCGCTTTCACCTTCAATTTCACTAACAAGGCTTCCATCTAGAGACAAACCATATTCATTTCGCTCAAGTGAAATCATTTTTTGAAGTATCTGGATTCCAGCAGAGTTAGAAACATCAGAAGTCTTCACTTCATCACTGTTTATAGACAATCTAGGACTGATATCATTAACAGACAGATCAGTCCCTCGAGTAGCTGAAAATTGTGACAGCAATATCTTCAAATCTTCACTAATTCTTGTAGAATCCTTTCCAAGCCAATGTTCTACAAGCATGCCAGGTCTTCCTCTGCTGTTACTGACAGCTAGCTTATAGGCATCACCAAGATCTAGTAAATTGGGATTTTGCTGACCAATATCACTAGAAAAGGGGGTTGACTCTAAACCTGCTTCAGATGTTGTCAGCTTATCAACTAACTCAATTATTTCCCCACAGTCTGTGGTTATTCTTTGTTTAGATTTTGTCCCTACTTCATCAGTTGTCAAATCATCTACAAAAAAAAATGGACCAAAGGCTTATTGTCAGTACAAATACTCATGGTACTTATGGACTTAAAATAACTATGCTTTGTGAATCGGGATCAATAACTATTCTTTATAGGAGTGCTTCTGTTTTGACTTTCCTTCAATGAGCTTGGGCTTTTTCTAGCTGTTCAATGGCCCCTTCCACTTCAATACTTCCAAATTTCAAATAGTTCTCAAGATTCTTTGTTTTCGATTATTCTAAGTGGATGAATTTGTGCTGAACTGTAGAATTGTTTGGTGGAATTGGAAAAGTTTGGTTTTTGTTTTTTGCCTCTTGATTACTATAATTTGCAGTACAACCTCGAATTTAGCTTATGTTTGTGTCTTAGTGTATTAATTGTTTGTTAATGGCCCAGCACTCAAGTGAGAGAAATTCTTAGTTAGAGAGAGACAAATAAACAGTTGATAAATGTAAAGACATTCCTTGAAGATTAATATGCATTGCTAAAATGGCCTATACAACCTCACTCATCTCAACGTGATAGATATGTTCTAGAAGATTGTGGACATACAAGGTAGTTGTGTATACAAGAGCTAGTCTATTTGGAGAAGCGAACAACTCTCAAATGAAGTGTGTTAATTCTATCTTGAACAACTTTTATAGGATTTCTGGGAGAGAAAAAAATTGTACATAGAAAACTTCTATTTGTTTCTCAAACAATATGGATCACAACACTCGACATTCTCTTTGTAACATGTCTAAGTTCAAAGTGGTTCCAAGCTTAGGGAAGTACTTGGGAATTCCTCTAACAGGGAAAACCCAAGTGGCTTAGAGTTTATCTAGTTGGAAAGCTCAATATTTGTTTATGGCTGGAAGAATTACACTCGCCAAATCAGTGATCCAGACGCTGCCTATTTACTCCATGATGTCTACCCAAGTTTCTAGTAACATTCTTAAAGATATTCAAAAGATGCAAAGGTCTTTTATTTGAGGGGATAATGACGGGGGAAGGAAACATCACGTTGTTGGGTGGAAAGCTATGATCATGCCCTAGCATAGTGGTGGTGTTGGAATGTGTGACCTTACTATTATGAACCAAGCGTGCCTAATGAAAATAGGTTGGGCCTTTAGAATGGGTGATGGAAGTCTTTGGGCTGATGTCTTGAGGGGATAATATGGTCAAAATTAGTTCCTTAGAGACTCTGTAGTGGTTAAATCTACTGATCCCCCTGTGGAAATCTATTGTGAAGTTGTGACCAAACATTATTAATGTTGAGAGGTGGATTGTCAACAATGGGAGAAGTATCAGAGCTTGGTAGGATAAATGGGTTAATGATATCACTATCCTGAAAGCTTTTATGTAGGATATGCCCCCTTATATCATGGAGTTTTGGGTGGTAGATCTTATTAATGACGAAGGAAGTTGGAATTTTAATCTACTAAACTTTCATCTACAGAAGTATATTGTTAATTACATTGTTGTTATTCTTTCTCCTAAAAGTAATGCGTCGAAGGATAGAAGGATTTGGCCTAGGGAAAGATTGGGTTCTTTTTTTGTGAGTAGTGCCTATAGAAGATTGTACAATTTTGAGCCTTCTACCCAGCAGAATGAATGGTCTTGCATATGGAGACTCAAGCTTCTCGAGAGGTTGAGGATCTTTATGTGGATTGTTAAACACAATAGGCTTAGTACTAGAAATAGACTAGCCAAATGGGGGACCTTTTCTCCTTTTCTCGAAATCTTTGTTTGCACCTTTAAAAACATTTTGAGTCCTGACTCTAGAAGATTGTGGACATACAAGGTAGTTGTGTATACAAGAGCAAACACAAACTTTTTATGAGTCCAGCCAGACTTGAGAAGATTGCTGATATTTTCTGCATAACAGTCCCCATGAATACAGACACAGTAAAACACTAATTCTCTTGTTGAAAACTCATTTGACCTTAAATTCTTGATGAGTACAAACTAATTGAACCCTTTTATCTGAATTCTCCAATTCACTTTCCATTTCCATAAAGGATATGTGATTTCTACCAACATACATCTGAAACTCTTGCATCTCTAGGAACCATGAGTAAAGGATATGTGATTCTATTACAGCCTAATAAAGCATGTAAAGTCTACTTGATAAGAACACAAAAAATAAGTGGTTAATTTGGCATTGATGCAAGCAATTTCGGCTTGGATTTGTAGCACACTTGCTCCAAAAAATAAGTGGTTAATTTGCTTTTTCTTTTTTGGCTATTAAGGTCATATATATATATATATATATATATATATATATAATACTAACTTGTATATAATACTAACTTAATTTCCTTATTTTTTTTAAAGCTTGTAGCTGAAGTTCTTGAGAGGTGCTGAAATTGGTTAGGCAATAACAAAAGACACATTCCCCTGCTTTCATTTACTGGAAGTTCAAAGGTACTTCATCTCTCTCTTATTTTGATTAAACATTGTAATCTTTATTTTTATGTGTTTACAACGTACATTACATTTTCATGATAGTATTTTTATGTTACGACCTCTACTAGTTAGCTAACAAGTGTAATTTATTATAATTTTTTGTAATTCATTTTTTTTGTTGGTTCCATTGGTTTTTATTCTAAATACCTATTCTTATTTTATAACATATATGGTAGTAGCTGCAACATAAAAATTAGTATTGAATCTTAGGTTATGCTTCTTCCCCCACCAATTATTCTTTTTAGTTAGAATAATTATTATAGTTTTTCTTCTTAATTTATATTATAATTTTGTGGGGGACTTACTTTTTTTAATACAAATTATACTATGTTATATTATCATAGTGTGATAAATTATTTTAATAAAATTGTTTATGTATCTTTTGTAATGGATAAGTCATGGATTTCAAAGGCCCGAAACTCAATTGATTACTCCATTGGTTTGAGTAAATTCTTAGATTTTGCTTTTAAGAATGGAGCTGTAGGAGAAACGATTCGGTGTCCATGTCCAAAATGTGGATTTATGAAATGGCAAACTAGAGACATAGTTGAAGATCACTTGCTATATAAACCATTTCCTCAAAACTATGTTATATGGGATCTTCATGGTGAAAAGCAAGCATTAGAATCTTCTCAAGTGGAAGATGTTTTCCAAGATAGTGGTGTTCAACCTCAAAACCCAATGGAAATGATGATCAATGACGCATTTGAACAATTTAGGCAACATGACCCTAATGTAGGTGCATCACAACCATTAAATGAAGATGAAATAGTAAATGATGAACCAAGAGAAGATCATAATGGCTTTTATGAGCTTCTAAACGATGGGAGCCAAACATTGTATGAAGGAAGCAAGTACACAAAACTAGAATTTATAATCAAATTATATCATATAAAAGTTTTGTGTGGATTAAGCGATAAGGCAATGACTATGATATTGGATTTGTTAAATGACACATTTGAAAAAGCAAAGTTTCCTCCTTCTATTTATGAGGCAAAGAAAATTATTAACAAGCTTGGTCTTAATTATAAAAAGATAGATGCTTGTCCAAAACACTGCATGTTGTATTTGGGAGATGATGAAAAAAGTTTGGATGCTTGTAAGCATTGTGGTACATCTAGATGGAAACCCAACAAGAAGAAGAAAATAGCTGCAAAGGTTTTACGTTACTTTCCATTGAAACCAAGATTGCAAAGATTGTTCACATGTCGTAAGACTGCAAAAGATATGAGATTGCATGTTTTGGAAGACAATAAAGATGGGTTGTTAAGGCATCCAAGAGATGGAGAGGCATGGAAGACATTTGATTTAATCCATCTTGAGTTTTCTTCAGATCCTCGAAATGTTCGTTGATGGTTTTAATCCTACTAGGACCTTGAGTTCTACCTATAGCATCTGGCTAGTTTTCTTAATTCCATATAATCTTCCACCTTGGATATGTATGAACCACACTTCCTTTATTCTATCAATGATCATTCCAGGCAAGCAATCTCCTGGAAATAACATAGATGTGTACCTAAAGCCCCTTGTAGAAGAGTTACGTGAGTTATGGAGTGGTGTGGACACCTATGACTCATCCTTAAATGAAAATTTTAGAATGCGAGCAGCTCTTATGTGGACAATTAGTGACTTTCCTGGCTTAGGCATCTTATCTGGTTGGAACATACACATAGATCTATTTTAAATTTCTCATCCAAACACATTCTTATATCAAAACATTTTTCATTTTTAAAAAATGTAAAAGTATAAAATTTATATTTTTTGAATACTATAATTCTATTTATGCTACGTTAATTCATATTTATATTTATCTATTATACGGATAATATACTAGGGCAAACCTTTGGGTTGATTTTTTTTTTTTATGTTAAGATACTCTTAAATATTTATATTTTAATTTAATATATACAAATTTTATATAAATGATATTTAAATTTTTTATATCAAAATATCATTCATTTTTTTATTTGAAAGTATGCAAATTATATTTTTAAACTATTATAAATTTTACTTATGTTGTCATAATTCATATTTATATTCATCCATCACACATGTATCCATACTAGTTTAAATCCATTTGGATAATTTTTTTTAATAATCATTAGTTTTTTTATGTAAAGAGACCTTTAGATAATTATATTTAAATTTAATGTATACAAGTTTTATATGAATGATGTTTAAACTTCTCTTTAAATAAAAGCATTGTTATTTTTTAATTGGAAAGTATAAAATTTATAACTTTTAACTATTATATATTTTTATTTATAGTACACTAATACATATTTATATTTGTGCATTGCATGAGTAACTATATTACGACTACTTAATTTAGGTAATCATTTTGTTTTATAATCGATTTGAAATTAAATTTAACTTTATGACAATATAAAATAAACTAAATTTATTATTGGTCTTGATAAATTAAATATTTGTTTCTTAGAAATGAGAATATTATTGTTAATTATTAATACAAATAATATTTAATTTAATGATTATAATAATACTAATAATATTATCTGTTACTTTATTGATAATGAATCTATATTTTTTATGGTTGGACAAATCAGATCTCATACTGAAAAATTCTAAATAAATATAATATATATATATATATATATATATATATATATATAAAATAAAATCATTATTTTTAATTACTAATTTTCATGAAATATAATTGAAGTACTTAATTATAAAAATTAACTTAAGAATAAGTGCGAATATAATATTTCATGCTATTTTTACAGTATATATATATTTGTATATCTATAAAATAGTTAAGATTCAAATAAAATAAAATAATAAACAATAAGTATATTATTGTTTCTTATATATTGAAATGAAAATATTATTGTTAATTATTAATATAAATAATATTTAAGTTAATCATTCTAATAATATTAGTAATATTATTTGTCACATTATTGTTAATAATTCTATGTTTTTTATGATTAGGTAAATCACATCTGATACTAAAAAAATTTCAAATAAATATACTCACACACTTTGTTTACCTGTATTATTGTATTAGAGAGATTTTTATTTTTATTGTCACTTTGGGGTAACTGTTTATATCTATTTTTATACTTAAGTAAATCATATTGGTGAATAATATGAGTTAAATATTACACTTCAATTTTATTATATATGAATCTTGTTGCTGTTTTATATATTTTAAACATATTCTTACTAAATGTTACTTAATTGTTCATTTCAATTAAATAAAGGTAATAAAAATTTAACATAAATATAATAAAATTCAAATAATATTATGCATGTTTATGCACAAATTAAATACTACATTTATTGTATTAATTCTATTATAGTTTTTCATATTTAAAATATTTTCATTATTGTTGTCCGGTTCAATTAAAAAAGTAAATACAGTTAAGATAAAACCATCACATACACAAAAATAATAAGATAAAAGTTGTCATATTATTTGACATAGTCTATACTAATTTTTTAAAGTTAAAAAAATAAAATCTAAAAAAACACTCAAATCATCTTTGTTCACCCGTGCATGCATAATCGCACAAGTAGAGAAAACTAGTTATTTATAAAAGTCAAATACTAAATTTTTGAAGTCAAAATATTCAATTTATAATATGATAAGACAATTAATTTTCTAAATATTTTTTTATTATAAAAGCAATACATTGTTTATATCTAATATTTGAAAGGTATTCATTAATGGGACTCTTATTTTTTACTTTATATATTATGAAATATTAATTAATATAATTATTTTTTTCTACTTAATAAGTTTTAAGGAAAATAATTAAAAAATATTTAATAACTTTAGTTATTTATAAAAGTCAGTTATGAATTTTTTAAAGTCAAAATATTGAATTTATAATATGATAAGGCCATTAATTTCGTTAATTTTTTTTTTAATTTCAAATAGATAAATAAATTTTTGTATCAATTTTTGGTATTAATTTCCATAAATTTTTGTATCAATTAGTTAATGAAATATTAATATTTAATATTTTTGGAAAGTAAGATATGACCTTAAAATGTTCTAATTAAAATATTCTTTCCATTAGACCATTTGAAAAGTAAAAGTTTTTAAAAAATGATGTCATTTAAGATATAGAAAAAATATATTTATACAGTTATATAAATTTATATTAAAAAAATACATTAAATACTTAATTATTTTTTCAAAGTTCATTAGATTTTATGAAGTATATAAATGGCCAGGGACATTAGTAGACCCGGAAGATTGCGCGAAATTCCCTTTCTAAACAATAGAACCTTTTTGCTTCAAATTTCATTTTGATAGAAAATTTCTGAATCAGTGAAGAATCTTAGATTCTGTGGGAAAAACTACTCAAGCTTTGATGAAGATAAACAACAATGGTACGAATTTTGTTATTTTCGCTTTCTACGTTTGATGATTGTGCGATCACGATGAGGATTTTCTCAATCCCATGCTTCTTAATTTGCGGATTCAATTCTGTGTTTACTGTTTTGATTAGGGTTTAGGATTTGTATGTATTCTTGTCGTTTCGAATTGCTTGACAATGTTATGTACCTGTTCAAATCGTTTGTTGTTCTGGTTTTGTTGGGCTGAGATCCTTTATTAGCAATAAATTCAAACCGTATATTTAAAATCCTTCGTTTTTGGGGTGGAATTTTGTAAAACGGCAAAAGAATAGGTATATTCATAATGGTAAGTTATGTAGAAAGGTTTGATAGACCAGGTTTTTGTCTAATATGTATGTGTTATGCTATGTATTAAAGTCTGAGAGAAATGTTCTCATTGCGAAAAACTATGGGATTCTGTCTAATATGTATGTGTAAGGCAATTGGTTCATTTGGTTGGTTGTGGCTTAATTGTTTTCTTTTTTTATTCTATCTCTTGGCTTAAGAGGGATTCTTGGTGATCGTGATGTATTTGCATATTTCATGTCTGTTTGTTAATTTCCTGATGTACTGAGCTTGCTCTTATTGTATTTTTGCAGTCTTCACTTGCGGCTGCTAGAGCAGACAACTTTTACTATCCTTTGGAATAGGAACCGAGTCAGGTATGTTTGTGTAAGGGCACCGTTAAGCTCCACTATAGCCCAAGAATTGTTTATAGACTTTGTCTTCCTTTTCAGGGTTCG